>NW_026734294.1:652767-979151 GCF_949786415.1 Peromyscus eremicus
TATGAATGGGAAACAAACACTAGATCGCATTACAAGAAGCACACTCTGATTTTGAGAAAAGAGCACTCTTCTACTCTACAGTTTTTCCGATAGGGCCAGAACAGTGAGCTTGCTCAGAACAAAAGAGTATGCTTCATACACACACCGGCCATAACTAGTTCAACTCTGCTTAGGAAAATGACAAGAAAAGTAGCTTCTCCTAAGTCCAATACACTGTACTTGCTGGCAACAGGCTAGAGTGCTATTTGCACTGTGTATGGCAGAGCGAGCAGAATAGTGACTTTCCTTACCAGAAAACAACTCTTGCTCATAGAACCAGAAACTGCATGTGATTCTACTCCATTTGTGAATGGGAAACAAATAGCACCTAGCCTTACAAGAAACACACTCTGCTTTTGAGAAAAGAGCACTCATCTATTTCTCCGTGTTTCCTATAGGGCCAGAAGAGTGAGCTTGCACTGAACAAAAGAACTGTGTTTCGTAAACACACAGGCGATATCTAGTACAACTCTTCTTAGGGAACTGACAAGAACAGTAGCTTCTCTTCAGTCCAATACACTGTTCTTGCTGGGAACAGATGCAACTGCTATTTGCACTGTATATAGCAAAGGGAGCCCAATAGTGACTTTCCTTACCAGTAAAAAACTCTTGTTCATAGGACCAGAAACTGCATGTGATTCAACTTTGTTTATGAATGGGAAACAAATACTAGCACGCCATACAAGAAACACACTCTGCTTATGAGAAACGAGCACTCTTCTACTCTACTGTGTTTCTTATTTGGTCAGAAGAGAGAGCTTTCTCAGAACAAAAGAACAGTGCTTCCTACCCACACGGGTTATATTTAGTTCAACTCTGCTTAGGAAACTGACAAAAACAGTAGCTTCTCTTCCGTTCAATACACTGTACTTCCTGGGAACTGTCGCAAGTGTTATTTGCACTGTGTATAGCAATGGGAGCATAATAGTCACTTTCCTTGCCAGAAAACAGCTCTTGCTCATAGAACCAGAAACTGCATGTGATTCAACTCTGTTTATGAATGGGAAAGCAACACTTGCTTGCCTTACAAGAAACACACTCTGTTTTTGGGAAATGAGCACTCTTCTACTCTACTCTGTTTCCTATAGGGTCAGAACAGTGGGTCTGCTCAGAACAAAAGAATGTGCTTCCTACACACACGGGACATATCTAGTTCAACTTTGTTTTTGAAACTGACAAGAAAGTAGCTTCTCTTTTGTGCAATACACTGTACTCGCTGGGAACAGACGCGACTCCAATTTACACTGTATATGGCAGTGAGGGCACAATAGTGACTTTCCTTACCAGAAAAAAACTCTTGCTCATAGAACCAGAAACTGCATGTGATCCGACTCCGTCTTTGAATGGGAAACCAACACTAGATCGCCTTTGAAGAACGACATTCATCCTTTGATAAAAGAGCACTCTTTTATTCTACTGTGTTTTCTAAACGACCTGAACAGTGAGCTTGCTCAGAATAAAAGAATGTGCTTTCTACACACAGGGCCATATCTAGTTCAACTCTGCTTATAAAATTGACAAGAACAGTAGCTTCTCCTCTCTCCAATACACTGTACTTGCTGGGAACAGACGCGAGTGCTATTTGCACTGTGTTTGGCAGAGGGAGCAGAATAGTGACTTTCCTTTCCAGAAAACAACTCTTGGTAATAGAATCAGAAACTACATGTGATTCAACTCCATTTATGATTGGGAAACAAACACTAGCTCGCATTACAAGAAATACTCTCTGCTTTTGAGAAAAGAGCACTCTTATACTCTACTATGTTTCCTATAGAGCCAGAATAGTGAGGTTGCTAAGAAAAAAGAACTGTGCTTCCTACACACGGGCTATGTCTAGTACAACTCTGCTTAGGAAACTGACAAGAACAGTATTTTAATTTCAGTCTCATAAACTGTACTTGCTGGGAATGGACTCTACTGCTTTTTGAACGGTGTATGGCAATGGGAGCACAATAGAGACTTTCAATAGCAGAAAACTCTAACTCCTAGGACCAGAAACTGCATGTTATTCAAATCCATTTATGAATGGGAAACAAACACTAGCTCGCCTTACAAGAAAGACACTCTGCTTCTTAGAAATGAGCACTCTTCTACTCTATACTGTTTTCTATAGGATCAGAACATTGAGCTTGCTCAGAACAAAAGAACTGTGCTTCCAACACAAGGACCATATCTACTTTAACTCGGCTTAGGAAACTGACAAGAACAGTAGCTCCTCTTCCTGTGCAATACACTGTACTTGCTGAGATCAGACGTGAGTGCTATTACCACTGTGTTTGGCAATGGGAGCACAATAGTGACTTTCCTCACCAGAAAAAAACTCTTGCCCATAGGACCAAAAACTGCATGTGGTTAACTCCATTTATGAATGGGAAACAAACGCTAGCTCGCCTTACAAGAAAGACACTCTTCTTTTGAGAAAGGAGCACTCTTCTACTCTATTGTGTTTCCTATAGGGCCAGAACAGTGAGCTTGCTCAGAACAATGGAACTGTGCTTCCTAAACACAAGAGCCATTTCTAATTACGCTATGCTTAGGAAACTGTCAAGAACAGTAGCTTCTCTTCAGTCCAATACCCTGTACTTGCTGGGAACAGACACTAGTGCTATATGCACTATGTTTGACAATGAGAGCACAATAGTGACTTTCCTTACAAGAAAAAACCTCTTGGTTGTAGGACCAGAAACTGCATGTGATTCAACTCTGTTTATGAATGGGAAACCAACACTAGATCACCTTACAAGAAATACACTCATCTTTTGATAAAAGAGCACTCTTCTACTATACTGTGTTTCCTAAAAAGCCAGAACAGTGAGCTTGCTCAGTACAAAAGAACTGTGCTTCGTACACACAGGGACCATATCTAGTTCAACTCTGCTTAGGAATCTCACAAGAACAGTAGCTTCTCTTCAATCCAATACACTGTACTTGCTGGGAACAGACGCAAGTGCTATTTGCCTTTTGTATGTCAATGGGAGCACAATTGTGACTTTCCTCACCAGAAAACAACTCTTGCTGGTAGGACCAGAAACTGTATGTGATTCAACTCTGTTTATGAATGGGAAACAAATACTAGCTCGCCTTACAAGAAAAACACTCTGCTTTTGAGAAAAAAGGCACACTTCTACTCTACTGTGTTTCCTAAAGGGTCAGAACAGTGATCTTGGTCAGAATAAAAGAACTGTCTTTTTACATACACGGGCCATATCTACTTCAAAACTGCTTAGGAACCTGACAAGAACAGTAGCTTCTGTTCAGTCCAATACACTGTACTTTCTTGGAACAGACGCGAGTTTTATTTGCACAGTGTATGACAACGGGAACGCAATAGTGACTTTCCATATCAGAAAACAATTCTTGCTGATAAGACCAAAAACTGCATGTGATTCAACTCCGTTTATGAATGGGAAACAAACACTATCTTGCATTACAAGAAACACACTCTGCTCTTAAGAAAAGGTCACCCTTCTACACTACTGTGTTTCCTACAGGGCTAGAACAGTGAGATTGCTCAGAACAAAAGACCTGTGCTTCCTACACCCTCGGGCATTATCTAGTTCAACTCTGCTTAAGAATCTGACAAGAACAGTAGCTTCTCTTCAGTCCAATACACTGTACTTGCTGGGAAGAGACGCGATTGCTATTTGCACTATGTATGGCAATGGCAGCGCAATAGTGACTTTCCTTACCAGAAAACAACTCTTGTTCATAGGATCGGAAATTGCATGTGATTCAACTCCGTTTATGAATGGGAAACAAACACTAGCTTGTCTTACAAGAAACACGTTCTGCTTTTGAGAAAAAAGCACTCTTTTACTCTACTGTGTTTCCTATAGTGCAAGAAAGTAAGCTTGCTCAGAACAAAAGAACTGTGCTTCCTACACACACGGGCCATATCTAGTTCAACTCTGCTTAGGAAACTGGCAAGAACAGTAGGCTCTCTTCTGTCCAATACACTGTACTTGCTGGGAACAGACGTGAGTGCTATTTGTACTGTATATGGCAATGGGAGCACAATAGTTACACTACTTACCAGAAAACATCTCTTGTACATATGACCAGAAACTGCATGTGGTTCAACTAAGTTTATCAATGGGAAACAAATACTAGCTTGCCTTACAAGAAACACACTCTGCTTTTGAGAAAGGAACACTCTTACACTCTACTGTGTTTCCACAGGACCAGAACACTGAGCTTGCTCAGAACAAAAGACCTGTGCTTTCTACACACATGGACCATATTTAGTTTAACTCTGCTTAGGAAACAGACAAGAACAGTAGCTTCTCTTCAGACCAATACACTCTACTTGCTGGGAACAGTCGCGAGTGCAATATGCACTTTTTTTTGGCAGGGGGAGCACAAAATGACTTTCCTTTCCTGAAAACAACTCTTGCTCGTAGGACCAGAAACTGCATGTGATTCAACTCAGTTTATCAATGGAAAACAAAAACTTGCTCGCCTTACAATAAACACACTCTGCTTTTTAGAAAAGAGCACTCTTCTGCTCTACTGTTTTTCCTATAGGGCAAGAAGAGTGAGATTGCTCAGAACAAAAGAACTGTGCTTCCTACACACACAGCCTTTATCTAGTTCAACTCTGCTTTGGAAACTGAGAAGAAAAGTAGCTTCTATTCAGTCCAATACACTGTACTTGCCGGGAACAGTCGCGAGTGCTATTTGCACTGTGTTTGGCAATAGAAGCACAATAGTGACTTTCCTTACCAGAAAACAACTCTTGCTCATAAGACCAGAATCTGCATGTGATTCATTTCCATTTATGAATGTAAAATCAACCCAATACGCCTTACAAGAATCACACTCTGCTTTTGAGAAAAGAGCACTCTTCTACTCTACTGTGTTTCCTATAGGGACAGAACAGTGAGTTTGCTCAGAACTAAAGAACTGTGGTTTATACACACACGAGCCATATCTAGTTCAAATCTGCTTAGGAAACTGACAAGAACTGTTGCTTCTCTTCAGTCCAATACACTGTACTTGCTGGGAACAGACGCGAGTGCAATATGCACTTTTTTTGGCAATGGGAGCACAGTAGTGACTTTCCTTACCAGAAAACAACTCTTGCTTTTAGAACCAGAAACTGCATCTGATTCAACTCTGATTATAAATGGGAAACAAACACTAGCTTGCCTTACAAGAAACATACTCTGCTTATTAGAAAAGAGCACCCATTTACTCTACTGTGTTTCCTATTGAGCCAGAAAAGTTAACTTGCTGAGAACAAAAGAACTGTGCTTCCTTCAAGCACGGGTAATATCTAGTTCATCTCTGCTTAAGAAACTAACACGATCAGTAGCTTCTGTTCGGGCCAATACAGTGAACTTGCTGGGAAAAGCCACGAGTGCTATGTGTACTGTTTATGGCAAAGGGATCACAATAGTGACTTTCCTTACCAGATAACAGCTATTGCTCATAGGACCAGAAACAACATGTGATTCAACTCCGTTTAACAATGGGAAACAAACACTAGCTCGCCTTACTAGAAACACACTCTGCTTTTGAGAAAAGAGCACTCTTCTACTCTACTGTGTTTCCTATATGGGTAGAACTGTGAGCTTGCTCTCAATAAAAGAACTGTGCTTCCTACACACAAGAGCCATATACAGTTCAACTCTGCTTTGGATTCTGACAAGAACAGTAGCTTCTCTTCAGTGCAATACACTGTAAATGCTGGGAACAAACACAAGTGCTATTGGCACTGTGTATGGCAATGGGAGTACAACAGTGACTTTCCTTACCAGAAAGCAATTCTTGTGAGTAGGACCTGAAACTGCATGCAGTTCAACTCCATTTATTAAAGGGAAACAAGGACTAGCTTGCTTTATAAGAATCACACTCTGCTTTTGAGAAAAGTGCACTCTTCTACTCTACTGTGTTTCCTAAAGGGCACAAACTATGTGCTTTCTCAGAAGAAAAGAACTGTGCTTCCTAAACACACTGGCTATAGAATGTTCAAATCTTCTTAACAAACTAACAAGAACAATAGGTTCTCTTGAGTTCAAAACACTGTACTTGCTGGGAACAGACACAAGTGCTATTTGCACTGCATTTGGAAATGGCAGGGCAATAGTAAATTTCATTACCACAAAATAACTCTTGCTCTTAGGACCAGAAACTGCATGTTATTCAACTCGATTTATGAATGGGAAACATAAACTAGCTTCCCTTACTAGAAAAACACTCTGCTTTTGAAAAAATAGTTCTCTTGTACTCCACCCTGTTTTTTAAAGTGCAAGAAGTGTGTGCTTGCTCAGAACAAAAGAACTGTGCTTCCTACACACACGAGCCATATCTAGTTAAACTCTGCTTGAGAAACTGAGAATAACAGTAGCTTCTCTTGAGTCCAACACACTCTTCTTGTTGGGAACAGATGCGAGTGCTATTTGCACTGTGTATGGCAATGGCAGCACAACAGTGTCTTTCCTTACCAGTAAACAACTGTTGCTAAAATGACCATATACTGAATGTGATTCAACTCCTTTTATAAATGGGAAACAAACACTATCTCGCCTTACAAGAAACACACTCTGATTTTTTGAAAAGAGCATTCTTCTACTCTAGTGTATTTCCATAGGGCCAGAACAGTTTGCTTGTCCAGAACAAAATAATTTTCCTTTCTACACACATGGGACATATATAACACAACTCTGCTTAAAAAACTGACAAGAAGAGTAGCTTCTCTTCAGTCCAATACACAGTAATTGCTGGGAACAAACACGAGTGCTATTTGCACTGTTTACATCAATGGGAGCTCATTGTGACTTTCTTTACAAGAAAACAACTCATGCTCTTAGGACCAGAAACTGCATGTGATTCAAATCCCTTTGTAAATGGTAAACAAACACCAGCTTGCCTTACAAGAAACAAACTCTGCTTTTGAGAAAAGAGCACTCATCTACTCTACTGTGTTTCCTATAGTGCAAGAAAGTAAGCTTGCTCAGAACAAAAGAACTGTGCTTCCTACTCACACGGGCCATATCTACTTCAACTCTGCTTAGGAAACTGGCAAGAACAGTAGGCTCTCTTCTGTCCAATACACTGTAATTAATGGAAACAGACACAAATACTATTTGCACTGTGTTTTGCAATGGGAGCCCAGTGTGACTTTCCTTAACAGAAAACAGTTCTTGCTCGTAGGACCAAAAACTGTATGTGATTCAACTCCGTTTATGAATAGGAAACAAACACTACCTCGCCTTACAAGAAACACAATCTGCTGTTGCGAAAAGAGCACTCATCTATTCTACTGTATTTCCTTAGAGCCAGAAGAGTGAGTTTGCTTAGAAAAAAAGAAATGTGCTTCCTACACACACAGGCCATATCTAGTTCAACTCTACTTAGCAAACTGACATGAACAGTAGCTTTTCTTCAGTCCAATACACTGTACATGCTGGGAACAGATGCGAGAACTCTGCACTGTGAATGGCAATGGGAGCACATTGTCACTTTCCTTACCAGAAAACAAGTCTTGCCCGTAATACCAAAAACTGCATGTGATTCAACTCCGTTTATCAATGGGAAACAACCACTAGCTCAACTTACAAGAAACACACTCTGCTTTTAAGAAAATAGCAGTCTTCTTCTCTACTGTGTTTCCATAGGTCCAGAACAGTGAGCTTGCTCAGAACAAAAGAACTGTGCTTCCTACCCACACGTGTCATATCTAGTTCAACTCTGCTTCAATAACTGACAAGAACAGTAGCTTCTCTTCAGTCCAATATACTGTACTTGCTGGGAACAGACGCTAGTGCTATTTGTACTGTGTATGGCAAAGGGAGCACAGTAGTGACTTTCCTTACCGGAAAACTTCTCTTGCTCATAGGACCAGAAACTGCATGTGATTCAACTCCTTTTATGAATGGGAAACAAACACTAGCTTGCCTTACAAGAAACTCACTCTTCTTTTTAGAAAAGAGGACTTTTCTACTCTACTGTGGTCCTTTGCAGCCAGAACAGTGAGCTTGCTCAGAACAAAAGAACTGTGCTTCCTAAACACACTGGCCATATCTCGTTCAACTCTGCTTTGGAAACAGACAAGAACAGTAGCTTCAGTTCAGTCCAATACACTGTACTTGCTGGACAAAAAACGTGAGTGCTACTTTCACTTTGTATGGCAATGGGAGTACAATAGTGACTTTCTTTACCAGAAAACAACTCTTGCTCTTATGAACAGAAACTGTATGTGATACATCTCCTTTCTTGAATGGGAAACAAACACTAGCTTGCCTTACTAGAAAAACACTCTGCTTTTGAAAAAAGAGCACTTTTCTACTCCACCCTGTTTCCTAAAGTGCAAGAATAGTGAGCTTGCTCAAAACAAAAGAACTGTGCTTCCTACACACACGGGCTATATCTAGTTAAACTCTGCTTGAGAAACTGAGAATAACAGTAGCTTCTGCTGAGTCCAATACACTTTACTTGCTGGGAATAGACTCGAGTTCTATTTGCACTATGTATGGCAATGGCAGCACAATAGTGACAATCCTAACAAGAAAACAACTGTTGCTAAAAGGACCAGAAACTGAATGTGATTCAACTCCTTTTTTGAATGGGGAACAAACACTATCTCGCCTTACAAGAAACACACTCTGCTTTTTTGGAAAGAGCATTCTTCTACTCTACTGTGTTTCCTATAGGGCAAGAACAGTGAGCTTGCTTAGAAGAAAAGAACTGTGCTTCCTAAAAACATGGGCCATGCCTAGTTCAACTCTGATTAGTAAACTGACAAGAAGAGTACCTTCTCTTCAATCCAATATACTGTACTTGCTGGGAACAGACGCCAGTGCTATTTGCACTGTGTATGGCATTGGGAGTGCAGTAGGGACTTTCCTTACAAGAAAACAACTATTGCTCAAAGGACCAGAAACTACATGTGATTCAACTCCATTTATGAATGGGAAACAAATACGAGCTCGTGTACAATAAACACACTCTGCTTTTGAGAAAAGAACACTCTTCTACTCTTCTGTGTTTGCTATAGGGCCAGAACAGTGAGCTTACTCAGAACAAAAAAAAATGTGTTTTTTCACACAAGGGCCATATCTAATTCACTTCTGCTTGGGAAAAGTACAAGAACAGTAGCTTCTCTTCGTAAAATACACTGTAATTGCTGGAAACAGACTCGAGTACTATTAGCAACATGTAAAGCAATGAGAGCAAAGTAGTGACTTTCCTTTCCAGAAAAAAGCTCTTGCTCATAGGATCAGAAACTGCATGTGATTCAACTCCGTTTATGAATGGGAAACAAACATAAGCTTGCCTTACAAGAAACACACTGTGCTTTTGAAAAAAGAGCACTCTACTACTCTACAGTGTTTCCTATAGTGTCAGAACAGTTAGCTTGTTCAGAACAAAAGAACTGTGCATCCTACACACATGGACCATACCTATTTCAACTCTGCTTGAGAAACTGACAAGAAAAGTAGCTTCTCTTAAGTCCAAAACACTGTACTTTTTGGGAACAGACGCGAGTACTCTTTGCACTGTGTGTGCAATGGGAGTGCAATAGTGACTTTCCTTATCAGAAAACAAATTTAGCTCTTAGCATCAGAAATTGCATGTGATTCAACTCTGTTTATCAATGGGAAACAAAACTTTGCTCGCGTTTCAAGAAACATGCTCTGCTTTTGAGAAAAGAGCACTCTTCAACACTTCTGTGTTTCCTATAGGGTCAGAACAGTGAGATTGCTCAGAACAAAAGAACTGTGCTTCCAACACACACAGGCCATATCTAGTTCAACTTTACTTAGAAAACTGACAAGAACAGAAGCTTTACTTGAGTCTAATACACTTTACTTGCTGAAAGGAGACACACAATCTATTTGCACTGAATTTGGCAATGGTAGCACAAAAGTGACTTCCCTACCAGAAAATAATTCTTGCTCATAGAATCAAAAACTGCATGTGATTCAACTCCGTTTATGAGTTGGAAAAAAACACTAGCTCGCCTTACAAGAAACATACTCTGCTTTAGAGAAAAGAGCACTCTTCTACTCTACTGTGTTTCTTATAGGGCCAGAAGAGTGAGCTTGCTCAGAACAAAAGAAATGGGCTTCCTAAACGCGGGGCCATATCTAGTTCAACTCTGTTTGGGAAACTTACAAGAACAGTAGTTTCTCTTCGTCAAATACACTGTACGTGCTTGGAAAACATGTGAGTACTATCAGCAACAAGTAAGGTAATGTGAGCACAATAGCGACTTTCCTTTCCAGAAAACAGCTCCTGCTCATAGGACCAGAAACTGCATGTGATTCAACCTCGTTTATGAATGGGATACAAGCATAAGCTTGCCTTACAAGAAACACACAGTGCTTTTGAAAAAAGAGCACTCTTCTACTCTACTGTTTTTCCAATAGGGCCATAACAGTGAGGTTGCTTAGAACAAAAGAACTGTGTTTCCTACACACACGAGCCATATCTAGTTCAACTCTGCTAGGGAAACTGACAAGAACAGTAGCTTCTCTTCTGTCCAATACACTGTACTTGCTTGGAACAGACGCGAATGCTATTTGGACTGTGTAAGGCATTGGGAGCTCAATAGCGACTTTCCTTACCAGAAAACAACTCTTGCTCATAGGACCAGATACTGCATTTGATTCAATCCCGTTTATGAATGGAAAACAAACGCTAGCTTGCCTTACAAGAAACACACTCTGCTTTCGAGAAAAGAGCACTCTTCTACTCTATTGTTTTTTCATAGGGTCAGAACAGTGAGCTTGCACAGAAAAAAAGAACTGTACTTCCTACACACACAGGCCATATCAACTTCAACTCTGCTTAGGAAACTGACAGGAACAGTAGCTTCTCTTCAGTCCAATATACTGTATTTGATGGTAATGGATGTGAGTGCTATTGGCACTGTGTATGGCAATGGGAGCCCAATAATGCCGTTCCTTACCAGAAAACAACTCTTGCTCATAAGACCGGAAACTGCATGTGATTCATCTCCCTTCATGAATGGGAAATAAACACTAGCTCGCCTTACAAGAAATGCACTCTGCTTTTGAGAAAAGAGCACTCTTCTACTCTACAGTGTTTCCTATAGGGATGGAAGAGTGAGTTTGTTCAGAACCAAAGAACTGTGTTTCTTACACACACAGGCCATATCTAGTTCAACTCTGCTTAAGAAACTCACAGGAACAGTAGCTTCTTTTCAGTCCAATACACTGTACTTGCTGGGACCATATGCGAGTGCTATTTGCACTGTTTAATACAATGGGAGCACAATGTTGACTTTCCTTACCAGAAAACATCTCTTGCTCATAGGACCAGAAACTGCATTGGGATTCAACTCCATTTAGGAATGGAAAACAAACACTAGCTCTCCTTACAAAAAACACACTCTGCTTTTGAGAAAAGAGCACTGATCTACTCTATTATGTTTCCTATAATTCCAGAACAGTGAGCTTGCTCAGAACAAAAGAACTGTGCTTCGTACACTCCAACCATATTAGTTCAACTCTGCTTAGAAAACTGACAAGAATAGTAGCTTCTCTTCAGTCTAATACACTGTACATTCTTGGAACACACACGAGAGCTATTTGGACTGTGTATGGCAATGGGAGCTCAATAGTCTTAAAGAAACACACGCTGCTTTTGAGAAAAGAGCACTCTTCTACTCTACTGTTTTTCCTATAGGGCCAGAACAGTGAGCTTGATCAGAACTAAATAACTGTGCTTCCTACACACACACAAGACATATCTAGTTCAACTCTTCCAGGGAAACTGACAAGAAGAGTAGCTTCTCTTCAGTCCAATATACTGTACTTGCTTGGAACAGACGCGAGTGCTATTTGGACTGTGTAAGGCAATGGGAGCTCAATAGAAACTTTCCTTACCAGAAAACAACACTTGCTCATAGGACCAGAAACTGCATTTGATTCAACTCTGTTTATGAATGGGAAAAAAACTCTAGCTCACCTTACAAGAAACCCACTCTGCTTTCGAGAAAAGAGCACTCTTCTACTCTATTGTGTTTCTGTAGGGCCGGAACAGTTAGCTTGCTCAGAACAAAAGAACTGTACTTCCTACAAACATGGGCCATATCTACTTCAACTCTGCTTAGGAAACTGACAAGAACAGTAACTTCTATTCAGTCCAATACACTGTATTTGATGGGAATGGACACGAGTGTTATTTGCACTCTGTATGGCAATGGGCGCCCAATAATGACTTTCCTTACCATAAAACAACTCTTGCTCATTGGACCAGAAACTGCATGTGATTCAACTTCGGTCATGAATGAGAAACAAACACTTTCTCGCCTTACTAGAAACACACACTGCTTTTGAGAAAAGAGTACTCTTCTACTCTATTGTGTTTCCTATAAGGCCAGAACAGTCAGATTGCTCAGAACAAAAGAACTGTGCTTCCTACACAAATGGGCCATACCAGTTCAACTCTGCAAGGAACCTGACAAGAACAGTAGCTTCTCTTCAGTCCAATTCACTGTAGTTGCTGGGAACAGACATGAGTGCTATTTGCACTGTGTATGGCAATGGGAACACAATAGTGACTTTCCTTACCAGAGAAAAACTCTTGCTTGTATGACCAGAAATTGCATGTGCTTAAACTCCGTTTATGAATGGGAAACATACACAACCTCGCCTTACTAGAAACACACTCTGCTTTTGAGAAAAGAGCACTCTTCTACTCTACTTTGTTTCCTATAGGGCCAGAACCATGAGCTTGCTCAAAACAAAAGAACTGTGCTTCCTACACACACGGACCATATCTAGTTCAACTCTGCTTCAGAAACTGACAAGAACAGTAGCTTCTCTTCAGTCCAATACAATGTATTTGCTTGACATACGCGAGTGCTATTTGGATTGTGTAAGGCAATGGGAGCTCAATAGTGACTTTCCTTACTGGAAAACACGCTTTGCTCATAGGACCAGAAACTGCATTTGATTCAACTCCGTTTATGAATGGGAAACAAACTCTAGCTCGCCTTACAAGAAACACTCTGCTTTTGAGAAAAGAGCACTCTTCTACTCCTTTGTGTTTCCATAGGGCCAGAACAGTGAGCTTGCTCAGAACAAAAGAACTGTGCTTCCTACACACACGGGCCATATCTACTTAAACTCTGCTTAGGAAACTGACAAATACAGTAGCTTCTCTTCATTCCAATACCCTGTACTTGCTGGGAACAGACGTGAGTGCTATTTGCTCTGTATATGGCAATGGGATCATATTAGTGACTTTCCTTAACAGAAAACAACTCTTGCTCATAGAACAAGAAACTGCATGTGATTCAACTCTTTTTGTGAATGGCAAACAAGCACTGGTTTGCCTTATAAGAAACACACTCTGCTTTTGAGAAAGAGCACTTTTCTACTCTACTGTGTTTCCTATTGGGCCAGAAGAGTTAGCTTGCTCAGAACAAAACAACTGTGCTTCCTACACACACGGCCAATATCTAGTTCAACTCTGCTTAGGAAACTGACAAGAACAGTAGCTTCTTGTCAGGAGCCAAGTAGCCTAACTGATTCTCATGGGAAAAAGCTCTGTGCCTAACCTTCCGTTAACAGTTTCAATAGCAATCATTTTTCAACAAGACCACAGTATGTACCTTTTGATCAACTCCCTGAAACATAATGGTTTGCTGTATGGTCCATTGATCAAACCCTGTAACAAAGAGACCTTTCCCTGAACCCTACCTTACCTTAACCTTCTCCTAGTAACTTTCCATACCCCTATCTACTTCTCCTAGCTCCTAGCATATATAAGCCTTACTCCCCTTGCAATAAACGAGACCTTGATACAACTCAGACTGACTTTGTCTTCCTTTACGTGCCTGTTCTCCTTTCCCTCTTGCCCCCATTGATCTTCAGGAGGTGCCTCCTTGGTTTTCTTCAAATAACCTGGCCCGTGGGATGGGCCAAGTGGCGCCTGAAACGTGGGGCTCGAGGCACGGTTACCTGCCGGACAACGGACAATGGAAGTGTCCCCGGAGAGGGTCAGTGTAGAGATGCCCGGACCGCATCACTTGTGCAATGTGGGAGAGTTTTGAGGTAAGTGTGTCGTCCCTTCGATCATGGGCAAAAATTTATCTAAAGAGGCTATTTTTCTAAAGGAGGTTTAAGGTAATCTTAGGGAGAGAGGAATAAGAGTTCAAAAAAAGGATTTGATAAAATTCTTCCAATATGTGGAGGAGAAATGTCCCTGGTTAGTGATTAATGGACTAGGAATTCACCCTTTGACTTGGAACAAGGTTGGAAAAGATAATAACAAATTAATCAGAGAAGGGGAAAATGTCCTCATGCCTTTTTTAGTTTTTATGGTGTGATTAGAGATGTTCTAAAGGAAGCAGAGGGTGATGGGCGTGTTTCACATTTACTAGCCCTTGCAGAGGATTTTCTCTCAAACTCCCCCTGCCTGATACCCAAGGGTCCAGAGGTTTATCAACATCTACCGGTAAGAGTGCTCTCTGTCTTGTCTGTGTCTCTCTGTCTTGTTACTTTAGTTTTGTACTTTGCAGGCTCGATTTGTATTTTGCAGGCTCTCACTGGGACAGACGTGTCCAGACAGTGAACCTGGTGGCAAAGGGAGATGTCCCAGAGCCCTAAGGCCACCTCAGAGGTGACCATTTGGTTTAGGAGCATCTTTGGGTATCTTCCCCCACGGTGGGAGGAAGTGCCACTTTGTATTTTGTCCCGGGAATTTGTCAGAGCCATTTTGTGGGTTTTTTTGTATGTTTTGTTTTGATCATTGTTACTTTACTCTCTCCTCTTCCAAAAAAAAGGTGCATGTCTGACTGACAGGGATGTGGAAGCTCCTGATGTCTGTTTGATTCAGGACAGAGATCCTCCAGTCTGGATTGTTTTTGTTGTGATTGAACCTGGAGGGTCAAAACCCTCCCGCCCCGAGAGCATATCAGGCTGTCATTATTCTTGGAGCTTTGTTGGTTGTTTTGTTGGGGCAAAGTTTTTTCGTGTGCCCTTGGTCTTGTGTGTAATGTGTTAATTGTTCTCATTGTTGACTTGACTGTGAAGGACGCTATGGGACAGTTCCCTTCTTCTCCACTAGACCTTTGCCTAGCCCACTGGAAGGATGTATGAGCCACAATAGAGGGAACTAGGTCTCCCACTTCAACTCCCCGACTGAACTGAGATAAACAGGTAGCTCCTGCCAGGTGGGGCTTGCATACTGCAAGAGGGGCTTGCTGGCTCTGAATGAGGCCATCATCTTGGTGCTGATGTTCTGGTTCTTGGATTGTTTGTGTTAATGTTATTTGTTTCTGTCTACTAACCTCCCTTATTTTCCTAGAGGAAGAGGAGGAGAGAGAGGCATAACAAAGGCCACCTCTGTCCCTTCCTAGCTCTCTTGCTATCAGGACTGCAGCCAGCTGGCCGCTCTCATGAGGGTGGTGGTGCGTGCTCTCAGTACAGGCGGGCAAAGACAGGTGCTCTGGACAGGGCAAAGGAGACTGCCTGTAATTGACAAAAACTGTGTGAACACTGAGCAGAGAATCTGACTTTAGTCAGAGGAGTTAACAAAAACTTTTTTTCAGGAACACTGGCAGCCAAGGACGCGCTCTATGCCCACTGCTCCCCCTCCCTTCCTTTACTGTGATAACTTCAAGGTCTCTTCTGCCGGCCAGCCGCTTCTCTTGTTAACCCTTCTCTGTCCTGGTATTGCTTAAAAGGAAGTGTTAAATTACCAGTTCAAGATACTGGGAAAATTATGCTTTTGTTTCCACAGGAAAAATAAAAATTTACATGGGTTTTGGTCATTTGAGTTCAATGGGTTACAAATACTTGCCATCATTTAAGAGACTTGGTTTCAAATTATTGCTGGTTAAGATAAAAAATAATGTTTTTATAAAAAATGACTTGAGTTATATAAAAAAAAAATGATGAATGAAACATGTTTCAGATTTCTTTGTCTTGATATTCTGCTGTTACATTGAGACTCCAAAGGGTCATAGTTGTAAAAATGTCTGTCTACTCTACAGGTATGAATGAAAAATGTGGCCACATGTATGTTTGGTTTTGAATGTCTGAGTTTGCATGTCCTTTGTGTTAAGAAATAAAAGTTAATATTAGTCATCTGGCTATTCAGATACTAGTTTAAAACATAAACTGTTCTATTTAAATAAAAAAAAACTGAGAGGTATATTTGACTAATATATTTATAAGAGAACAAATTGGCCTGGATTTTATTACCAAACTTAAAGATATTTTTAAGATTGGGCCTAGTTTTGTTTGGCTCAGATACATTTAATAGATAAAGGTCCTCAAACCTGTCAAAGATCTGATGAATATGGCATTTACATTATTTGATAAAAAGCTTACTATAGCAAACAGAGACTCCAAGCTCCCCAGCTCCTAGCAATGACTCCCAAGGAATGGCCAATTCCCCTACGCTATGTCAAAAGTATGTAGCTCAGTCTATCGATCGAGTGAGGGTCCAACACCCTGAAGTTTATATTATACATTATATGGATGATTTGTTAATAGCAGGAAAATCTGAAGAAAAAACACAAAATGTAGCTCAAAAGATAATTACCACATTTCAGGACCGAGGATTTCATATAGCTCCAGAGAAGATACAAACTCAATACCCCTTCCTGTTTTTAGGGTTCGAGTTACACCCGGACCTCCTCTATACACAAAAAAATCCAGATTAGAAAAGATACACTTCGTTGTCTCAATGATTTTCAAAAGCTTTTAGGGGATATCAATTGGCTGTGACCCTATTTAAAAATAAACAAGGGAGAAGTACGCCCCCTTGAAGATATCTTCAAAGGAGACTTCGACCCTCAATCCCCTAGATACCTTACGGTGGAGGCAGAGAGGGTATTACAAAAGGTTGAAACGGCCATCACTCAACAACACACGGGATATTTTGACCTGACTCTCCCATTGTATTTGATCATTTTTTCTACAGATTTTGCCCCTACAGGCCTGCTTTGGCAAGAGCCCGTACCCTTATTGTGGATACATCTTTCTGTTACTAAAAGAAAAATCCTTCCCACCTACCCTTCCCTGGTTTGCCAATAGATAATGTTAGGAATAAAAGCCTCCACTCGATACTTTGGGCATGACCCTGATATTATTGTTATGCCATATGATAAAGAGCAACTTGAATGGTTATGCACCCATAGTCCTGACTGGGCCATCCTTGTCTGCACCTATGAAGGAAAACTTGACACACAGATGCCCAGTAACAAAATCCTATAATTCTTCTCCCTTACTTCTTTTGTTTTTCTTAAAAATACCCGAATGGAGCCCATCCCAGACTCCCCTGTGCTTTTCTTAGTTGGGTCAAGTAATGGTAGTGCTGCTTATGTCCTCAATGACCAAAAGAATGTTATGACAACCCTTTTCAAGTCAGCTCAGCTGGGGGAGCTATATGCTGCCCTTGCTGTCTTTAAAAATTTTGAAGATTGCCCCTTTAATTTGTATTCAGACAGTAGATATGTGGTAGGGGCTTCACAGGCTTTAGAAATGGTCCCAATAATCCAACCCATTACTCCCACCTTTCAAATGTTTTCTGAATTACAAAAATTAATCCGACAAAGGTCGTTAAACTTTTATGTTGGCCATATTCGTGCCCACACAGGCCTACCTGGACCCCAAGCTCAGGGAAATAAATTTGCCAATTCTGCTACACGTTCTATCTTGATTTCTCACTTGCAACATGATCTGGTAGCAGCCGCTCATGTGGCGCACTGCCTTCATCACCTCAATGCTCAAACTTTGAGACTAAGGTTCTCAATTACTACAGAACAGGCTATGGAAATTGTAAAAAGCTGTAAAAATTGCCTGATGCTCTTACCCAAACCTCATTATGGAGTAAACCCCAGAGGGCTTATACCTGGACAAATATGGCAGATGGATGTCACTCATGTTACTTCTTTTGGCAAATTAAAGTTTATACATGTTACTGTAGATACCTTCAGTGGATTATTTGTGCCTCCGCTCATAGTGGAGAAGCCACCAAAGATGTTATCAATCATATGTTACATGTCTTCACAGTGCTAGGTCAGCCGAAACTTATAAAAACTGATAATGGTCCAGGATATACTAGTAGCAAATTTAGACAATTTTGTTTACAATTAGGAATTAAACACATCACTGGAATATTCTGTAACCCTCAATGCCAGGGTATCATGGAGAGTGCTCACCAAACCTTAAAAAATACTCTTAATAAACTCAGCTCACAAGAGACACTATTTCCCCTTAAGGGAAACCACAAAGCTTTGCTTTCTCATGCCCTATTTGTATTAAATTTTCTGACATTGGATGTTTTTGGAAAATCTGCTGCTGAGCGACACTGCCACCCAGAAACCAAACAAGGATATGTGCAGGCCCTTTGGAAATATCCAATAACTGGAAAGTGGGTCGATCTTGATCCAGTTATAATCTGGGGAAAGGGGTCTGCATGTATTTATGACTCCAAGGAAAATGGGGCTTGTTGGCTACCAGAAAGACTGATTAAGCCTTACTCTACACAGATTGCCTCCCAAGACTAAGGAAAAAATAACTGTTATGTCCAGGACACAAACCTGAGACAAAAATTCTCTCTTTTTCTTTCAGAAATGCCTCCGGCTTGGAAACTAAAGGGAGCCATGGACATCTCAATGGCAGGACCTATGCGTTGCAAGCCTCAGAAAACCAACCCCTGCTTCATCCCTTGCTTACTACTCTTCCCCCTTCCCCTCTCCTGCATCTCCAAGGAAAGCCTTCATGCTATTAAAAAGCTTATCTGGAAAATGTTCACAGTAATGGAGGAGGAGCTCTGGAGGGTTACTGCAAACCATGCTCCCTATTCCTGGTGGCCGACACTCACTCCTGATTTCTGTCAGCCAGCTGCAGGATTGGATTCTTGGGATATACCTACTATTGACCAACACCAGTTAAATGGTACAGGAGGCCAAACAATTCCAAAATGCAAACAATTTCCTCACAGTCCTAAAACCACTTGGTCAAGCCCTTGTGGGACATTCCATGATAATAACCCTGCCATGATGACTGACCCAGGCTGTTTTAGTCCTATGGCTCATTGTAGGTTAGCACAATCTGACTTTTATGTCTGCACTAAGGATGGTAGAAGCCAAGCCACGACTGCCAGATGTGGGGGATTTGAGACCTTCTTTTGTGCTCGATGGGGTTGTGAAACTACAGGGGCAGCTTACTGGAAACCAACTTCATCTTGGGACCTTATTTCAGTTACAAGAGGTACAGTAAGCCTAGCACAAATAGACGTTTTTGCTTTAGCTCCTATACTTGGACAGCCCATAATCATGGGCTATCCTTACCTCTAAACAAAGACTTCACCCCTCAGGGTAGGGTGAATCGAGAATGGCCTTCGGGAAAAACATGGGGACTCCACTGGTATCTTCATGGCACAGATCAAGGAGTCATTTTCAAGATCTTGCTAACAATAGAAAACCTGAACCCAAAGTCAGTAGGGCCCAACTTAGTTCTCTCTGACCAAAAGGTTCCCTCCAATCATGAAAAGGTGCTATGACCTTCTCCTCCTCCCCCCTCACCTCATCCTCATCCCTTTCCCTACCATACAAGCACCGTGACTACCATCTTAGACTCCAACAACGGCACTCTCCTTACTCCTTTTGAAGGAACAGGAGATAGATTGTTTAATTTGGTCCAGGGAGCTTATCTGGCCCTACATGCCACAAATCCAAACCAAACCTTGGATTGCTGGCTCTGCCTTACCTCCAGTCCTCCTTATTATGAAGGAATCACCTTTCAGTCTACTGCCAATAACCTCACTTCCCCGAGCAATAGGTGTCAGACTAAGCCACATAAACTAACTCTCCCTGAAGTCTCCTGAAAAGGTTCTTGTTTGGGCAGGATTCCATCAACCCATAGTCACCTCTGTAAATAAACTCTGACACCCTATATAGGGAGCTATTATCTCGAAGCCCCCAACGGGTCCTACTGGGCCTGTAACACAGGATTGACCCCTTGCATATCTGCTCAGATATTTGATGATTCACATGAATTTTGTGTGATGGTTCAGTTATGGCCTCGTGTCACTTATCATCAAGAAAGCTTAGTGATGGAATTCTTCGAGCAGAGAGGCAGACACACTCGAGAACCTGTGTCTATGACTATTGCCCTCTTGTTAGGTATTGGGGGCATCGCTGCAGGAATTGGTACAGGAACCACTGCCCTCGTGCAGAGCAACCACCTTATGCAGTTACACATGGCTATGACTACTGACCTAGAGGCCATAGAAAGATCCATTTCTGGCCTAGAGAAGTCTTTAACCTTGCTCTGAGGTTGTGTTACAAAACAGAAGAGGTCTGGATTTACTATTTTTAAAGGAGGGGGAATTATGTGCAGCCTTGAAGAAAGAACGCTGCTTTTATGCCTATCACACTGGGGTAGTCAGAGAATCAATGGAAAAACTAAGAGAAAGATTGACACAAAGAAAACGTGATTTTGAACATCAAAACAATTGGTTTGAGGGCTGGCTAAAGGGATCCCTTTGGCTTTCTACTCTGATCCCTACCCTCTTGGCCCCCTTGATCATTTTTTTCTCCTCCTCACCTTTGGTCCTTGGGCTTTTCAATGACTAACACAATTCATCAAATATCAGATTGATTCGGCCCTAGCAAAAATTGCTTCAGTACACTACCATCGGATAGAAACTCTAGAGGAAACTATTGAAACAGGTGAAAGGCTCAGGTTCAGCAGTCTACGAACCTAAAAATCCCCTACAAATAAAGCTAGAGGGTACTCAATGACGAAAATAGTATGGGGCCTGTGCTGGGAGCACAACGTACAGAGGTCACCATAGACCAGCTCAACATGACACGTTGACAGACACAGGATGCAGCCCATATAGCCTAAGACAGGCGCCCTCTCGATTTATGACCAAAGCCTACTTTGGCCATTTTATAGAAAGAAGGGGGAATTGTCAAGAGTCAAGTAGCCTAATTGATTATCATGGGAAAAAGCTGTGTACCTAACCTTCCGTTAACAGTTTCAATAGCAACTATTTTTCAAAAAGACCACAGTATATACCTTTTGATTGACTCCCTGAAACATAATGGTTTGCTGTATGCTCCGTTGATCAAGCCCTGTAACAAAGAGACCTTTCCCTGAACCCTACCTTACCCTAACTTCCTCCTAGTAACTTTCCATACCCCTATTTACTTCTCCTAGCTCCTAGCATATATAAGCCTGACTCCCCTTGCAATAAACGAGACCTTGATGCAAATCACACTGACTTTGTCTTCCTTTATGTGCCTGGTCTCTTTTCTCACTCACCCCCATTGATCTTTAAGGAAGTGCCTCCTCGGGTCTCATCGATTATCCTAGCCCATGGGATGGGCCAGCTTCTCTTCAGTCCAATACACTATATTTGCTGGGAACAGACTCGAGTGCTATTTGCACTTTTTATGGTAAGGGGAGCGAAAGAGTGACTTTCCTTACCAGAAAACAACTCTTGCTCGAAGGATCAGAAACTGCATGTGATTCAACTCCTTTTATGAATGGGAAACAAACAAGAGCTCGCCTTACAAGAAACACACACTGCTTTTGAGAAAAGAGCACTGTTCTAATCTACTGTGTTTCCTAGAGGGCCAGAACAATGAGCTTGCTCAGAAAAAAAGAACTGTGCTTCCTACACACATGGGCCACCTGGTTCAAATCTGCTTAGGAAACTGACAAGAACAGTAGCTTCTCTTCAGTACAATACTCTGTGCTTGCTGGGAACAGACGAGAGTGCTATTTGCACTGTGTATGACAATGGGAGTGCAATAGAGACTTTCCTTACCATAAAACAACTCTTGCTCATAGGACAAGAAACATCATGTGATTATACTCCGTTTATGAATGGGAAACAAACATTAGTTGCCTTACAAGAAACACACTCTGCTTTTGAGAAAAGAGCACTCTTCTACTCGACTGTGTTTCCGTAGGGCCAGAACAGTTAGATTGTTCAGTACAAAAAAACTGTGCTTTCTACAAACACGGGCCATATCTAGTTCAACTCTGCATAGGAAACTGACAAGAACAGTAGCTTCACTTCAGTCCAATACACTAGATTTGCTGGGAACAGACACGAGTGCTCTTTGTACTGTATATGGCAGTGGAAGCACAGGAGTGACTTTCCTTACCAACTCTTGCTCATAGGACTAAAAACTGCATGTGAATCAACTACGTTTTTGAATGGGAAACAAGCACTAGCTTGCCTTACAAGTACCACACTCTCCTTTTGAGAAAAGAGCACTCTTCTACACTACGGTGTTTCCTAAAGGGCCAGAAGTGTGAGCTTGCTCAGAACAAAAGATCTGTGCTTTCTACACACACGGCCTATATCTAGTTCAACTCTGATTAGAAAACTGACAAGAACAGTAGCTTCTCTTCAGTCCAATACACTGTACTTGCTGGGAACAGACACAAGTGCAATATGCAATTTTTGGCAGGGGGAGCACAAAAGTGACTTTCCTTTCCAGAAAACAACTCTTGCTCCTAGGACCAGAAACTGCATGTAATTCAACTAGTTTTATGAATGGGAAACAAACACTAGCTCACCTTACAAGAAACACACGCTGCTTTTGAGAAAAGACCACTCTTCTACTGTACTGTCTTTCCATAGGGCCAGATCAGTGAGGTTGCTCAGAACAAAAGAACTGTGCTTCCCACACATATGGGACATATCTATTTCAATTCTACTTAGGATACTGACAAGAACAGTAGCTTATCTTCAGTCTGATACACTGTACTTGCTGAGAACAGACGCAAGTGTTATTTGTACTGTGTATGGCAATATGAGCACAATAGTGATTTTCTTAACAGAAAACAACTCTTGTTCGTATGACCAGAAACTGCATGTGATTCAACAACGTTTACCAATGGGAAACAAATACTAGGTCGCCTTACAAGAAACACACTCTGCTTTTGAGAAAGAAACACTCTTCTACTCTACTGTGTTTCCACAGGGCCAGAACATGGAGCTTGCTCAGAACAAAACACCTGTGCCTTCGACACACATGGACCATATTTAATTCAACTCTTCTTAAGAATCTCACTAGAACAGTAGATTCTCTTCAATCCAATACACTGTACTTGCTGGGAAGAGACATGAGTAGCAATTTGCAGTGTATATGGCAATGGGGGCATAATAGTGACTTTCCTTACCAGAAAACAACTCTTGCTCGTAGGACCAGAAACTGCATGTGATTAAACTCCATTTATCAATGGAAAACAAACACTAGCTCGCCTTACAAGAAACACACTCTGCTTTTTAGAAAAGAACACTCTTCTACTCTACTGTGTTTCCTATAAGCCATAAGAGTGAGCTTGCTCAGAAAAAAAGAACTGTGCTTCCTACACACACGGGCCTTATCTAGTTCAACTCTGTTTGGAAACTGACAAGAACAGTAGCTTCTCTTCAGTCCAATACACTGTAGTTTCTTAGGAGAGATGAGAGTGCTATTTGTGCTGTGTGGCAATGGGAGCGCAATAGTGACTTTCCTCACCAGAAAACAACTCTTACTCGTTGGATCAGAAACTGCATGTGATTCAACTCCGTTTATGAATGGGAAACAAACACTAGCTTGCCTTACAAGAAAAAAACTCAGCCTTTGAGAAAAGAACACTCTTCTACTGTACTGTGTTTCCTTAGAGCCAGAACAGTGAGGTTGCTCAGAAAAAAAGAACTGTGCTTCCTACACACACAGGCCATATCTAATTCAACTCTGCTTAGGAAACTGACAAGAAGAGTAGATTCTCTTCAGTCCAATACACTGTACTTGCTGGGAACAGATGCCATTCTTATTTGCACTGTGTATGGCAAGGGGAGTGCAATAGTGACTTTCCTTACCAGAAAACAACTCTTGCTCGTAGGACCAGAAACTGCATGTAATTCAACTCCGTTTATGAATGGAAACAAACACTAGCTCACCTTACAAGAAACACACTCTTCTTTTGAGAAAAGAGCACTCTTCTACTGTACTGTGTTTCCATAAGGCCAGAATAATGAGGTTGCTCAGAACAAAAGAACTCTGCTTTTTACACACACAGCCATATCTAGTTCAAATCTGCTTAGGAAACTGACAAGAACAGTAGCTTCTCTTCAGTTCAATATACTGTACTTGCTGGGAACAGACGTGAGTGCTATTTGCACTGTGTATGGAAATGGGAACGCAATAGTGACTTTCCTTACCAGAAAACAACTCTTGCTCGTCGGACCAGAAACTGCATGAGATTGAACTACGTTTATCAATGAGAAACAAATACTAGCTCTCCTTAAAAAAACACACTCTGCTTTTGAGAAAAGTGCACTCTTCTACTCTACTGTGTTTTCACAGGAACAGAACATTGATTTTCCTCAGAACAAAAGACCTGTGCTTCCTATACACATGAACCATATCTAGTTCAACTCTGCTTAGGAAACTGAAAAGAACAGTATCTTCACTTTAGTCTAATACACTGTACTTCCTGGGAAAAGATATGAGTTGCAATTTGCACTCTATATTTCAATGGGGGCATAATTGTGACTTTCCTTACCAGAAAACAACTCTTGCTCATAGGTCCAGAAACTGCATGTGATTCAACTCCGTTTATGAATGGGAAACAAACACTAGCTCACCTTAAAAGAAACACACTTTGCTTTTGAAAAAAGAGCACTCTTCTACACTACTGTTTCTTATAGGGCCAGAACAGTGAGCTTGCTCAGAACAAAATAACTGTGCTTCCAACACAAACGGACCATATCAAGTTCAACTCTACTTAAGAAACTGTCAAGAACAGTAACTTTTCTTCAGTAGAATACACTGTACTTACTGGGAACAGACCGGAGTGTTAATTGCACTTTTTATGCCAATGGTAGCAAAATAGTGACTTTCCTTACCAGAAAACAACTCTTGGTCATAGGACCAGAAACTGCATGTGATTCAACTCCGTTTATGAATGGGAAACAATCACTAGCTTGCCTTACAAGAAAAACACTCAGCCTTTGAGAAAAGAACACTCTTCTACTGTACTGTGTTTTCTTAGAGCCAGAACAGTGAGGATGCTCAGAAAAAAAGAACTGTGCTTCCTACACACACAGGCCATATCTAGTTCAACTCTGCTTAGGAAACTGACAAGAACAGTAGATTCTCTTCAGTCCAATACACTGTACTTGCTGGGAACAGATGCGATTCCTATTTGCACTGTGTATGGCAAAGGGAGAGCAATAGTGACTTTCCTTACCAGAAAACAACTCTTGCTCATAGGACCAGAAACTGCATGTAATTCAACTCCGTTTATGAATGGAAACAAACACTATCTCACCTTACAAAAAACACACTCTTCTTTTGAGAAAAGAGCACTCTTCTACTGTACTGTGTTTCCATAGGGCCAGAATAATGAGGTTGCTCAGAACAATAGAACTGTGCTTTTTACACACACAGCCCATATCTAGTTCAAATCTGCTTAGGAATCTGACAAGAACAGTAGCTTCTCTTCAGTTCAATGTACTGTACTTGCTGGGAACAGACGTGAGTGCTATTTGCACTGTGTATGGAAATGGGAACGCAATAGTGACTTTCCTTACCAGAAAACAACTCTTGCTCGTTGGACCAGAAACTGCATGAGATTGAACTACGTTTATCAATGAGAAACAAATACTAGCTCGCTTTAAAAAAACACACTCTGTTTTTGAGAAAAGTACACTATTCTACTCTACTGTGTTTTCACAGGAACAGAACATTGAGCTTCCTCAGAACAAAAGACCTGTCCTTCCTACACACATGAACCATATCTAGTTCAACTCTGATTAGGAAACTGAAAAGAACAGTATCTTCACTTTAGTCTAATACACTGTACTTCCTGGGAAAAGATATGAGTTGCAATTTGCACTCTATATTTCAATGGGGACATAATAGTGACTTTCCTTACCAGAAAACAACTCTTGCTCATAGGTCCAGAAACTGCATGTGATTCAACTCTGTTTATGAATGGGAAACAAACACTAGCTCGCCTTACAAGAAACACACTCTGCTTTTGAGAAAAGAGCACTCTTCTATTCTACTGTGTTTCCTATATGGCCAGAAGAGTGAGCTTGCACAGAACAAAAGAACTTTGCTTCCTACAAACATAGGGCATATCTAGTTCAACACTTCTTAGGAACCTGACAAGAACAGTAGCTTTTCTTCAGCCAAATACCCTGTACTTGAGTTGAACAGTTGAGAGTGCTATTTGCACTGTGTATGGCAATGGGAGTGCAATAGTGACTTTCCTTACCAAAAAACAACTCTTGCTCATATGATCAGAAACAGCATGGGATTCAACTCTGTTTATGAATGGGAAACAAACACTAGCTCGCCTTACAAGGAACACACACTGCTTTTGAGAAAATAGCACTCTTCAACTCTACTGTGTTTACAATAGGGCCAGAAGAGTGAGCTTGCTCAGAACAAAAGAATTGTGCTTCCAATTCTTACAGGCCATATTTACTTCAACTCTTTTTAGGAAACTGACAAGAACAGGAGGTTCTCTTCAGTCCAATACCCTGTACTTGCTGGGAACAGACTCGAGTGAAATTTGTAGTGTATGGCAATGGGATCACAATAGTGACTTTCATTACCAGAAAACAACTCTTGCTCAAAGGACTAGAAACTGCATGTGATTCAACTCCGTTTACAAATGGTAAACAAACACTATCTCGCCTTACAAGAAACACACACTGCTTTTGAGAAAAGAGCACTCTTCTCCTCTACTATGTTTCCACAGGGCTAGAAGAGTAAGCTTGCTCAGAGCAAAAGAAATGTGCTTCCTACACTCACGGACCATATATAGTTCAACTCTGCTTAAGAAACTGTCAAGAAAAGTAGGTTTTCTTCAGTCCAATACACTGTTTTTGCTGGGAACAGACGCGAGTGCTATTTGCACTGTATATGGCAATGAGAGCATAATAGTGAATTTCCTTACCAGAAAGCAACTCTTGTGAGGAGGACCAAAAAGAGCATGTGATTCACCTCTGTTTATGAATGGGAAACAAACACTTGCTAGCCTTACAATAACACACTGTGCTTTTGAGAAAAGAGCACTCTTCTACTCTACTGTGTTTCCTACAGGGCCAGAACCGTGAGCTTGCTCAGAACAAAAAAAAACTGTGCCTCTTACACACACAAGCCATAT
Organism: Peromyscus eremicus; assembly: GCF_949786415.1. Classification (NCBI taxonomy): domain Eukaryota; kingdom Metazoa; phylum Chordata; class Mammalia; order Rodentia; family Cricetidae; genus Peromyscus; species Peromyscus eremicus. The sequence goes on from NW_026734294.1 coordinate 679,932, forward strand.
ATAATTAAACTCTGCTTAGGAAACTGACAAGAACTGTAGTTCTCTTCAGTCCAATACACTGTACTTGCTGGGAAAAGACGGGAGTGCTATTTGCACGGTGAATGGCAATGGAAGCACAATAGTGACTTTCTTTACCAGAAAACAACTCTTGCTTGTAGGACGAGAAACTGCATGTGATTCAACTCCGTATATGAATGGGAAACAAATAATAGCTCGCCTTATAAGAAACACACTCTGCTTTTTAGAAAAAAGCACTCTTCTACTCTACTGTTTTTTTATATAGGCACAAAAAAGTGAGCTTGCTGAGAACAAAAAAAACTGTGCTTCCTACAAACATGGGTAATATCTAGTTCAACTCTGCTGAGGAAACTAACAAGAACAGTATATTCTCTTCAGGCCAATACACTGTACTTGCTGGGAACAGACGCGAGTGCTATTTGCACTCTATATGGCAATGGGGTCATAATAGTGACTTTCTTTACCAGAAAACAACTCTTGCTCAGAGGTCCAGAAACTGCATGTGTTTCAACTCCGTTTCTGAATGGGAAACAAACACTAGCTCGCCTTACAAGAAACACACTCTGCTTTTGAGAAAAGAGCACTCTTCTATTCTACTGTGTTTCCTATAGGGCCAGGAGAGTGAGCTTGCACAGAACAAAAGAACTGTGCTTCCTACAAACACAGGACATATCTAGTTCAACACTGCTTAGGAACCTGACAAGAACAGTAGCTGTTCTCAGCCAAATACACTGTACTTGAGTTGAAGAGTTGAGATTGCTATTTTCACTGTGTATGGCAATGGGAGTGCAATAGTGACTTTCCTTACCAAAAAACAACTCTTGCTCATATGTTCAGAAACTGCATGGGATTCAACTCTGTTTATGAATGGGAAACAAACACTAGCTCGTCTTACAAGGAACACACACTGCTTTTGAGAAAATAGCGCTCTTCAACTCTACTGTGTTTACAATAGGGCCAGAAGAGTGAGCTTGCTCAGAACAAAAGAATTGTGCTTCCAATTCTCACGGGCCATATTTACTTCAACTCTTTTTAGGAAACTGACAAGAACAGGAGGTTCTTTTTAGTCCAATACCCTGTACTTGCTGGGAACAGACGGGAGTGCTATTTGCACGGTGTATGGCAATGGAAGCACAATAGTGACTTTCATTACCAGAAAACAACTCTTGCTCATAGGACTAGAAACTGCATGTGATTCAACTCCATTTATGAATGGTAAACAAACACTATCTCGCCTTACAAGAAACACACTCTACTTTCGAGAAAAGAACACCTTGTCCTCTACTATGTTTGCACAGGGCTAGAACAGTGAGCTTGCTCAGAGCAAAAGAACTGTGCTTCCTACACACGGACCATATGTAGTTCAACTCTGCTTAAGAAACTGTCAAGAAAAGTAGGTTTTCTTGAGTCCAATACACTGTTTTTGCTGGGAACAAACACGAGTGCTATTTGCACTGTATATGGCAATGAGAGCATAATAGTGAATTTCCTTACCAGAAATCAACTCTTGTGAGTAGGACCAGAAAGAGCTTGTGATTCAACTCTGTTTATGAATGGGAAACAAACACTCACTAGCCTTACAATAACACACTTTGCTTTTGAGAAAAGAGCACTCTTCTACTCTACTGTGTTTCCTACAGGGCCAGAACCATGAGCTAGCTCAGAACAAAAGAACTGTGCCTCTTACACACACAAGCCATATCTAATTAAACTCTGCTTAGGAAACTCACAAGAAATGTAGTTCTCTTCAGTCCAATACACTGTACTTGCTGGGAACAGACGGGAGTGCTATTTGCACGGTGTATGGCAATGGAAGCACAATAGTGACTTTCCTTACCAGAAAACAACTCTTGCTTGTAGGACCAGAAACTGCATGTAATTCAACTCGTTTATGAATGGGAAACAAATAATAGCTCGCCTTACAAGAAACACACTCTGCTTTTTAGAAAAGAGCACTCTTCTACTCTACTGTTTTTTATATAGGGCCACAAAAGTGAGCTGGCTGAGAACAAAAAAACTGTGCTTCCTACAAACACGGGTAATATCTAGTTCAACTCTGCTGAGGAAACTAACAAGAACAGTATATTCTCTTCAGGCCAATACATTGTACTGGCTGGGAACAGACATGAGTGCTATTTTCACTGTGAACGGCAATGGGAGTGCAATAGTAACTTTCCATACCAGAAAACAATTCTTGCTTGTAAGACCAGAAACTGCATGTGATTCAACTCCGTATATCAATGAAAAATAAATACTAGCTTGCCTTACCAGAAACACACTCTGCTTTTGAGAAAAGAGTACTCTTCTACTCTTCTGTGTTTCCTATAGGGCCAGAATAGTGAGCTTGCTCAGAACAAAAAAACTGTGCTTTCTACAAACACGAGCCATATCTATTTCAAATCTGCATAGGAAACTAACAAGAACAGTAGCTTCTCTTCAGTCCAATACACTGTACTTGCTGGGAACAGACGCGAGTGCTATTTGTACTCTATATGGCAATGGGGTCATAATAGTGACTTTCCTTACCAGAAAACAACTCTTGCTCATAGGTCCAGAAACTGCATGTGATTCAACTCCGTTTATGAATGGGAAACAAACACTAGCTCGCCTTACAAGAAACACACTCTGCTTTTGAGAAAAGAGCACTCTTTTATTCTACTGTGTTTCCTATAGGGCCAGAAGGGTGAGCTTGCACAGAACAAAAGATCTGTGCTTGCTACAAGCACAGGACATATCTAGTTCAACACTGCTTAGGAACCTGACAAGAACAGTAGCTTTTCTTCAGCCCTATACACTGTACTTGAGTTGAACAGTTGAGAGTGCTATTTGCACTGTGTATGGCAATGGGAGTGCAATAGTGACTTTCATTACCAGAAAACAACTCTTGCTCATAGGACTAGAAACTGCATATGTCTCAACTCCGTTTATGAATGGTAAACAAACACTAGCTCGCTTTACAAGAAACACACTCTGCTTTTGAGAAAAGAGCACTGTTCTCCTCTACTATGTTTCCACAGGGCTAGAACATTGAGCTTGCTCAGAGCAAAAGAACTGTGCTTCCTACACAAACGGACCATATATAGTTCAACTCTGCTTAAGAAACTGTCAAGGAAAGTAGGTTTTCTTCAGTCCAACACACTGTTTTTGCTGGGAACAGACACAAGTGCTATTTGCACTGTATGGCAATGGGAGCATAATAGTGAATTTCCTTACCAGAAATCAACTCTTTTGAGTAGGACCAGAAAGAGCATGTGATTCAACTCCGTTTATGAATGGGAAACAAACACTCCCTAGCCTTACAATAACACACTTTGCTTTTGAGAAAAGAGCACTCTTCTACTCTACTGTGTTTCCTATAGGTCCATAAAAGTGAGCTTGCTGAGAACAAAGAAACTGTGCTTCCTACAAACACGGGTAATATCTACTTCAATTCTGCTTAGTAAACTAACAAGAAGAGTAGCTTCTCTTCAGGCCAATACATTGTACTTGCTGGGAACAGACGCGAGTGGTATGTGCACTGTGTATGGCAATGGGAGGGCAATAGTGTCTTGCCTTATCTGAAAACAACTCTTGCTCCTAGGACCAGAAACTGCGTGTGATTCAACTTCGTTTCTGAATGGGAAACAAACACTAGCTCGCCTTACCAGAAACACACTCTGTTTTTGAGAGAAGAGCACTCTTCTACTCTACTGTCTTTCCTATAGGGTCCGAAAAGGAGCCTGCTGAGAACAAAAGAACGGTGCTTCCTACAAACACGGGTAATATCCAGTTCAACTTTGCTTAGGAAACTAACAAGGACAGTAGCTTATCTTCAGTCCAATACACTGTACTTTCTGAGAGGAGACGTGAGTGTTATTTGCACTGTGTATGACAATGGGAGCACATTAGTGACTTTCCTTACCAGAAAACAACTCTAGCTTGTAGGACCTAAATATGCATATGATTCAAATCGGTTTATTAATGGAGAAACAAACACTAGCTCGCCTTACAAGAAAAAACTCTGCTTTTGAGAAAAGAGCACTCTTCTACTCTACTGTGTTTCAACAGTGCCAGAACTGTGAGGTTGCTCAGAAGAAAAGAGTGACTACCCTTACCAGAAAACAACTCTTGCTCGTAGGGACAGAAACTGCATGTGATTCAACTCCATTTATGAATAGGAAAAAAACAGTAGCTCGCCTTACATGAAACACACTCTGCTTTTGAGAAAAGAGCACTCTTCTACTCTACTGTGTTTTGTATAGGGCCCGAACTGTGAGCTTGCTGAGAACAAAAGAACTGTGCTTCCTAAACACACGGGCCATATCTAGTTCAACTCTGCTTATGAAAGTGACAAGAACAGTAGCTTCTCTTCAGTGCAATAAACTGTACTGCTGGAAACAGATGACAGTGCTCTTTGCACTTGGTATGGAATGGGAGTGCAATAGTGACTTTCCTTACCAGAGAACAACTCTTGCTCATAGGAAGACAAACTGTATGTGATTCTACTCCGTTTATGAAGGGAAAACCAACAATAGCTTGCATTACAAGACATACACTCTCCTTTTGAGAGAAAAGCACTCTTCTACTCTATTGTGTTTCCATATGGCCAGAAGAGTTAGGTTGCTCAGAATAAAAGAAATGTGCTTTCTACAGACATGAGGCATATCTAGCTCAAATCTGCTTAGGAAACTGACAAGAACAGTAGCTTCTCTTCAGTCCAAAACACTGTACTTGCTGGGAACATACATGAGTGCTCTTTGCACTATGTATGGCAATGGAAGCACAATAGTGACATTCCTTACCAGAAATCAACTCTTGCTACTACAAACAGAAACTGCATGTAATTCAACTCCGTTTATGAATGGGAAACAAATACTAGCTCGACTTATAAGAAACACACTCTGCTTTTGAGAAAGACCACTCTTCTCTACTGTGTTTCCTATAGGACCAGAACAGTGAGCTTGCTCAGAACAAAAGAACTGTGCTTCCTACACACACGAGCCATATCTAGTTCAAATCTGCTTAGGAAACTGACAAGAACAGTAGCTTCTCTTCAGTCCAATACACTATACTTGCTGGGAACAGACATGAGTGCTATTTGCACTGTGTATGGCAATGGGAGCGCAAAAGTGACTTTCCTTACCAGAACACAACTCTTGCTGGTAGGAGCAGAAACTACATGTGAATCACCTACGTTTGTGAATGGGAAACAAACACTAGCTCGCCTTACAAGAAACACACTCTGCTTTTGAGAAAAGAGCACTTTTCTACTCTACTCTGTTTCCTATAAGGTCAGAATAGTGAGCTTGCTCATAACAAAAGAACTGTGGTTCCTACACACGGGACATACCTGGTTCAACTCTGTTTATTAAACTGACAATTACATTAGCTTCTTTTCAGTCCAAAACACTGTACTTGTTGGGAACAGATGCAAAGGCTATTTGCACTGTGTATGGCAATGGGAGCACAATAGTGAAATTCCTTACCAGAAATCAACTCTTGATCCTAGGAACAGAAACTGAATGTGATTCAACTCTGTTTATGAAAGGAAAACAAATACTAGCTCGCCTTACAAGAAAAACACTCTGCTTTTGAGAAAGACCATTATTCTTCTCTACTGTGTTTCCTCTAGGGCCAGAACAGTGAGCATGCTCAGAACAAAAGAACTGTGCTTCCTACACACACGAGCCATATCTAGTTCAAATCTGCTTAGGAAACTGACAAGAACAGTAGCTTCTCTTCAGTCCAATACATTATACTTGCTGGGAACAGACGTGAGTGCTATTTGCACTGTGTATGGCAATGGGAGCACAAAAGTGACTTTCCTTACCAGAACACAACTCTTGCTGGTAGGAGCAGAAACTACATGTGAATCACCTATGTTTGTGAATGGGAAACAAACACTAGCTCGCCTTACAAGAATCACACTCTGCTTTTGAGAAAAGAGCACTTTTCTACTCTACTCTGTTTCCTATAAGGTCAGAATAGTGAGCTTGCTCATAACAAAAGAACTGTGCTTCCTACACACAGGACATACCTGGTTCAACTCTGTTTATTAATCTGACAATTACATTAGCTTCTTTTCAGTCCAAAACACTGTATTTGTTGGGAACAGATGCAAAGGCTATTTGCACTGTGTATGGCAATGGGAGCACAATAGTGAAATTCCTTACCAGAAATCAACTCTTGATCCTAGGAACAGAAACTGCATGTGATTCAACTCTGTTTATGAAAGGAAAAAAATACTAGCTCGTCTTACAAGAAAGACACTCTGCTTTTGAGAAAGACCATTATTCTTCCCCACTGTGTTTCCTCTAGGGCCAGAACAGTGAGCTTGCTCAGAACAAAAGCACTGTGCTTTCTACACACACCAGCCATATCTAGTTCAAATCTACTTAGGAAACTGACAAGAACAGTAGCTTCTCTTCAGGCAAATACCCTGTACTTGCTGGGAACAGACGCGAGTGCTATATGCACTGTGTATGGCAATGGGAGTGCAATAGTGACTTTCCTTACCAGAAAACAACACTTGCTCATAGGACCAAAAACTGCATGTGATTCAACTCTCTTTTATAATGGCAAACAAATACTACCTCGCCTTACCAGAAACACACTCTGCTTTTGAGAAAAGAACACTCTTCTACTCTACTGTGTTTTCTATAGGGCCCAAAAAGTGAGCCTGATGAGAAAAAATTGTGCTTCCTAAAAACACGGGTAATATCTAGTTCAACTTTGGTAAGGAAACTAACATGAACAGTAGCTTCTCTTCAGTCCAATACACTGTACTTGCTGGGAACAGATGCCAGTGCTATTTTCACTAGGTATGGCAATGGGAGCGCAATAGTGACTTTCCTTACCAGAAAACAGCTCTTGCTCGTAGGACCAGAAACTGCATGTGATTCAACTCCGTTTATGAATGGGAAACAAATCCTTGCTTGCCTTACAAGGAACACACTCTGCTTTTGAGAAAAGAGCACACTTCTCCTCTACTGTGTTTCATATAGGCCCAGAAAAGTGAGCTTTCTCAGAACAAAAGAACTGTGCTTCCTACAAAAAGGGCCATATCTAGTTCATCTCTCCTTAGGAAACTGACATGAATAGTAGCTTCTCCTCAGTCCAATACACTGTACCTGCTGGGAAGAGATGCACATGCTATTTTCACTGTGTATGGCAGTAGGAGCACAATAGTGACGTTCCTTCCCAGAACGCAACACTTGCTTGTAGGACCAGAAACTGCATGTGATTCAACTCCGTTCATGAATGGGAAACAAACACTACCTCAACTTACAAGAAACATACTCTGCTTTTGATAAAAGAGCACTCTTCTACTCTACTGTGTTTCCATAGGACCAAAACAGAAAGCTTGCTGAGAACAAATGAACTGTGCTTCCTGCACTCACGGGCCAAATCTAATTCAACTCTGCTTTGGAAACTGACAAGAACAGTAGTTTCTCTTAAGTTCCATACACTGTGCTTGCTGGGTACACACAAGAGTCCTATTTTCACTACGTATGGCAATGGGAGCGCAATAGTGACTTTCCTTACAAGAAAACAACTCTTGCTCGTAGGACGACAAACTGCATTGGATTCATCTCCGATTATGAATGGTAAACAAACACTAGCTGTCCTTTCTAGAAACACATTCATTTTGAGAAAAGAGCAGTCTTCTACTCTACTGTGTTTTCTTTAGGGCCAGAACAGTGAGCTTGCTCAGAACAAAGAACTGTGCTTCCTGCACACACGGGCCATGTATCATTCAACTCTGCTTAGGAAACTTACAAAAAGAGTAGCTGCTCTTCAGTCCAATACACTGTTCTTGCTGGGAACAGACGCGAATGCTATTTGCACTGAGTATGGCAATGGAAGCGCAATAGTGACATTCCTTACCAAAAAACAACTCTTGCTCATAGGACCAGAAACTGCATGTGATTCAACTCCGTTTATGAATGGGAAAGAAACACTACAAAAACCTTGCCTTACAAGAAAAACACTCTGCTTTTGAGAAAAAAACACTTTTCTACTCCACTGTGTTTCCTACAGAGCCAGAACAGTGAGCTTTCACAGAACAAAAGAACTGTGCTTCTTACACACTCGGGCCATATCTAGTTCAACTCTGCTTAGGAAGCTTATGAGAACAGTACCTTCTTTTCAGTCCAATACACTGTACTTGCTGCTAACAGATGCGAGTGCTCCTTGCACTGTGTATGGCAATGGAAGCACAATAGTGAATTTACTGACCAGAAAACAACTCTTGCTCATGGACCAGAAACTGAATGTAATTCAAGTTCCTTTATGAATGGGATACAAACACTAGCTCACCTTCCAAGAAACACACTCTGCTTTGAGAAAAGAGTGCTCTTCTCCTCTACTGTGTTTCCTATAGGGAAAGAAGCGTGAGCTTGCTCAGAACAAAAGAATTTTGCTTCCTAGACACATGGGTCATATCTAGTTCAACTCTGCTTAGGAAACTGACAAGAACAGTAGCTTCCCTTCAGTCCAACACACTGTACTTGCTGGGAAGAGACGTGAGTGCTACTTGCAATCTGTATCACAATGTGAGCACAATAGTGACTTTCCTTATCAGAAAACAACTCTTGCTCATAGGACCAGAAACTGCATGTGATTCAACTCCGTTTATGAATGGGAAACAAACACTTGCTCGCCTTACAAGAAACACACTCTGCTTTTGAGAAAAGAGCACTCTTCTATTCTACTGTGTTTCCTATAGTGCCAGAAGAGTGAGCTTGTTCAGAACAAAAGACCTGTGCTTCCTACAAATGGGCCATATCCAGTTCAACTCCTCTTCAAAAACTGACAAGAACAGTAGTTTCTCTTCAGTCCAATAAACTGTACTTGCTGGGAACAGACGCCAGTGCTATTTTCACTATGTATGGCAATGGGAGTGTAATAGTGACTTTCTTTACGAGAAAACAGCTCTTGCTCGTAGGACCAGAAACTGCATGTGATTCAACTCCGTTTATGAATGGGAAACAAATTCTTGCTTGCCTTACAATAAACACACTCTGCTTTTGAGAAAAGAGCACTCTTCTCCTCTACTGTGTTTCCCATAGGGCCAGAAAAGTGAGCTTTCTCAGAACAAAAGAACTGTGCTTCCTACAAAAAAAACATACCTAGTTCAACTCTCCTTAGGAAACTGACAAGAACAGTAGCTTCTCTTCAGTCCAATACACTGTACCTGCTGGGAAGATACACACATGCTATTTTCACTGTGTATGGCAATAGGAGCACAGTAGTGACTTTCCTTACCAGAAAGCAACACTTGCTTGTAGGACCAGAAACTGCATGTGATTCAACTCCGCTCATGAATGGGAAAAAATCACTACCTCGACTTACAAGAAACATAGTCTGCTTTTGAGAAAAGAGCACTCTTCTACTCTATTGTGTTATCATAGTGACAGGACAGTGAGCTTGCTCAGAACAAAAGAACTTTGCTTCCTACACACACAGGCCATATCTAGGTCAACTCTGCTTTGGAAACTGACAAGAACAGGAGCTTCTTTTCAGTCCAATACACTGTACTTGCTGGGAAGAGACTTGAGTACTACTTGCACTGTGTATCGCAGTGGGAACACAATAGTGACTTTTCTTACCAGAAAACATCTCTTGCTTGTAAGACCAGAAACAGCAGGTAATTCAACTCCGTTTATGAATGAAAACAAACAGTAGCTCGACTTACAAGAAACACTCTCTGTTTTTGAGAAAAGAGCACTCTTCTACTCTGCTGTGTTTCCTATAGGGCCAGAAGAGAGTTTTTGTTGAGAAGAAAAGAACTGTGCTTCCTACACACACGGGCCATATCTAGTTCAACTCTGCTTAGGAAACTGTCAAGCTTCTTCTACTTCTAAACAAGTAGCTTCTCTTCATCCAATACACTGTACTTGCTGGGAACAGACGCTAGTCCTATTTGCACTGTGTATCGCAGTGGGAGCTCAATAGTGAATTTCTTTACCAGAAAATAAGTCTTGCTCATAGGACCAGAAAAAGCATGTGATTCAACTCCATTTATGAATGGGAAAAAAACACTAGCTTGCCTTACAAGAAATACACTCTGCTTTTGGGAAAAGAGCACTCTTCTACTCTACGTTGTTTCCTGTAGAGCCAGCAGAGTGAGCTTACTGAGAACAAAAGAACTGTGCTTCCTACACACACAGGCCATATCTACTTCAACTCTGCTTAGGAAACTGACATGAACAGTAGCTTCTCTTCAGTCCAATACAATGCACTACCTGGGAACAGACACGAATGCTATTTGAACTGTGTATGGCAATGGGAGCCCAATAGTTACTTTCCTTACAAGAAAAGAATTCTTGCTCGTAAGATTAAAAACTGCATGTTATTTAACTCTGTTTATGAATAAGAAACATACACTAGCTCGCATTACAAGAAACACACTCTGCTTTTGAGAAAAGAGCACTCTTCTACTCTACTGTGTTTTTCATAGGGATAGAACAGTAAGCTTGCTGAGAACAAAAGAACTGTGCTTCTTACACATGGGCCACATATAGTTCAACTCTGCTTTGCAAACTGAGAAGAACATTAGCTACTCTAAAGTCCAAAACACTGTAGTTTCTAGCAGAAGACGCGAGTGCTATTTGCACTGTTTATGGTAATGGGAGCGCAATAGTGACTTTCCTTACCAGAAAAAAACTCTTGCTCATAGGAATAGAAACTGCATGTGATTCAACTCCGTTTATGAATGGGAAACAAACACTAGTCTACCTTACAAGAAACACACTCTGCTTTTGAGAAAAGAACACTCTTCTACTGTACTGTTTTTCCATAGGACCAGAACAGTGAGCTTGCTCAGAACAAAAGAACTGTGCTTCCTACACACACAGGCCATATCTGGTTCAACCCTCCTTAGGAAACTGACAAGAACAGTAACTTCTCTTCAGTCCAATACACTGTAGTTGCTGGGAACAAACGAGAGTGCTATTTGCAATGTGTATGGCAATTAGAGCACAATAGTGACTTTCCTTACCAGAAACAACTCTTGCTCATTGGACCAGAAACTGCATGTGATTCAACTCCGTTTATGAATGGGAATCAAACACTAGCTCACCTTCAAGAAACACACTCTGCTTCTGAGAAAAGAGCACTCTTCTTCTACTCTACTCTATTATCATAGGGCCAGAACAGTGAGCTTGCTCAGAACAAAAGAACTGTGCTTCCTACACACACGGGCCATATCTAGTTCAACTCTGCTTAGGAAACTGACAGGTACAGCAGCTTTCCTTCATTCCAATACACTGTACTTGCTGGGAAAAGACGCGAGTGCCATTTTCAATGTGTACGGCAAAGGGAGTGCAATAGTGACTTTCCTTACCAGAAATCCACTCTTTCTCATAGGACTAGAAACTTCATGGAATTCAACTCCATTTATGAATGGAAAACAAACACTTGCTCGCCTTAAAAGAAACACACTCTGCTTTTGAGAAAAGAACACTCTTCTAATCTACTGTGTTTCCTATAGTGCCAGAACAGTAAGCTTGCTCAGAACAAAAGAACTGTGCTTCCTACACACACGGGTCATATCTAGTTCAACTCTGGTTAGGAAATTGACAAGAAGAGTAGCTTCTCTTTAATCCAATACACTGTAGTTGCTGGGAACAGACGAGAGTGCTATATGCACTGTGTTTGGCAATGGGAGCACAGTAGTGACTTTCCTTATCTAAAGCAACTCTTGCTCCTAGGACCAGAAACTGCATTTGATTCAACTACGTTTATGAATGGAATCAAACTCTAGCCTGCATTCCAAGAAACACACTCTGCTTTTGAGAAAAGAGCACTATTCTATTCTACTGTATTTCATATAGGGCCAGAAGAGTGAGCTTGTTCAGAACAAAAGAACTGTGTTTCCTACACACACGGGCCATATCTTGTTCAAATCTGCGTAGTAAACTGACAGAAACAGTAGCTTTTCCTTAGTCCAATACACTGTACTTGCTCAGAAAACACGCCAGTGCTGTTTTCACTGAGTATGGCAATGGGAACGTAATGGTGACGTTTTTTACCAGAAAACAAGTCGTGCTCATAGAACTAGAAACTGCATGTAATTCAACTTCGATTATGAATGGGAAACAAACATTTGCTCGCCTATAAGAAACACACTCTGCTTGTGAGAAAAGAGCACTCTTCTTCTCTACTGTGTTTCCTATAGGTCAGAAGAGTGAGCGTGCTCAGAAGAAAAGAACTGTGCTTCCTACACACACGGGCCATATCAGGTCAACTCTGCTTAGGAAACTGACAAGAACAGTAGCTTCTATTCAGTACAATACACTGTACTTGCTGCGAACAGATGTTCGTGCTACTTGCACTGTGTAAGGAAATGAAAGCACAATATTGTCTTTCCTTACCACAAAACATCTCTTGCTCGTGAGACCAGAAACTGCATGTGATTCAACTCCATTTATGAATGGGAAACAAACACTAGCTCGCCTTACAAGAAACAAACTATGCTCTTCAGAAAAGAGAACTCTTATTCTCTACTGTGTTATAAAAGGGCAGGAAGTGTGAGCTTTCTCAGAACAAAGGAATTGTGCTTCCTAAACACACGGGCCATATCTAGTTCAACTCTGCTTAGTAAACTGACATGAACAATATTCTCTTCAGTCCAATACACTGTACTTGCTTGGAACAGGCGCCAGTACTATTTGAACTGTGTATGGCAATGTGAGCGCAATAGTGACTTTCCTCTCCAAAAAACAACTTTTTTTTCAATTAATCAGACTTTATTGAGCTCATAAATTGAGCAAGCTAAAAATCTGCTTCTTACCTATATCTTGCTTTTGAAGATCAGATAAACAAGCAAGAAGTTTTAATATATGCACATTCAATAAGTCACCTAGGAAGAGAAGAAGCACACTTGGACAGATTGGAATGGTATGTAGGATCTCATTTCAGAGTCCCTTGGAGTCCTTGAAATATGTCTTAATTTGTCTATGGAACATCCCCACTTAAGTATTCAATAGACACTTTGAACTCACATATCTGAATGTAAACTCTTGGTTCTGGACACACTTGCCAAGCAGTTTCTTCTACAGTCTTTTGTGTCTCAGCAGAAAGCAATCTCCTTCGATCAATCACTTAAGCCAGGTCCACAAGATTCCTCGCTTTCTTAATGAATGTCACATTCTACATTCAATGTCACAGAAGAGCTGTCATTTCATCCTTTTAAATATATCCTGGATCTGACCAAATACACCATATTGGTGCTGTATCTCCATCCATTATGTATTGAGACTGCTATGTCGCCTCTTGTTTTTCCTCCTACTATCTATTCAACTCTATTTCCCACACTAGGGGGTCATCCATTTGAAACAAAGATGTATGTATCTCCTTTGACTAATTCCCTGTAGAGGATTCTTATCTCACCCTAAGTAAAACTCATACATGTCTAGAGTGGTCCAAAGGCATCACCAGCTACCAGCCTTCCTGTGTAGCCTGTCTTACCCTAAAGAATTTCCAATCCCACTGAATCCACTCCAGTCACAACATTTCATGAGTTTTCCTTGGGTATCCAGAACCCTACTTAACAGCTTGGCACTCAGTCTTCTTATATCTGGAGGTTCTTCTCCCTTACTGTAGGCTTCTTCTATCCTCCTGCCATTTTTAAGCCTTGATGCAAAGATCTAAAACCTATAAAAGCCACCTCTGACCATCCTGGTCCAGTGTTTTGAATGTAGCTCACAGATAATCCATTGTACATTAAAAATTGAAATTTTGTATATGCATTTCTTGACTTGTTTAGCAAGTGTTTCATTCTACCAAGATTGTAAGCTGAAGAGGGTAAAGATAGCACTGGGACTTAAGTGTACCCAACATATTTTTTTTTAAATTTTTATTTTGCAACACAATTCAATTCTACATATCAGCCACGGATTCCCTTGTTCTCCTCCCTCCCGCCCCCTCACCTTCCCCCGCACCTTCCCCCCAAGCCCGCCCCCCATTCCCATCTTCTCCAGGGCAAAGCCTTTCCCGCAGCCTGATATCAACATGGTAGACTCAGTCCAGATAGGTCCAGTCCCCTCCACCCAGGCTGAGCCAAGCGACCCTGCATAAGCCCCAGGTTTCAAACAGACAACTCATGCAATGAGCACAGGACCCGGTCCCACTGCCTGGATGCCTCCCAAACAGATCAGGCCAATCAACTGTCTCACCCACTCAGAGGGCCTGATCCAGCTGTTGACTCCTCAGCCATTGGTTCATTTTTCATATGTTTCCGTGCATTTGGCTATTTGTCCCTGTGCTTTATCCAACCTTGGTCTCAACAATTCTCGCTCATATAAATCCTCCTCATTCTCGCTAATTGGACTCCCAGAGATCCACCTGGGGCCTAGTCATGGATCTCTGCATCCAGATCCCTCAGTAGTTGGATGAGGTTTCTAGCACGACAATTAGGGTGTTTGGCCATTCCATCACGAGCGTAGGTCAGTTTGGGCTGTCTCTCGACCATTGCCAGCAGTATGTTGTGGGGGTATCTTTGTGGATTTCTGTGGGCCTCTCTAGCACTTTGTTTCTTCCTATTCTCATATGGTCTTCATTTACCATGGTCTCCTATTCCTTGTTCTCCCTCTCTGTTGTTGATCCAGCTGGGATCTTCTGCTCCCCCAAGCTCTCTTTCCCTCGACCCTCGCCCTTCACTACCCCCACTCATGTCCAGGGTGTTCATGTAGATCTCATTCCATTTCTCTGTCATTGGGCGATCCCCGTGTCTTTCTTGGGGTCCTGTTTTCCAGGTAGCCTCCCTGGTGATGTGAGTAGCAGTCCAGTCATCCTTGTTCCACATCTAGTATCCTCCTATGAGTGAGTACATACCATGTTTGTCTTTCTGAGTCTGGGTTACCTCACTCAGGATGATTTTTTCTAGATCCATCCATTTGCCTGCAAATCTCATGATGTCATTGTTTTTCTCTGCTGAGTAGTATTCCATTGTGTATATGTACCACATTTTGTTTATCCATTCTTCAGTTGAAGGGCATCTAGGTTGTTTTCATGTTCTGGCTATTACAAGCAATGCTAATATGAACATAGCTGAACAAGTGCTCTTGTGGTGTGGTTGAGCATTCCTTGGGTATATGCCCAAGAGTGGTATAGCTGGATCTTGGGGGAGATGGATTCCCACTTTTCTAAGAAAGCGCCATATTGATTTCCAAAGTGGTTGTGCAAGCTTGCATTTCCACCAGCAGTGGAAGAGAGTTCCCCTAGCTCCACAACCTCTCCAGCATAAGGTTTCTTCAGTGTTTTTGATCTTAGCCATTCTGAAAAGTGGTATCTCAGAGTTGTTTTGATTTGCATTTCCCTGATGATTAGGGATGATGAGCAATTCCTTAAATGTCTTTCAGCCATTTGAGTTTCCTCTGTTGAGAATTCCCTGTTTAGTTCTATAGCCCATTTCTTAATTGGACTGTTGGGCATTTTGATGTCTAATTTCTTGAGTTCCTTATATATTCTGGATATCAGTCCTCTGTCAGATGTGGGGTTGGTGAAGATCTTTTCCCATTCTGTAAGCTGTCGCTTTGCCTTGTTGACCGTATCCTTTGCTCTACAAAAGCTTCTCAGTTTCAAGAGGTCCCATTGATTGATTGTTTCTCTCATTGTCTGTGTACTGGTGTTCTATTTAGAGAGTGGTCTCCTATGCCAATGCGTAAAAGACTACTTCCTACTTTCTCTTCTAGCAGGTTCAGAGTAGCTGGATTTATGTTGAGGTCCTTGATCCACTTGGACTTAAGTTTTATGCACGGTGTAGATATGGATCTATTTGCAGCCTTCTACAAGTTGACATCCAGTTTTGCCAGCACCATTTGTTGAAGAAGCTTTCTTTTTTCCAATGTGCACTTTGGGCTTCTTTGTCAAAAATTATATGTTCATAGGTGTGTGGATTAATGTCAGGGTCTTCAATTAGATTCCATTGGTCCACATGTCGGTTTTTATGCCAGTACCAAGCTGTTTTTATTACTGTAGCTCTATAGTACAGCTTGAAGTAAGGGATCGTGATGCCTCCAGAGGTTGTGTTATTGTACACGATTCTTTTGGCTATCCTGGGTTTTTTGTTTTTCCATATGAAGTTGAGTATTACTCTTTCCAGGTCTGTGAAGAATTGTGTTGGTATATTGATGGGGATTGCATTGAATTTGTAGATTGCTTTTGGTAAGATTGCCATTTTAACTATGTTAGTCCTGCCTACCCATGAGCATGGGAGATCTTTCCATTTTCTGATATCTTCTTCAATTACTTTTTTCAGGGACTTAAAGTTCCTGTCATATAGGTCCTTCACTTGCTTGGTTAGTGTTACCCCAAGGTATTTTATGTCATTTGTGCCATAAATATATATGTATATATATATACACACACACATATATAGTAAAGGGTGATGTATCTCTGATTTCCTTCTCCACTTCTTTGTCCATTGTATATAGGAGGGCTACTGATTTTTCTGAGTTGATCTTGTATACTGCTATGTTGCTGAAGGTGTTTATAAGCTGTGTCAGTTCCTTGGTGGAATCTTTGGGGTTGTTCAAGTATACTATCATGTCATCTGCAAATAGGGAAAGCTTGACTTCTTCCTTTCCAATTTGTATCCCCTTAATCTCCTTATGTTGTCTTATTGCTCTGGCTAGAACTTCAAGTACTCTATTGAATAAGTATGGGGAGAGCGGACAGCCTTCCCTCATTCCTGATTTTAGTGGAATTGCTTTGAGTTTCTCTCCATTTAATTTGATGTTGGCTGTTGGCTTGCTGTAAATTGCCTTTATCATGTTTAAATATGTTCCCTGTATTCCTGATCACTCCAAGACCTTTATCATGAAGGGGTGTTGGATTTTGTCAAATGCCTTTTCAGCATCTAGTGAGATGATCATGTGGTTTTTTTCTTTGAGTTTGTTTATATGGTGTATTACATTGACAGACTTTCGTATGTTGAACCATCCTTGCATGCCTGGAATGAATCCTACTTGATCATGGTGGATAATTATTTTGATGTGTTCTTGGAGTCTGTTTGCCAGTATTTTATTGAGTATTTTTGCATCAATGTTCATGAGGGAGATCGGTCTATAATTATCTTTCTTTGTTGTATCCTTGTTTGGTTTAGGAATCAGGGTAATTGTAGCCTCATAGAAGGAGTTTGGTAATGTTCCTTCTGTTTCTATTGTGTGGAACAATTTAGAGAGTATTGGTATTAACTGTTCTTTTAAGATCTGGTAGAATTCTGCACTGAAACCATCTGGTCCTGGGCTTTTTTTGGTTGGGAGACTTTTAAGGACTGTTTCTATTTCGTTAGGGGTTATTGGACTATTTAAATAGTTTATCTGGTCCTGATTTAATTTAGGTATGTGGTACCTATCCAGAAAATTATCCATTTCTTTTAGGTTTTCCATTTTGTGGAGTAGAGGTTTTTGACGTATGACTTGATGATTCTCTGGATTTCCTCAATGTCTGTTGTTATGTCCCCCTTTTCATTTCTGATTTTGTTGATTTGATTGCTCTCTCTCTGTCTTTTGGTTAGTTTGGATAAGGGCTTGTCTATCTTGTTGATTTTCTCAAAGAACCAACTGTTTGTTTCATTAATTTTTTGTATTGTTCTCTTTGTTTCTATTTTATTGATTTCATCTCTCACTTTGATAATTTCCTGGCATCTATTTTTCTTGGGAGACTTTGCTTCTTCTTGTTCTAGAGCTTTCAGGTGTGCTGTTAAGTCACTAGTGTGAGATTTCTCCAACTTATTTATGTGGGCATTTAGTGCTATGAATTTCCCTCTTAGTACTGCTTTCATAGTGTCCCATAGGTTTGGATATGTGGTGTCTTCATTTTCGTTGATCTCTAGGAAGTCTTTAATTTCTTTCTTTATTTCTTCCTTAACGCATTGGTGATTCAGTTGGGTATTATTCAGTTTCCATGAGATTGTAGGTTTTCTGTAGTTTTGTTGTTGTTGAAATCCAACTTTAGACCATGGTGGTCTGATAGAACACAGGAGGTTATTCCAATTGTTTTGTATCTCTTTAGATTTGTTTTGTGGCCAAGTATGTGGTCGATTTTAGAGAAGGTTCCATGGGGTGCTGAGAAGAAGGTATATTCTTTTTTGTTAGGAAGCAATGTTCTGTAGATATCGATTAAGTCCATTTGAGTCATGACATCAATTAAGTCCTTTATTTCTCTGTTAAGTTTCAATTTGGGAGATCTGTCTAGTGGTGAAAGTGGGGTGTTGGGGTCTTCCACTATTAATGTGTGGGGTTTTATATGTGATTTAAGCTTTAGTAATGTTTCTTTTACATATGTGGTTGCCCTTGTGTTTGGGGCATAAATGTTCAGAATTGAGACTTCATCTTGGTGGATCTTTCCTGTGATGAGTATGTAATGCCCTTCATGATCTCTTTTGATTGATTTTAGTTTGAAGTCTATTTTGCTGGATATCAGGATGGCTACACCCACTTGTTTCTTAAGACCGTTTGATTGGAAAGTCTTTTCCCAGCCTTTTATTTTTAGGTAGTGTCTATCTTTGAATTTGAGATGTGTTTCTTGTATGCAGCAGAAAGATGGGTCCTGCTTTCGTATCCATTCTGTAAGCCTATGTCTTTTTATAGGTGAATTAAGTCCATTGATATTGAGGGATATTAAGGACCAGTGATTGTTCATTCCTGTTATTTTTTGGTGGTGATGTGTGTGTACTTCTCTCCGTTTGGGTTTACTGTTGTGGCTTTATCTATTGCCTGTGTTTTTCAGAGTGTATCTGACTTCCTTAGGTTGGAATTTTCCTTCTAGGGCTTTCTGTAGGGTTGGGTTTGTGGATAAATATTGTTTAAATCTGGCTTTTTTCATGGAATGTCTTGTTCACTCCATCTATGATGGTTGAAAGTTTTGCTGGGTATATTAGTCTAGGCTGACATCCATGTTCTCTTAGTGTCTGCATTACATCTGTCCAGGTCCTTCTGGCTTTCAAAGTCTCCATTGAGAAATCGGGTGTTATTCTGATAGGTTTGCCTTTATATGTCACTTGGCCTTTTTCCTTTGCTGCTCTTAATATTCTTTCTTTATTCTGTACGTTTAGTAGTTTACTTATTATGTGGCAAGGGGACTTTTTTTTGGGGATTTAGTCTGTTTGGTGTTCTATAGGCTTCTTGCATCTTCATAGACATTTCCTTCTTTAAGTTGGGAAAGTTTTCTTCTATGATCTTGTTGAATATATTTTCTGTTCCCTTGAGTTGGTATTCTTCTCCTTCTTCTACCCCTATTATTCGTAGGTTTGGTCTTTTCATGGTGTCCCAAATTTCTTGGACATTTTGGTTCATGACTTTGTTGGCTTTAGTGTTTTCTTTGACTGATGAATCTATTTCTTCTACTGTATCTTCAATGCTAGAGATCCTCTCTTCCATCTCTTGCATTCTGTTGATTATAATTGCATCTGAAGTTCCCAATCGTTTTCTCAGATTTTCTATTTCCAGCATTCCCTCTGTGTCTTCTTCATTTTTTCTATTTCCCTTTTCAGGTCTTGGACTGTTTCCTTCATTTGTTTCATTGATTTTTCTGGATTTTCTTTCAGTA
This sequence comes from Peromyscus eremicus, assembly GCF_949786415.1. Lineage (NCBI taxonomy): Eukaryota > Metazoa > Chordata > Mammalia > Rodentia > Cricetidae > Peromyscus > Peromyscus eremicus. The sequence goes on from NW_026734294.1 coordinate 699,486, forward strand.
CTTTATTGTTTTCTTCCAGGACTTTATTGATTTCTTTTAATTTGTTTACCCTTTCCTCTAGTTGTTTACAGGGTTCTTCACATTTTTTTTGTCTTTTCCTTTACACAAGCCTCTAGCTTCTTCATGATGTCATTTATAAGGCTATTTTCTTCTGCTTCTTCCAATTTCTGATGTTCAGGTATAGGTTTTTGAGGAGGGCTAGGGCCTGGTGATGCTGTATTGCTATTCATTTTGTTGTATGTGTTTCTGCCTTGACGTCTGCCCATTTTTTGTGGTTCGTTCTTGGGCTTATCCACACACTTGGTTCAGACAGAGCTGACAGATTCAGGAAGTCTCTCTCTCTTGTCCAGATGGGAGCTCTCTTGTCCAAATTGGAAGTCCAGGGCAGGATGGGAGCTGTGCTCCAGAAGGGAAGTCCAGGGCAAGATGGGAGCTGGGGGCCGGCCTCTAAGTCTCGAGAAGAGGCTTGGGGCTCGGGCGGATGGGCGTGGGGGCAGGGCGTGGAGACTGCAGGGTCTGCCAGATGTCTTGGAGAAGGGGATCCTTCCCAGTGGGGCTAGAAGGGAACCTGCTGGGTGGCCAGAACAAGGGGTCAAGTTGGGCAGGTCATCCCCGGAGTGGCTGGTGCCCAGGGATGGGGTCCGGGGCAAGCTAGGGGACTCACCTGTACTCTAGAAGGGAAATCCGGGGCAAGATGGGAGCTGGGGGCCGGCCTCTAAGTCTCAGGAACAGTCTTGGGGATCGGACAGATGGGCTTGGGGGCAGGGCGTGGAGAATGCAGGGTCTGCCAGGGGGCTTGTAGAAGGGGATCCTTCCCAGTGGGGCTAGAAGGGAACCTGCCCAGTGGCCAGAACCTGGGACCAAGTTGGGCAGGTCTTCCCCAGAGGGGCGGGTGCCCAGGGATGCAGAAAACAACTCTTGATGGCAGGACCAGAAACTGCATGTGATTCAACTCCCTTTATGAATGGGAAACAAACACTAGCTCACCTTACAAGAAACACAATCTGCTTTTGAGAAAAGAGCACTCTTCTACTCTACTGTGTTTCCTGTAGGACCATAACAGTTAGCTTGCTCAGAACAAAGAACTGTGCTTCCTATAAACACGGGCCATATCTAGTTCAAGTCTGCTTAGGAAACTGACAAGAACAGTAGCTTCTCTTCAGTCCAATACACTGTACTTGCTGGGAACAGATGCGAGTGCTATTTGCACTGTGTATGGCAAAGGGAGTGCAATAGTGACTTTCCTTACCAGAAAAAATTCTTGCTCGTAGGACAGGAAATTAGATGTAATTCAACTGGGTTTATGAATGGGAAACAAACACTACCTCGCCTTACAAGAAACACCCTCTGCTTTTGAGAAAACAGCACTCTTTTACTCTGCTGTGTTTCCTATAGGGCCAGAACAGTGAGCTTGCTCAGAACAAAAAAATGTGCTTCCTACATACAAGGGCCATATCTAGTTCAACTCTGCTTAGGAAACTGACAAGAACAGTAACTTCTGTTCAGTCCATTTCACTGTACTTGCTTGGAAGAGACGAGAGTGTTTTACGTACTGTGTATTGCAATGGGAACGCAATAGTGACATTCCTTACCACAAAACAAGTCTTGTTCATAAGACCCAAAACTGCATGTGATTCAACTCAGTTTATGAATGGGAAACAAAAATTAGCTCGCCTTACAAGAAACACACTCTGACTTTGAGAAAAGAGCACTCTTCAAATCTACTGTGTTTCCTAAAGGGGCAGAACAGTGAGCTTGCTCAGAACAAAAGAAATGTGCTTCCTAAACACACGGGCAATATCTAGTTCAACTCTGCTTAGTAAACTGAACAAAAACAGTAGCTTCTCTTCAGTCCAATACACTGTGCTTACTGGAAACAGACGCGAGTGCTATTTGCACCTAGTTTGGCAATGGGAGCACAATAGTGACTTTTTTTTACCAGAAAATACTTGCTCGTAGGAACAGAAACTTCATCTGATTCAACTCCGTTTATGAATGGGAAACAAATGCTAGCTCGCTTTCAAGAAACACATTCTGCTTTTGAGAAAAGAGCATTCTTCTATTCTACTGTGTATCCTATAGGGCCAGAACAGTGAGCTTGCTCAGAACAAAAGAACTGTGCTTCCGACACAAACGGGCCATATCTAGTTCAACTCTCCATATTAAACTGACAAGAAGAGTAGCTTCTCTTCAGTCCAATACACTTTACTTGCGGAACACAGACGCGAGTCCCATTTGCCGTGTGTATGGCAATGGGAGCGAAATAGTGACTTTCCTTACCAGAAAACAACTCTTGCTCGTAGGACCAGAAACTGCATGTGATTCAACTCCGTTTAAGAATGGGAAACAACCACGAGTTTGTCATACAAAAATACACTCTGCTTTTGAGAAAAGAGCACTCTTCTACCCTACTCTGTTTCCATAGGGCCAGAACAGTGAGCTTGCTCAGAACAAAAGAACTGAGCTTCCTACACACAGGCCATATCTACTTCTACTCTGCTTAGGATACTGAAAAGAACAGTAGGTTCACATCAGTCCAATACACTGTAATAGCTGGGAACTGACGCGAATGCTATTTGCACTGTGTATTGCAATGGGAGCGCAATATTGACTTTCCTTAACAGAAAACAACTCTTGCTCGTAGAACCGGAAACTGCATGTGATTCAACTCCGTTAATGAATGGGAAACAAACACTAGCTCGCCTTACAAGAAACACACTCTGCTTTTGAGAAAAGAGCACTCTTCTCCTCTACTGTGTTTCAATAGGGTCAGAGCAGTGAGCTTGCTCAGAACAAAGGACTGTTCTTACTACAAACCTGGGGTATATCTTCTTCAACTCTACTTAGGAAATTGACAATGCAGTAGCTTCTATTCTGTCCAATACACTGTACTTGGTGGGAACAGACTCGAGTGATATTTGCACTGTGTATGACAATGGTTGAACAATAGTGACTTTCCTTACCAGAAAACAACTCTTGCTCGTAGGACCAGAAACTGTACGTGATTCAACTCCATTTATGAATGGGAAACAAACACTAGCTCACCTTACAGGAAACACACTTTTCTTTTGAGAAAAGAGAACACTTCTACACTATTGTGTTTCCTATAAGGACAGAACAGTGAGCTTGCTCAGAACAAAAGAACTGTGCTTCCAACACACATGGGCCATATCTAGTTCAACTCTGCTTTGGAATCTCACAAGAACAGTAGCTTCTCTTCAGTCCAATACACTGTACTTGCTTGCAACAGACGTGAGTGATATTTGCACTGTGTATGGCATTGGTTGTGCATTAGTGACTTTCCTTACCAGAAAACAACTCTTGCTCGTAGGACCAGACACTGCCTGCTATTCATCTCCATTTATGAATGGAAAACAAACACTAGCTCGTCTTACAAGAAACACACTCTGGTTTTCAGAAAAGAGCGCTCTCCTACTCTACAGTGTTTCTGAAAGGGCCTGAAGAGTGAGCTTTCTCAGAACAAAAGAAATTTGCTTCTTCCACACACGGGCCATATATAGTTAAACTCTGCTTAGGAAACTGAGAAGAACAGTAGCTTCTCTTCAGTCCAATACACTGTAATTGCTGGGAACAGACAGAGTGCTCTTTGCACTGTTTGTGGCAATGGGAATGCAATAGTGACTTTTCTTAACAGTAAACAACTCTTGCTCATAGGACGAGAAACTGCATGTAATTTAACTCCGTTTATGAATGGGAAACAAACACTAGCTCGCATTACAAGAAACACACTCTGCTTTTGAGAAAAGAGTACTCTTCTATTCTACTGTGTTTCCATTGGGCCAGAACAGTTAGCTAGCTAAGAACAAAAAAACAGTGCTTCCTAAACACACGGGCCATATCTAGTTCAACTCTTCTTAAGAAACTGACAAGATCAGTAGCTTCTCTTCAGTTCATTTAACTGTACTTGCTGGGAACAGATGAGAGTGTTTTATGCACTGTGATTGGCAATGGGAACACAATCGTGACATTCCTTACCAGAAAACATCTCCTGTTCGTAAGACCAGAAACTGCATGTGATTAAACTCAGTTTATGAATGGGAAACAAAAATTAGCTCGCCTTACAAGAAACACACTCTGACTTTGAGAAAAGAGCACTCTTTGACTCTACTGTGTTTCCTATAGGGGCAGAACAGTGAGCTTGCTCAGAACAAAAGAAATGTGCTTCCTAAACACACGGGCCATATCTATTTCAACTCTTCTTAAGAAACTGACAAGATCAGTAGCTTCTCTTCACTTCATTTAACTGTACTTGCTGGGAACAGACGAGAGTGTTTTATGCACTGTGTATGGCAATGGGAACACAATAGTGACATTCCTTACCAGAAAACAACTCTTGTTCTTAAGACCAGAAACTGCATGTGCTTAAACTCAGTTTATGAATGGGAAACAAAAATTAGCTCGCCTTACAAGAAACACACTCTGACTTTGAGAAAAGGGCACTCTTCGACTCTACTGTGGTTCCTATAGGGGCAGAACAGTGAGCTTGCTCAGAACAAAAGTAATGTGCTTCCTAAACAAACGGCGATATCTAGTTCTACTCTGCTTAGTAAACTCACAAGAACAGTAGCTTCTCTTCAGTCCAAAACACTGTGCTTACTGAAAACAGACACGAGTGCTATTTGCACCTAGTTTGGCAATGGGAGCACAATAGTGACTTTTCTTACCAGAAAATACTTGCTTGTAGGAACAGAAACTGCATGTGATTCAACTCTGTTTATGAATGGGAAAGAAATGCTAGCTCGCCTTAAAGAAACACATTCTGCTTTTGAGAAAAGAACACTCTTCTATTCTACTGTGTTTCCTATAGGGCCAGAACAGTGAGCTTGCTCAGAACAAAAGAACTGTGCTTCCTACACACACAGACCATATCTAGTTCAACTCTGCCTATTAAACTGACAAGAAGAGTAGCTTCTCTTCAGTCCAATACAGTGTACTTGCTGAACACAGACGCGAGTCCCATTTGCCGTGTGTATGGCAATGGGATCGAAATAGTGACTTTCCTTACCAGAAAACAACTCTTGCTTGTAGGACCAGAAACTGCATGTGATTCAACTCCGTTCATAAATGGGAAACAAACACTAGCTCGCCTTAAAAGAAGCACACTCTGCTTTTGAGAAAAGAGTACTCTTTCTCTTCAGTCCAATACACTGTTCCTCCTGGGAACAGACGCACATCTATATACACTGTGTATGGCAATAGGAGCACAATAGTGACTTTCCTTACCAGAAAACAACACTTGCTCGTAGGTCCAGAAACTGTAGATGTAACCAACCTTCTTATTAAATATGAAACACAGAACCAATGCAAAGAAGAAAGCCAAGAGACCTGAACTCAGAGCTAAAACCTTACACTTCCTCCTGCAGTGGTCCTACCTCTCCGAACTAACTACCCCTGCGTTAAAGTCTTTATATAGTGTTCCTGTTCTGCCTTCTCATTGGTTGTAAACCCAACCACATGACTGCCTTGTCACGGCCTGTCTGTATAGGCCTCCAGGTTTTCCTTGCTTTGTATTGTGATTAAAGACATGTGTGTACAATAATGGCTATATCCCTGAACACACAGAGACTTACCCAGCTCTACCTACCAAGTGCTGGGATTACAAGTGTATGCCACCACTGCTCTGCTTTCCTATGGCTTGCTAATAGCTCTGACCCCCGGGCAACTATATTTATTAACATACAAATAACATTTTACTACAAATAAAATATCACCATATTTCCCCTTTTCCATTTTATTAAAAAGGAAAAAAAGAAATACCTTATAACTAACATAAGTAAAAATATATATAAAAGTACAATAACTATATAAAATATATACAAGTAATAAGTACCTAAACAATGTCTAGTTCATTTATATTTGACAAATTCAGAGAAAATAATTCCATTATCTATTCTATTGTATCTAATTCACTTTCTATCCTAATTAATCATCAACTATAACTAACTAATCTTCAACTCCCTTAGAGACCCAAGAAGGAAATAATATTCGCTAACAAAAATAAAAAATAAAAACAGGAAGTATATGCAAGCAACTTCCAAAAAATTGTGAGTTAACAGAAACAACCAGCTGCCTGGACAATCATCTGAGGTTTCTTCACAGTGTTGGGGCATCATCTTCAGCCTATAGTCTTAGCGTATCTGACAGACTCATTTGTGAAGTAGAATGTACACAAGGTCAACAGTTCAACCTCACATTGGGTGAAAGCAGTCTATATACCAGAAATACCTGAATTCCACTAGTGTCATGTCATGATTCAGGATTTTAAATTCTGGAAATTGTTGATGTTTTTTGAATTCAGCTGTCCATTCTTCTTGGCTATGTGTGTATGTGGCTTCATTTCAGCATTCCGTTCTTCTCCACATCCCTCTATTAAATGCCATTCTTCTGTTGAGAGGTGTGAACTTAATTACTCTTCAAGAATAACTGTTTCAGCTACCTCCCCATTGCACATCAGAAGCCATCGGCCCACTGCCTGTTCAGCTGCCTTCGAAGTCTCATAGTCATAACAAAAAAGAAAAATTTTCTAAGTTATTAAAACATTTTAAATGCCATATTCTGTAGATCTCTGAAGGGTTTGAAGATAACCTGTCTATCTAAAATATATCTACTCAATCTTGAAAACATACCTAATATAACTACAAGTTCTATTATAATGTCTAACTACTAACTTTCATTTCTTTATATCGTAATAGTTGGTAATAAGAACATTCAAGGATTAGAAAATTGCATTACAATGTTAAATGAACGGTACAATTAGAAATATACATATAGCATTTTCTAACAATATCAATTTCAATATATATAATTTGTATAAAATATAAAACAATCCAATCCAATGTAAAGTATTTACATTTTTCTTTTCTTTTCTTTCTTTCTTTCTTTCTTTCTTTCTTTCTTTCTTTCTTTCTTTCTTTCTTTCTTTCTTTCTTTCTTTCTTTCTTTTATTTCTTTCTTTCTTTTTTTAAATAAGAACCTTAAATATAATCTCCTTTGCTTAGCCCTTTTTCTCACCCTTGACCACAACTTGTAACCAACCGCCCTAATCAATGAAAAGTATCCCAGACCCAAAAACCATTAAAAGACCTAAAAGACCAAACAAACAAACAAACAAACAAACAAACGCCCCACACCACCTCTTTAGGAATGTGGGCATTGTATTCTTGAAATTGCTTCCTGCTGGGTATGGGCAAAGTTATCTTTATCCTGAAAGAAAAATTTTAGGTTAATTGTCAAATTCTAGGAAAGGTAACTATATCCTTCGTTATCCAGTCTGTGTATAATGCCAAAGTTCAGGGTTTATCTCCAATCCTTATTCAAATAGTCTTTGAGACTGGATCATCTCAGCTAGCTCTCTCAAAATTGCTCTGAGCACTTCGTAGTTCAAAGCTGATCTGTAGATGATGTTTGTCAGCTTAGTGATGTTATTATTGTCCACGTGGAATTGTTGTTGTTGTGGAGCCCCATCTTCTTCCTGGCGACTCCAGTTGATGTTAGGCCTGACCGTGATTTCCTGCAAAAAACTGATAAGAGACTCGAACACAAAGACTATATATGTGGCTTTTTAGAATTAGTTAGTACTCTATATGACCATTTATATCTTAACAAAGTTTAAAATGTATATATATATATATATATATATATATATATATATATATATTAATCTTGTAAATTTTGATATAAATTTCATACTTTAAGAAAAGTTTAAAGAATCAGAATAGAATCAAAGAGTTGAGATTAGTAATAGAATAGTCACTTAATTAATTTGGCTTTTCTCTTGTCCCATAGCCGAAGATGGCTCTTTTCCTCTGGCATGATACAGGGAGTCTGCATTTTCCTTTTAACAACATGCTTGAGTTTAAAGAGGAAGAGAGCCATTCTCCAACTCCAAAATGAGCTTTAAATTTTAATTGAACTGGGACTATTAGAAGTTAAATAGTGTTGAATCTTTAAAGAAAAGCAGAAACAAACATTTAGAAAGACATAAAAAGTTTTAGATAACATACCCATACGCCATTTCACTCTGTTTCTTATGATAGACGATTTGTCCCTTTTCTTCAGTTGTCTCATTTGTCCAGTGTTCTTCAAATTCCTTAACCTTCATTCTCCTAAAAGACAAAAACAAAAAACTTTCCCCAAGGTTTTTTGGGGATGTTCCTTTTTTGGCAAGTTATTATCTGATTAAATGAAAAGGCATATGTTACTGGTGTAAGTTAGTTTAAATTGGATGTTCCTGATAGTTGATGAACTATCACCTCCTCTAATTAAGAGGTCTCTCTTGTTCTAATCGAATCTTTATCAATTTTGATGGTACCCACAGCTTATCTTCACCTGTAGAAATAAAAGCAAAACCTCGTCCCCAATGTAATACATATGCTGGTTTCCATTCTGAGGTCAGCACATCCATAAAGTATATAGGTTGATTTAATTCTGTAGTTTTTTCTATTATCCAATGTCTCTCTGCAGCTGTTGTTCCTTTCTCATTGGCATTGAGAAAATTCAAAGTTAATAGAGCATTATGTAGTCTATTTCTGGGGGTTTTTGTGACTCCTTTTTGTTTATTTAGCATATCCTTTAGAGTTCTGTTTGATCTTTCCTAACTGTTTGACCTGTAGGATTATGTGGTATACCTGTAATATGGTTTATATTATAGTAAGCAAAAAACTGTTCCATTTTAACAGAGACATATGATGGAGCATTATCAGTTTTGATTTGTGCAGGTATATCCATAATGGCCATAACTTCTAGCAAATGAGTGATTACAGAATCAGCTTTTTTAGAACTCAAAGCAGTTGCCCATTGAAATCCTGAATAAGTATCAATAGTGGGGTGTACATATTTCAATTTTCCAAATTCTGCAAATTGAAACACGTCCATCTGCCAGATTTCATTCCTCTGAGTACCCTTTGTGTTACATCCTGCTTTAATGGTGTTTGATTGTAGAAGGAACAAGTAGGACATTTCTTTTCTATTTCTTTGGGTTGTTGCCAGGTTATGGAAAAATCCTTTTTTAAACCATTACTATTTACATGATGTTTTTTATGAAATTCTGAGGCCTCCAGCACATTACCTATCAATAATTTATCAATCTCATCATTGCTTTGTGCTAGAGGGCCTGGCAGACCAGTATGGGATTGGATGAGTTATATATAAAGGATGACTCCTTTTTCTGATTGTATCTTGTAATTGAGTAAATAATGAAGTTAATACTGAAGCATCGTGGATAAATTCTGCAGTCTTAATATGTAATACTACTCTTTCAGCATACTGAGAGTCAGTTACTACATTGAGAGGTTCTGAAAAATCCATTAATACCAACAGAATAGCATATAATTCTGATTTTTGAACAGAATTGTAAGACTTTGAACCTCTTTACTTAAATTTTCTGATTTGTAACTGCCTTTCCTTGATTGTTGGCATCTGTATAAAATGTACAAACTCCAGATATGGTTTTTTTCCTCTCAATTTGAGGCAAGATCCAATCAGCTCTCTTTATAAGATCAATTCTATTGATTTTGGGATATTTGCTGTTAATTTCTCCCAAAAAATTACTACAAGCTTTTTGCCAAACTTCATTTTCTACCCATAATTTTTCAATATCCTCCTTAGTTAAATGTACAACAATTTCTGCTGGGTCTATTCCTGCTAATTGATGAAGTCTCAATTTTCCTTTCCAAATCAAGTCAGAGATTTTTTTCCACATAAGTTTTTAATTTTTTATTTGGTTTTTTGGTAAAAATATCCATTCTAATATAATATCTTCCCTTTGCATTAAAATCCCTGTTGTGGAATGCCTAGAACGTAAAATAACCAAAATTCAATCCAGCTTTGGATCAATACAATCTACTTTCCCTTCATGTTCTTTCTTTTCTACCAAGGGCAATTTTTTCTCAGCTTCAGGTGATAATTCTCTTGGACTGTTCAAGTCCCTATCACCTTCTAAGGTTTTAAACAAATTATTCAGTTCATCATTTTTTACCCCAAAAATAGTTCTTAGATGAGAAATGTCTCCAAATAATCTTTGAAAGTCATAAAGAGTCTGTAGTCTATCTCTCCTAATTTGCACATTTTGAGGTCTAATTTTTTGAAGTTCTATTTTATATCCTAAATAATTAATAGAATCTCCTCTTTGTATCTTTTCAGGAGCAATTTGTAATCCCCAGCAACGCAAAATTTTCTTTACTTCTTCAAAAATTCTTTCTAAAGTATCTACATTTGAGTCAGCTAATAAAATATCATCCATATAATGATAAATTATAGATTTAGGAAATTTTTTACATACCACTTCTAATGGCTGTTTTACAAAAAATTGGCACAAACTTGGGCTATTCAACATTCCCTGTGGGAGAACCCTCCATTGAAATCTTTTAACTGGTTGAGAATTATTATAAGTAGGCACTGTGAAAGCAAATCTTTCTCTGTCTTTTTCTTGTAACGGTATTGAAAAGAAACAGTCTTTTAAATAAATAACTATGAGAGTCCATCCTTTTGGTAACAGAGTAAGCAAAGGAATTCCAGATTGTAAAGAGCCCATTGGCTGAATTACTTTGTTAATTGCTCTAAGGTCTGTTACCATTCTCCATTTACCAGATTTCTTTTAAATAACAAATACAGGAGAATTCCAAGGGCTGGTTGATTCTTCAATATAATGAGCATTTAACTGTTCTTCCACCAGCTCTTGTAAAGCCTGGAGTTTCTCTGTTGGTTAAGGCCATTGCTGAACCCATACAGGCTTACCTGTTGATCATTTTAAAGGTAGAGCTGTTGGTCTTTTTGGAAAATTATCCTGGCACTTATATTGACTATCTTTTTAAATAGTAAAATGAGGATAAGAAAAGTAATAAACTGAATAATTCGATCAATATTAATCTTTTCATATAGTTGTTCCATTGTCAGAGTGCCTAAAATTTCAAAGTCCAATTTTCTTCCAATGTACACATAAAGCCCATTTTTTTAATGTAGAAAAGAAATTCTCTTTTAAATAGATATGTTAATTGACTTACCAAGTCTGGGTAGGACAGAAGAATCCCAAGGAATTTCAAAACAGCCACCTGGTGTTTGAGGTGTGAATACAAAGAGAGAGAGAGAGAGAGAGAGAGAGAGAGAGAGAGAGAGAGAGAGAGAGAAAGCATAGCCGCTTGAGCCGAGTCAAGCCTTGGCTTTACAAGCAGGGGCCCTATTCGTAAGGGCAGGCCTGAGTTGTTTGTAGCAGTTGCAAGTAGCTCCAGCTGCAAGTCAGTCAGGCCTGGGCCCGAGCTAGGCAGCCAGGGCGCCCAGGCCAGAAACCGGACTTGTCGCCAAGCCAAGTGGTTTTTAATGGATTCTTGTCACGTTGGGCACCAAATGTAGATGTAACCAACCTTCTTATTAAATAAGAAACACAGAACCAATGCAAAGAAGAAAAACAAGAGGTCAGAGCTAAGAGCTAAAATCTTACGATTCCTCCTGCAGTGGTCCTACCCCTCCGAACTAACTACCCCTGCATTAAAGTCTTTATATAGTGTTCCTGTACTGCCTTCTTATTGGTTGAAAACCCAACCACATGACTGCCTCATCACGGCCTGTCTGTATAGGTCTCCAGGTTTTCCTTGCTTGGTATTGAAATTAAAGGCATGTGTGTCCAATAATGGCTGTATCCTTGAACACACAAAGACTTACCCAGCTCTGCCTCACAAGTGCTGGGATTACAAGTGTATGCCACCACTGCCCTGCTTTCCTATGGCTTGCTAATAGCTCTGACCCCAGGGCAACTTTATTTATTAACATACAAATAACATTTTAATACAAATAAAATATCACCATAAGAAACTGCATGTGATTCAACTCTATTTGTGAATTGGAAACAAACAATAGATAGCCTCACAAGAAACACACTCTGCTTCTGAGAAAAGTGCACTCTTCTACTCTACTTTGAATCCTACAGGGCCAGAAGTGTGAGCTTGCTCAGAACAAAAGAACTGTGTTTCCTACACACACGGGTCATATCTAGTTCAACTCTGATTAGGAAACTGACAAGAACAGTAGCTTCTCTTCAATCCAATACACTGTACATGCTGGGAACAGACGCGAGTGCTATTTGTACTGTGTATGGCAATGGGAGTGCAATAGTGACTTTCCTTACCAGAAAACAACTCTTTCTCGTAGGACAAGAAATTGCAGGTGAGTCAACTCCGTTTATGAATGGGAAACAAACACAAGCTCAGCTTACAAGAAACACACTCTGCTTTTGAGAAAAGAGCACTCTTTTACTCTACTCTGTTTCATATAGTGCCAGAACACAGGGCTTGCTCAGAACAAAAGAACTGTGCTTCCTACACACACGGGCAATATCAAGTTCAACTTTGTTTAGGATTCTGAAAAGAACAGTACCTTCTCTTCAGTCCAACTCACTGTACTTGCTGGGAACAGATGTGAGTGCTATTTGCACTGTGTATGGCAATGGGAGCGTAATAATGACTATCCTTACCAGAAAACAACTCTTGCTCGAGGGGCCAGAATCGAGTGCTACTTGCACCATGTATGGCAATGGAGGGGCAATAGTGACATTCCTTATCACAAAGCAACTCTTGCTCGGAGATACAGAAACTGCATATGATTCAGCTCCATGTATGAATGGGAAACAAACAATAGCTCGGCTTACAAGAAACACATTCTGCTTTTGAGAAAAGAGCACTGTTCTTCTCTGCTGTGTTTCTTCTAGGGCCAGAACAGTGAGCTTGCTCAGAACAAAAGAACTGTGCTTCCTACACACACGGGCCATATCTAGTTCAACTCTCCTTAGTAACCTGACAAGAAGAGTAGCTTCTCTTCAATCCAATACACTTTATTGCTGGGCACAGACGTGAGTGCTACTTGCACTGTGTATGGCAATGGAGGTGCATTAGTTATATTAGTTATCAGAAAACAACTCTTGCTCGTGGCGCCAGAAACTGCATGTGATTCAACTCTGTAATGAACGGGAAACAAATAGCAGCTTGCCTCACAAGAAAAACACTCTACTTTGAAAAAGAAGCACTCTTCTAATCTACTGTGTTTCCTTTAGGCCCAGAACAGTGAGCTTGCTTAGAAGAAAAGAACTGTGCTTCCTACACTCACAGGCCATATCTAGTTCAACTCTGCTAACGAAACTGACAAGAACAGTAGATTCTCTTCAGGCCAATACACTGTACTTGCTGGGAACAGACATAAGTGTTACTTGAACCATGTATGGCAATGGAGGGGCAATAGTGATATTCCTTATCAGAAAGCAACTCTTGCTCGGAGATACAGAAACTGTAGATGATTCAACTCTGTTTAAGAATGGGAAACAAACACTAGCTCACCTTACAAGAAACACACTCTGCTTTTGAGAAAAGAGCACTGTTCTACTCTAATGTGTTTCGTATAGGGCCAGAACTGTGAGCTTGCTCAAACAAAAGAACTGTACTTCCTACACACACAGCAATAGCTACTTCAACTCTGCTTAGTAAACTGACAAGAACAGTAGCTTCTCTTCATTCCAATACACTGTCCTTGGTGGGAACAGACACGAGTGCTATTTGCACTGTGTATGGCAATGGGAGCACAATAGTGACTTTCCTTACCAAAAAACAATCCTTGCCCGTAGCACCAAAAACTGCATGTGATTCAACTCCATTTATGAATGGGAAACAAACAGTAGCTCGCCTTACAAGAAAAACACTCTACTTTTGAGATAAGAGCACTCTTCTACTCTACTGTGTTTCCAATAGTGCCAGAACAGTGAGCTTGCTTAGAGCAAAAGAATTGTCCTTCCTACACTCACGGGACATATCTAGTTAAACTCTGCTTAGAAAACTGTATTTGGAGAAAACAGACACGAGTGCTATTTTCACTGTGTATGGCAATTGGAGGGCAAGAGTGACTTTCCTTACCAGAAAAGAACACCTGCTCATAGGAACAGAAACTGCATGTGATTCAACTCCGTTTATGAATGGGAAAAAAAACACTAGCTCGCCTTCCAAGAACACACTCTGTATTTTAAAAAAGAGCACTCATCTTCTCTAATGTGATTTATATATGGCCAGAACAGTTACCTTGCTTAGAGCAAAAGAACTGTCCTTCCTACACTCACGGGTCATATCTAGTTCCACTCTGCATATGAAACTGACAAGAACAGTAGCTTCTCTTCAGTCCAATAGACTGTACTTACTGGGAACATACACGAGTTCTATTTACACTGTACTTGCTGGGAACAGACGTGAGTGCTATTTGCACTGTGAATGGCAATGGGAGCTCAATAGTGACTTTCCTTACCAGAAAACAACTCTTGCTCCTAGAACCAGAAAATGCATGTGATTCAACTCCGTTTATGAATGGGAAACAAACAGTAGTTTGCCTTAAAAGAGACACACTCTGCTTTTGAGAAAAGGGCACTGCTCTACTCTAAGGTGTTTCCTACATGGCCAGAACAGTGAGCATGCTCAAAACAAAAGAACTGTGCTACCTACACTCACGGGCCATATCTAGTTCAACTCTGCTTAGGATACTGATAAGAACAGTAGCTTCTCTTCAGTCCAATACACTGTACTTGTTGGGAATAGACACGAGTGCTACTTGCACTGTGTATGGCAATGGAGGCATAGTAGTGATATTTCTTTTCAGAAAACAATTCTTGCTCGTGGCACCAGAAACTGCATGTGATTTAACTCCGTGTATGAATGGGAAACAAACATTAGCTCGCCTTACAAGAAACACACTCTGCTGTTGAGAAAAGAACACTCTCCTACTCTACTGTGTTCCTATAGGGACAGAACAGTGAGTGTTCTTAGAACAAAACAACTTTGCTTCCTACACACACGGGCCATAACTAATTCAACACTGCTTAGGAAAGTGACAAGAATACAAGTCTCTTATGTCCAATACACTGTATTGCTGGGAACAGATGTGTGTGCTATTTGCACTGTGTATGGCAATTGGAGCGCAATAGTGACTTTCATTACCAGAAAACATCCCTTGCTCGTAGGACCAGAAACTGTATGTAATTCAACTCTGTTTATGAATGGGAAAAAAACCACTAAATTGCGTTACAAGAAACAAACTCTGCTTTTGAGAAAAGAGCAATCTTCTACTCTACTGTGTTTCTTATAGGGCCAGAAGCGTGAGCTTGCTCAGAAAAAAAACTGTGCTCCCTACACACGGGCCATATCTCGTTCAACTTTGCTTAAGAAACTGAAAAAACCAGTGGCTTCTCTTCTTTCCTTTACATTGTACCTGCTGGAAACAGCCGCGAGTACTAATTGCACTGTTTATCACAATAGGAGGGAGCTCAATAGTGTCTTTCCTTACCAGAAAACAACTCTTGCTGGTAGGACCACAAACTGCATGTGATTAAACTCTGTTTATGAATGGGAAGCAAACACTAGCTCGCCTTACAAGAAACACACTCTGCTTTTGAGAAAAGAGCACTCTTTTTCTCTACTCTGTTTCTTATAAGGCCAGAAGAGTGAGCTTGCTCAGAAAAAAACAATTGTGCTTCCTACACAAGGGCCATATCTGGTTCAATTCTGATTAGGAAATTGACAAGAAGAGTAGCTTCTCTTCAGTCCAATACATTGTCCTTGCTGGGAACAGATGCAAGTGCTATTTGCTCTGTGTATGGCAATGGGAGCACAATAGTGACTTTTCTAACCATAAAACTATTCTTGCTCGTAATACCAGAAACTGCATATGATTTATCTCCGTTAATGAATATAAAACCAACACTAGTGCTCCTTACAAATACCCACTCTGTTTTTGAGAAAAGAGCACTCTTAAACTCTACTGTGTTTCCTATAGGGCCAGAACAGTGAGCTTGCTCATTTCAAAAGAATGTGCTTCCTACACACACGGGCCATATCTAGATCAACGCTGCTTAGGAAACTGACAAGAACAGTAATTTTTCTTCCATCCAATACACTGTACTTGCTGGGAACAGACACGAGTGCTATTTGCACAGTGTATGGCAATGGGAGCACAATAGTGACTTTCCTTACCAGAAAACAACTCTTGCTCGTAGGGCTAGAAACTGCATGTGATTCAACCCCATTTATGAATGGGAAACCAACACTAGCTCGACTTATAAAAACACACTCTGCTTTTGATAAAAGAGCACTCTTCTACTCTACTGTGTTTCATATAGGGCCAATACAGTGAGCTTGCTCAGAACCAAAGAACTGTGCTACCTACACACACGAGCCATATCTAGTTCAACTCAGCTTAGGAATCTTACAAAAACAGTAGCTTCTCTTCAGTCCAGTACACAGTACTTGTTGGGAACAGACGTAATAGCTATTTGCTCTGTGTATGGTAATGGGAGCACATTAGTGACTTTCCCTCTCAGAAATCAATTATTGCACATAGAACCATAAACTGCATGTGGTTCAACTCCATTTATGAATGGGAAACAAACACTAGCTCGCCTTAAAAAAAACACATTCTGCTTTTGAGAAAAGAGCACTCTTCTACTCTACTGTGTTTCATATAGGGCCAATACAGTGAGCTTGCTCAGAACCAAAGAACTGTGCTACCTACACACACAGGCCATATCTAGTTCAACTCGGCTTAGGAATCTTACAAGAACAGTAGCTTCTCTTCCATCCAATACACAGTACTTTTGGGAACAGACGCGATTGCTATTTGCTCTGTGTATGGTAATGGGAGCACATTAGTGACTTTCCCTCCCAGAAATCAGCTCTTGCTCATAGGAGCAGAAACTGCATGTTGTTCAACTCCATTTATCAATGGGAAACAAACACTAGCTCGCCTTACAAGAAACACACTCTGCTTTTAAAAAAAGAGCACTCTTCTACTCTACTCTGTTTATTATAGGACCAGAACAGTGAGCTTCCTCAGAAAAAAAGAATGTGCTTCCTACACACATAAGCCATATCTAGTTCAACTCTGCTTAGGAAACTGACAAGACCAATAGATTCTGCCCCGTACAATACACTGTACTTGCTTGAAACAGATGCAAATGCTATTTGCACTCTCTATTACAAGGGGAGCGTAATAGTGACTCTGCTTACCAGAAAACAACTCTTGTTCGTAGTACCACAAACTACATGTGATTAAACTCCGTTTATGTATTTTAAAGCAACATAGCTCGCCTCACAAGAAAGACACTTCGCCTTTGAGAAAGGAGCACTTTTCTCTACTGTGTTTCCTATAGGGCCAAAACAGTGAGCTTGCTCAGAACAAAAAAACTGTGCTTCCTACACATACAGGCCATATCTAGCACAACTCTACTTAGGAAACTGACAAGAAAAGTAGCTTCACTTCAGTCCCATACACTGTACTTGCTGGGAAAGGATGCGACTGGTGAACGGTGTATGGAAATGGGAGCACAATAGTGACTTTCCTTACCAGAAAACAACTCTTCCTCATAGGACCAGAAACTGCAAGTGATTCAACTCCATTCATGAATGGGAAACAAACACTAGCTTGCCGTACAAGAAAGACTCTGATTTTGAGAAAAGAGCACTCTTCTACTGCACTGTGTTTCCTGTCGGGCCAGAAGAGTGAGCTTGCTCAGAACAAAAGAACTGTGATTCCTACACACATGGGCCATATCTAGTTCAACTCTGCTTAAAAAAACTAACAAGAACAGTAGCTTCTCTTCTATCAAATACACTATACATGCAGGGAAAACACGTGAGTGCTATTTGCACATTGTATGGCAATGGGAACACCATAGTGATTTTCCTTTCCAGAATAAAAGTCTTGCTCATAGAACTACAAACAAGGGCCATATCTAGTTCAACTCTTGTTGTGAAACTGACAAGAACAGCAGTTTCTCTTCAACCAATACAGTGTACTTGCTGGGAACAGACCTGAGTACTATATGCAAAGTGTATGGCAATGGGAGCACAATCGTGACTTTCCTTACCAGAAAACAACTCTTATTCATAGGACCAGAAACTGCGTGTGATTCAACTCTGTTTATGAATGGGTAAAAAACACTAGATCGCCTTACAAGAAACACTCTCCGCTTTTGAGAAAAGAGCAAACTTCCACTCAACAATGTTTCTTACAGGGCCAGGACAGGGAGCCTGCTCAGAACAAAAGAATGTGCTTCCTACACACACGGGCCATATCTAGTTCAACTCTGCTTAGGAAACTGAAAAGAACAGTAGCTTCTCTTCGTTCCAATACACTGTACTTGTTGGGAACAGACGTGAATGCTATTTGCACAGTGTATGGCCATGGAAGCACAATGGTGACTTTCCTTACCAGAAAACAATTCTTACTTGTAATCCCAGAAACTGCATATGATTCATCTCCGTTTATGAATAGAAAACCAACACTAGCTCTCCTTACAGAATACATAATCTGTTTTTCAGAAAAGAGCACTATTCTATTCTACTGTGTTTCCTATAGGGTCAGAACAGTGAGCTTGCTCAGAACAAAAGAATATGCTTCCTACACATACGTGCCATATCTATTTCAACTCTGCTTAGGAAACTGACAAGAACAGTAGCTTCTCTTCCATCCAATACACTGTACTTGCTGGGAACAGACGCAAGTGATATTTGCACAGTGTATGGAAATGGGAGCACACTAGTGACTTTCCTTACCAGAAAACAACTCTTGCTCATAGGACTAGAAACTGCATGTGATTTAACTTCCTTTATTAATGGGAAACCAACACTAGCTCGCCTTACAAAAAACACACTCTGCTCTTGAGAAAAGAGCACTCTTCTTCTCTACTGTGTTTCATATAGGGCCAATAAAGTGAGCTTGCTCAGAATCAAAGAACTGTGCTACCTACACACAGGCCATATCTAGTTCAACTCAGCTTAGGAATCTTACAAGAACAGTAGCTTCTCTTCAATCCAATACACAGTACTTGTTGGGAACAGATGCGATTGCTATTTGCTCTGTGTATGGTAATGGGAGCACATTAGGGACTTTCCCTCCCAGAAAACAATTCTTGTTCATAGGACCAGAAACTGCATGTGGTTCAACTCCATTTATGAATGGGAAACAAACACTAGCTTGCCTTACAAGTAACACACTCTGCTTTTAAAAAAAGAGCACTCTTCTACTCTACTATGTTTATTATAGGACCAGAACTGTGAGCTTCCTCAGAAAAAAAGAATGTGCTTCCTACACACATGGGCCATATCTAGCACAACTCTGCTTACGAAAGAGACAAGGAAAGTAGCTTCTCTTCAGTCCAATACACTGAACTTGCTGGGAACAAACGCGACTGCTATTTGTTCTGTATATTGCAATGGGAGAACAAGAGTGACTTTCCAACAAGAAAACAACTATTACTTGTAGGACCAGAAACTCCATGTGATTCATCTCCGTGAATGCATGGGAAACCAATACTAGATGGCCTTAAAATAAAGACATTCTGCTTTTGAGAAAAGTGCAGTCCTATTCTACTGTGTTTCCTATAGGGAGAGAACAGTGAGCTTGCTCAGAACAAAAGAAGTGTGCTTCCTACACACACGGGTCATATCTAGATCAACTCTGCTTAGGAAACTGACAGGAAGAGTAGCTTCTTTGCCTTTTAATACACTGTACTTGCTGGGAACAGACGTGACTGTTATTTGCACTGTGTATGGCAATGGTAGCAAAATAGTGACTTTCCTAACCAGAAAACAACTCTTGCTCAGAGGACCAAAAACTGTATGTGATTCAATCCGTATATGAATGGGAAACAAACACTAGTTCGCCTTACAAGAAACACACTCTACTTTTGAGAAAAGAACACTCTTCTACTATACTGTGTTTCCTAAGGCCAGAACAGTGAGCTTGCTAAGAACAAAAGAACGGTGCTTCCTTCACACACGGGCCATATCTAGTTCAACTCTGTTTAGGAAACTGACAAGAAAATAGCTTCCCTTCAGTCCAATACACTGTACTTGCTGGTAACAGATGCCAGTCCTAGTTGCACTGTTTGTATCAATGGAGCACAAAGGTGACTTTCCTTACCAGAACACAACTCTGGCTCGTAGGACCAGAAACTGCATGTGATTCAACTCCGTTTATGAATGGGAAAAAAACACTTGCTTGCTGTACAAGAAACACACTTTAATTTGAAAAAAAAAGAGCACCATTCTACTCTTGTGTGTCTCCTATAGGGCCAGAAGAGTGAGCTTGCTCACAAAAAAAAGAATTTTACCTCCTACACTGATGGGCCATATCTAGTTCAACTCTGCTTTGAAAACTGAATAGAACAGTAGCTTCTCTTCCATCCAAAATACTCTACTTGCTGGGAGGAGACGCGAGTGCTCTTTGCACTGTGTAAGGCAAAGAGAGCACAATAGTGTCTCCCCTTACCAGAAAACAACTCTTGCTCATAGGACCAAAAATTGCATGTGATTCAACTCCATTTATGAAGCAGAAACAAACACTAGCTTGCCTTACAAGAAACACACTCTGCTTCTTAGAAAAGGGCATTCTTCTACTCTACTGGTTTTCCTATAGTGTCAGAACAGTGAGCTAGCTCAGAACAAAAGAAATGTGCTTCCTACACACACGGGGCATATCGAGTTCAACTCTGCTTAGGAAACTGACAAGAACAGTAGCTACTCTCCAGTCCAATACACTGTACTTTATGGGAACAGACTTGAGTGCTATTTGCACTGTGTAAGGCAATGGGAGCTCAATAATTACATTTCTTACCAGAAAACAACTCTTGCTTGTAGGACCAGAAACTGCATGTGATTCAGCTCCATTTATGAATGGGAAACAAACACTAGCTCGCCTTACAAGAAACACACTCTGCTTTTGAGAAAGGAGCACTCTTCTATTTCACAGTATTTCTTATAGGGCCAGAATAGTGAGCTTGCTCAGAACAAAAGAATTGTGCTTCCTAAACAAAGGACATATCTAGTACAACTCTGCTTAGGAAACTGACTTGAACAGTAGCTTCTCTTAAGTCCAATACACTGTTCTTGTTGGGAACAGAAGCGACTGCTATTTGCACTGTATATGGCAAAGGGAGCCCAAGAGTGACTTTCCTTACCAGAAAACATCTCTTGTTCATAGGACCAAAACTGCATGTGGTTCAACACCATTAATGAATGGGAAACAAACACTCGATCGCCTTACAAGAAACACACTCTGCTTTTGAGAAATGAGCACTCTTCTACTCTACTTTTTTTCCTATAGAGCCAGAACAGTGAGCCTTCTCAGAACAAAGGAATGTTCTTCCTACACACACGGGATGTATCTAGTTCAACGCTGCTTAGAAAAATAAGGACAGTAGCTTCTCTTCTGTCAAATACACTGTACTTGCTGGGAACAGACACGACTACTATTTGCACTGAGTATGGCAGTGGGGGCACAATAGTGACTTTCCTTACCAGAAAACAACTGTTGCTCATAGAACCAAAAACTGTATGTGATTCAACTTCATTGATGAATGGGAAACAAACGCTAGCTCGCCTTACAAGAAACACACTCTGCTTTTGAGAAAAGAGCACTCTTCTACTCTACTGTGTTTCCTATAGTGCCAAAACAGTGAGCTTGCTCAGAACAAAAGATGTGTGCTTCGTACACACACGGTCCATAACTAGTTCAACTCTGCTTAGGAAACTGACATGAACAGTAGCTTCTATTCCGTTCAATACACTGTAATTCTTGGGAAGAGACGCGAGTGCTATTTGCATTGTGTAAGACAATGGGAGCACAGTAGTGACTTTCCTTACCAGAAAACAACTCTTGGTCGTGAGAACAGCAACTGCATGTGATTCAACTACGTTTATGATTGGGAAACCAACACTAGCTAGCCTTACAAGAAACACTTTCTGCTTTTGAGAAATAAGCACTCTTCTACTCGACTGTGTTTCCTATAGGGCCATAACAGTGAGCTTGCTCAGAAGAAAAGAGTGTGCTTCATGCACACACCGGCAATATCTAGTTCAACTCTGTTAAGGAAACTGAAAAAAAAAGTAGCTTCTCCTAAGTCCAATACAATGTACTTGCTGGCAATAGACTAGAGTGCTATTTGCACTGTGTATGGCAGAGCGAGCAAAATAGTGACTTTCCTTACCAGAAAACAACTCTTGCTCATAAAACCAGAAACTGCATGTGATTCTACTCCATTTATGAATGGGAAACAAACAGTAGCTAGCCTTACAAGAAACACACTCTACTTTTGAGAAAAGAGCACTCATCTATTCCACTGTATTTCCTATATGGCAAGAAGAGTGAGCTTGCACAGAACAAAAGAACTGTGTTTCCTAAACACACAGGCGATATCTAGTACAACTCTGTTTAGGCAACTGACAAGAAGAGTAGCTTCTCTTCAGTCCAATACACTGTTCTTGCTGGGAACAGATGCGACAGTTATTTGCACTGTATATGGCAAATGGAGCACAATAGTGACTTTCCTTAAAAGTAAACAACTCTTGCTCATAGGACCAGAAACTGCATGTGATTCAACTTCGTTTATGAGTGGAAAACAAATACTAGCACGCCATACAAGAAACACACTCTACTTTTGAGAAAAGAGCACTCTTCTACTCTACTGTGTTTCTTATATAGCCAGAACAGAGAGCTTGCTCAGAAAAAAAGAACTGTGCTTCCTACACTCACGGGCCATATTTAGTTCAACTCTGCTTAGGAAACTGACAAAAACTTGTCTTCCATTCAATACACTCTACTTCCCGGGAACTGTCGCAAGTGTTATTTGCACTGTGTATAGCAATGGGCACACAATTGTCACTTTCCTTACCAGAAAACAGCTCTTGCTCATAGAACCAGAAACTGCATGTGATTCAACTCTGTTTATGAATGGGAAACCAACACTTGCTCGCCTTATAAGAAACACACTCTGTTTTTGAGAAATGAGCACTCTTCTACTCTACTCTGTTTCCTATAGGGCCAGAACAGTGGATCTGCTCAGAAAAAAAAGAATGTGCTTCCTACATACACGGGACATATTTAGTTCAACTCTGCATTGGATACTGACAAGAACAGTAGCTTCTCTTCTGTGCAATACACTGTACTTGCTGGGAGCAGATGCGACTCCAATTTACACTGTATATGGCAGTGGGGGCACAATAGTGACTTTCTTTACCAGAAAACAACTCTTGCTCATAGAACCAGAAACTGCATGTGATTCAACTCCGTCTTTGAATGGACAGCCAACACTAGATCGCCTTTGAAGCACGACACTCATCTTTTGATAAAAGAGCACTCTTCTACTCTACAGTGTTTCCTAAAGGACCAGAACAGTGAGCTTGATCAGAATAAAAGAATGTGCTTTCTGAACACAGGGCCATATCTAGTTCAACTCTACTTAGGAAACTGACAAGTACAGTAGCTTCTTCTCTGTCCAATACAATGTACTTGCTGGGAACAGAAGCAAGTGCTATTTGCACTGTGTTTGGCAGAGGGAGCAGAATAGTGACTTTCCTTTCCAGAAAACAACTCTTGGTCATAGAATCAGAAACTACATGTAATTCAACTCCATTTATGATTGGGAAACAAACACTAGCTCGCCTTACAAGAAATACTCTCTGCTTTTGAGAAAAGAGCACTTTTATACTCTACTGTGGTTCCTATAGAGCCAGAAAAGTGAGCTTGCTAAGAAAAAAGAACTGTGCTTCCTACACACGGGCTATGTCTAGTACAACTCTGCTTAGGAAACTGACAAGAACAGTATTTTCATTTCAGTCTCACAAACTGTACATGCTGGGAACAGACGACACTGCTTTTTGAACGGTGTATGGCAATGGGAGCACAATAGTGACTTTTAATACCAGAAAACAACTCTAACTCCTAGGACCAGAAACTGCTTGTGATTCAAATCCATTTTTGAATGGGAAACAAACACTAGCTCGCCTTACAAGAAAGACACTCTGCTTCTTAGAAAGTAGCACTCTTCTACTCTACTATGTTTTCTACAGGGCCAGGACAGTGAGCTTGCTCAGAACAGAAGAACTGTGCTTCCTACACAAAGGATCATATCTACTTTAACTCAGCTTAGGAAACTGACAAGAACAGTAGCTCCTCTTCCTGTCCAATATACTGTACTTGCTGAGAACAGACGTGAGTGCTATTAGCACTGTGTTTGGCAATGGGAGCACAATAGTGACTTTCCTCACTAGAAAAAAAACTCTTGCCCATAGGACCAAAAACTGCATGTGGTTAACTCTGTTTATGAATGGGAAACAAACACTAGCTCACCTTACAAGAAAGACACTCTGCTTTTGAGAGAGGAGCACTCTTCTACTTTATTGGGTTTCCTGTAGGGCCAGAACAGTGAGCTTGCTCAGAACAATGGAACTGTGCTTCCTACACACAAGAGCCATTTCTTATTTATCTCTGCTTAGGAAACTGTCAATAACAGTAGCTTCTCTTGAGTCCGATACCCTGTACTTGCTGGGAACAGACGCTAGTGCTATATGCACTATGTTTGACAATGAGAGCACAATAGTGACATTCCTTACAAGAAAACACCTCTTGGTTTGTAGGACCAGAAACTGCATGTGATTCAACTCTGTTTATGAATGGGAAACCAACACTAGATCACCTTACAAGAAATACACTCATCTTTTGATAAAAGAGCACTTTTTACTATACTGTGTTTCCTAAAAAGCCAGAACAGTGAGCTTGCTCAGTACAAAAGAACTGTGCTTCGTACACACAGGGACCATATCTAGTTCAACTCTGCTTAGGAATCTGACAGGAACAGTAGCTACTCTTCCGTCAAATACACTGTACTTGCGGGGAACAGACGCAACTGCTATTTGCACTGTGTACGGCAATTGGAGCGGAATAGTGACTTTCCTCACCAGAAAAAAACTCTTGCTCATAGAACTAGAAACTGCATGTGATTCAACTCCATTTATGAATGGGAAACAAACACTGGCTTGCCATACAAGAAACACTCTCTGCTTTTGAGAAAACAGCACTCTTCTACTTTGCAGTGTTTCCTATAGTGCCAGGACAGTGAGCTTGCTCAGAACAAAAGAATGTGCTTCCTGCACAAACGGACCATATGTAGTTCAACTCTTATTAGTTAACTGAGATGAACAGTAGCTTCTCTTCAGTCCAATACACTGTACTTGCTGGGAACAGACGCAACTGACATTGACACTATGTATGGCAATGGTAACGCAATTGTGACTTTCCACACCAGAAAACAACTCTTGCTCATAGAACAAAAAACTGCATGTAATTCAACTCCATTTATCAATGGGAAACAAACACTAGCTAGCCTTACTAGAAACACACTCTGCTTTTGAAAAAAGAGCACTCTTCTACTGTACTGTGTTTACTATAGTGCTAGAACAGTGAGCTTGCTCAGAACAAAAGATGTGTGCTTCCTACACACACGGGCCATAACTAGTTCAACTCTGCTTAGGAAACTGACAGGAACAGTAGCTTCTCTTCCCTTAAATACACTGTACTTCCTGGGAACAGACGCGAGTGCTACTTGCACTGCATATGGCAATTTGAGCCCAATAGTGAATTTCCTTTCCAGAAAACAACTCTTGCTCATAAGAACAGAAACTGCATGTGATTCAACTCCATTTATGAATGGGAAACAAACACTAACTTGCCTTACAAGAAATACACTCTGCCTTTGAGAAAAGAGCACTCTTCTACTCTACTGTGTTTTCCATATGGGCAGAAGAGTGATTTGCTCAGAAGAAATGAAGTGTGCTGCCTACACACACGAACCATATCTAGTTCAACTCTGCTTAGGAAACTGACAAGAATAGTAGCTTCTGTTCCATTCAATACACTGTATTTCGTGGGAAGAGACACGAGAGCTATTCGCACTGTGTATAGCAATGGGAGCACAGTAGTGACTTTCCTTACCAGAAAACAACTCTTGGTCGTAAGACCAGAAACTGCATGTGATTCAACTCTGTTTATGAATGAGAAACAAACACTAGCTCACCTAATAAGAAACACACTCTGCTTTTGAGAAAAGACACTCATTTTCTCTAGTCTGTTTCCTATAGGGCCAGGACAGTGAGCTTGCTCAAAACAGAAGAATGTGCTTCCTACACAAACGGACCATATCTAGTTCAACTCTGCTTAGCAAACTGACAAGAACAGTATCATCACTTTATTCCAATACACTGTACTTGCTGGGAACAGACGCGACTGCTATTTGCACTGTGCATGGGAATGGTGTTGCAATAGTGACTATCCTTAGCAGGAAACATCTCAAGCTCATAGGACCAGAAACTGCATGTGATTCAACTCTGTTTATGAAAGGGAAACCAACACTAGCTCGCTTTACAAGAAACACACTCTGCTTTTGAGAAATGAGCACTCTTCCACTTTACTCTGTTTCCTATAGTGCCAGAACAGTGGGCCGTCTCAGAACAAAAGAATGTGTTTCCTACACACACGGGACATATCTTGTTCAACTCTGCATTGGAAACTGACAAGAACAGTAGCTTCTCTTCTGTGCAATACACTGTACTCGCTGGGAACAGCCGCCACTGCAATTTACACTGTATATGGCAGTGGGGGAACAATAGAGACTTTCCTTACCAGAAAACAACTCTTGATGTTAGGACCAGAAACTGCATGTGATTCAACTCTGTCTTTGAATGGAAAACCAACACTAGATCACCTTACAAGAAAGACACTCAACTTTTGATAAAAGAGCGCTCTTCTACTCTAATGTGTTTCCTAAAGTACCAGAACAGTGAGCTTGCTCAGAACAAAATAATGTGCTTTCTACACACACGGCCATATCTAGTTTGACTCTGCTTAAGAAACTGACAAGAAGAGTAGCTCCTCCTCCGTCCAATACATTGTACTTGCTGGTTACAGAAGCGATTGCTATTTGTACTCTGTATGGCAGATGGAGCAGAATAGTGACTTTCCTTTCCAGAAAACAACTCTTGCTCATAGTAAAAAGAAACTATATGTGATTCAACTCCATTTATGATTGGGAAACAAACACTAGCTCACATTACAAGAAATACTCTCTGTTTTTGAGAAAAGAGCAGCCTTCTACTCTACTGTGGTTCCTATAGGGCCAGAATAGTGAGCTTGCTCAGGACAAAAGAACTGTGCTTCCTACACACAAAGACCATATCTAGTTCAACTCTGCTTAGGAAACTGACAAGAACAGTAGCTTCTCCTCAGTACAATACAATGTACTTGCTGGGAACAGACGCGAGTGCTAGTTGTACTGTGTATGGCAGTGGGAGCACAATAGTGACTTTCCTTACCAGAAAAAAACTCTTGGTCATAGGACCAGAAACTGGATGTGGTTGAACTTCATTTATGAATGAAAAACAAACTCTAGCTTGCATTACAACAAAGACACTCTGCTTTTGACAAAGAGCACTCATCTACGCTACTGTGTTTCCTATAGTGCCAGAACAGTGAGTTTGGTCAGAACAAAAGAACTGTGCTTCCTACACACACGGGCCATATCTAGTTCAACTCTGCTTAGGAAACTGAAAAAAACAGTAGCTTCTCTTGCGTTCAATACACTTTACTTTCTGTGAACAGTCGCAAATGTTATTTGTACTGTATATGGCAAAGGGAGAACAATAGTGACTTTCCTTACCAGTAAACAATTCTTGCTCATAGGACCAGAAACTGCATGTGATTCAACTTCGTTTATGAATGGGAAACAAATACTAGCAAACCATACAAGAAACATACTCTGCTTTTGAGAAAAGACCACTCTTCTACTCTACTGTGTTTCTTATTTGGCCAGAACAGAGAGCTTGCTCAGAACAAAAGAACTGTACTTCCTACACACACGGGCCATATTTAGTTCAACTCTGCTTGGGAAACTAACATGAACAGTAGCTTCTAATCTGTCCAATACACTGTACTTGCTGGCAACAGAATAGAGTGCTATTTTTACTGCGCATGGCAGATTGAGGAGAATAGTGACTTTCCTTACCAGAAAACAACTCTTGCTCATACAACCAGAAACTGCATGTGATTCAACTCTGTTTATGAATGGGAAACCAACACTAGCTCGCCTTACAAGAAACACACTCTGCTTTTGAGAAATGAGCACTCTTCTACTTTATTCTGTTTCCGATAGGGCCAGAAAAGTGGGCTGTCTCAGAACAAAAGAATGTGCTTCCTAAACACACGGGAAATATCTAGTTCAACTCTGCTTTGGAAACTGACAAGAACAGTAGCTTCTCTTCTGTGCAATACACTGTACTCACTGTGAACAGCCGCCACTGCAATTTACACTGTATATGGCAGTGGGGGAACAATAGTGACTTTCCTTACCAGAAAACGACTCTTGCTGGTAGGACCAGAAACTGCATGTGATTCAACTCCGTCTTTGAATGGGAAACCAACACTAGATTGCCTTACAAGAAAGACACTCATCTTTTGATAAAAGAGCACTCTTCTACTCTACAGTGTTTCCTAAAGGACCAGAACAGTGAGCTTGCTCAGAACAAAATAATGTGCTTTCTACACACACGGCCATATCTAGTTCGACTCTGCTTAGAAAACTGACAAGAACAGTATCTTCTCCTCCGTCAAATACACTGTACTTGCTGGGAACAGACGTGACTGCTATTTGAGCGGTGTATGGCAATGGGAGTGCAATAGTGACTTTCAATACCAGAAAACAATTCTAGATCCTAGGACCAGAAACTGCGTGTGATTCAAATCCATTTATGAATGGGAAACAAACACTAGCTCGCCTTACAAGAAAGACATTCTGTTTCTTAGAAAAGAGCACTCTTCTACTCTACTGTGTTTTCATTGGGCCAGAACAGTGAGCTTGCTCATAACAAAGGAACTGTGCTTCCTACAAACACGGCCATATCTAGTTCGACTCCACTTAGGAAACAGACAAGAACACTAGCTTCTCCTCCGTCCAATACACTGTACTTGCTGGGAACAGACGTGAGTGCTATTTGAAAAGTGTATGTCAATGGGAGCACAATAGTGACTTTCAATACCAGAAAACAACTCTAGCTTTTAGGACCAGAAATTGTGTGTGATTCAACTCCATTTATGAATGGGAAACAAACACTAGCTTGCCTTACCAGAAACACACTCTGGTTTTGAGAAAACAGCACTCTTCTACTCTGTAGTGTTTCCTATAGGGCCAGAACAGTGAGCTTGCTCAGAACAAAAAACTGTGCTTCCTACACACACAGGCAATATCTATTTCAACTCTGCTTCGGAAACAGACAAGAACACGAGCTTCTCTTCAGTCCAATACACTGTACTTGCTGTGAACAGTGGCGTGTGCTATTAGCACTGTGTACGTCAATGGGAGCGAAATAGTCACTTCCCTTACCAGAAAACAACTCTTGTTCATAGGACCAGAAACTGCATGTGATTCCACTCCGTTTATGAATGCGAAACAAACATGAGCTCACCTTACAAAAAACACACTGTGTTTTTCAGAAAAGAGCACTCTTCTACTCTACTGTGTTTCCTATAGGGCCTGAACAGTGAGCTTGCTCAGAACAAAGAACTGTGCTTCCTACATAAACGGACCATATCTAGTTAAACTCTGCTTAGGAAACTGACAAGAACAGTGGCTTCTCTTCAGTCCAATATACTGTACTTCTGGGAACAGACGCGAGTGTTATTTGCACTGTATATGGCAATGGGAGAGCAATAGTGACTCTTCTAACCAGAAAACAACTCTTACAAGTAGAATCAGAAACTTCATGTGATTCAACTCTGTCCATTAATGGGAAACAAATACTAGCTCGCCTTACAAGAAACACACACTGCTTTTTTGAAAAGAACACTCTTCTACTCTACTGTGTTTCCAATATGGCCAGAAGAGTGAGCTTGCTATTACAAAAGAACTGTGCTTCCTACACACAAGGGCCATATCTAGTTCAATTCTGCTTAGGAAAGTGACAAGAACAGTGGCTTCTCTTCAGTCCAATACACTGTACTTACTGGGAACAGACGTGAGTGCTATTTGCACTGTGTATGGCAATGGGAGCACAATAGTGACTTTCCTTACAAGAAAACAAGTCTTGCATGTAGGACCAGAAACTGCATGAGATTATACTCCGTTTATGAAAAGGAAACAAACACTAGCTCGCCTTACAAGAAACACACTCTGCTTTTGAAAAAAAAGCAATCTTCTACTCTACTGTGTTTCCTATAGGGCCAGAAGTGTGTGCTTGCTCAGAACAAACGAACAGTGCTTCCTACACACACGGGCCATATCTAGTTCACTCTCCTTAGGAAAGTGACAAGAACAATAGCTTCTCTTCAGTCCAATACACTGTACTTGCTGGGAACAGAGGCGTGTGCTATTAGCACTGTGTATGTCAATGGGAGCGAAATAGTGACTTCCCTTACCAGAAAACAACTCTTGTTCATAGGACCAGAAACTGCATGTGATTCAACTCCATTTATGAATGGGAAAAAAACACGAGCTCACCTTACAAAAAACACACTGTGTTTTTCAGAAAAGAGCACTCTTCTACTCTACTGTGTTTCCTATAGGGCCTGAACAGTGAGCTTGCTCAGAACAAAAGAACTGTGCTTACTACAAACACGGGCCATATCTATTTCAACTCTACTGAGGAAACTGACAAGAACAGTAGCTTCTCTTCGGTCCAATGTACTGTACTTGCTGGGAAGAGACGCGAGTGCTATTTGCACTGTGTATGGCAATGGGAGCACAATAGTGACTTTCCTAACCAAAAAACAACTCTTGCTAGTAGGACCAGAAACTGCATGTGATTCAACTCCGTTTATGAGAGGGAAACAAACAGTAGCTCGCCTTACAAAAAACACACTCTGCTTTTGAGAGAAGATCACTCTTCTACTCTATTGTATTTGCTGTAGGGACAGAAGAGTGTGCTTCCTCAGTACAAAAGATCTGTGCTTCCTACACACATGGGCCATATCTAGTTCAATTCTGCTTTGGAAAGTGACAAGAACATTAGCTTCCCTTCAGTTCAATACACTGTACTTGCTGGGAACAGACGAGAGTTCTATTGTACTGTGTATGGCAATGGTAGCACAATAGTACATTTTTAACAGATAACAACTATTTCTCATAGGACCATTAACTACATGTTTTCAACTACATTTATGAATGGGAAACAAACACTATATCGCATTACAAGAAACACACTCTGCTTTTGAGAAAAGAGGACTCTTCTACTCTACTGTGTTTCCTAACTATCCAGAGCAGTGAGATTGCTCAGAACAAAAAAAAAAACTGTGCTTCCTACACACAGGCCATATGTAGTTAAACCCTGCTTAGGAAACTGACAAGAACAGTAGCTTATATTCATTCCAATACACTGTACTCGCTGGGAACAGACGCGAGTGCTATTTGTACTGTGTATGGCAATGGGAGCACAATAGTGACTTTCCTAACCAAAAAACATCTCTTGCTAGTAGGAGCAGAAACTGCATGTGATTCAACTCCGTTTATGAGAGGGAAAGAAACAGTAGCTCGCCTTACAAAAAACACACTCTGCTTTTGAGAGAAGATCACTCTTCTACTCTACTGTATTTGCTGTAGGGACAGAAGAGTGTGCTTCCTCAGTACAAAAGATCTGTGCTTCCTACACACATGGGCCATATCTAGTTCAATTCTGCTTTGGAAAGTGACAAGAACAGTAGCTTCCCTTCAGTTCAATACACTGTACTTGCTGGGAACAGACGAGAGTGCTATTGTACTGTGTATGGCAATGGTAGCACAATAGTACATTTTTAACAGATAACAACTCTTTCTCATAAGACCATTAACTACATGTTTTCAACTACGTTTATGAATGGGAAACAAAAACTATATCGCATTACAAGAAACACACTCTGCTTTTGAGAAAAGAGGACTCTTCTACTCTACTGTGTTTCCTAACTATCCAGAGCAGGGAGCTTGCTCAGAAAAAAAAAAAACTGTGCTTCCTACACACAGGCCATATGTAGTTAAACCCTGCTTAGGAAACTGACAAGAACAGTAGCTTATATTCATTCCAATACACTGTACTCGCTGGGAACAGATGCGAGTGCTATTTGCACTGTGTATGGCAATGGGAACACAATAGTGACTTTCCTTACCAAAAACCAACTCTAGATCATAGGACCAGAAACTGCATGTGATTCAACTCCATTTATGAATGGGAAACAAACACTAGCTTGCCTTACAAGAAACAAACTCTGCTTTTGATTAAAGAGCACTCCTCCACTCTACTGTATTTTCTATAGGGCCAGAACAGTGAGCTTGCTCAGAACAAAAAACTGTGCTTCCAACACACACAGGCCATATCTAGTTCAACTCTGCTTCAGAAACATACAAGAACAGGATTTCCTTTTCAGTCAAATACACTGTATTTGTTGGGAACAAATGTGAGTGCTAATTGCACTGTGTATGGCAATGGGAACACAATAGTGAATTTCTTTACCAGAAAACAACTCTTGCTCATAGGAACAGAAACTGCATGGGATTCACTCCGTTTATGATTCGGAAACAAACACTAGCTCGCCTCCAAGAAACACACTCTGCTTTTCAGAAAAGAGCACTCTTCTACTCTACTGTGTTTCTGATAGGGCCAGGGAGTGAGCGTGCACAGAACAAAGGAACTGTGCTTCCTAAACACACGGGCCATATCTAGTTCAACTCTGCTTAGGAAACTGACAAGAAGAGTAGCTTCTCTTCAGTCCAATACACTGTACTTGCTGGGAACAGACAGGAGATCTATTAGCAGTGTGTTTGGAAATGGGAGTGCAATAGTGACTTTCCTTACCAGAAAACATCTCTTGCTCATAAACCCAGACACTGCATGTGATTCAACTCCGTTTATGAATGGAAAACATACACTAGCTCACCATAAAAGAAACACACTCTGCTTTTGAGAAAAGAGCACTCCTCTACTCTTCTGTGTTTCCTATAGGGCGAGAATAGTGAGATTGCTCATAACAAAGAAATGTGCTTCCTACACACACGGGCCATATCTAGTTCAACTCTGCTTAGGACACTGACAAGAACAGTGCCTTCTCTACAGTCCAATACACTCTACTTGTTGGGAAAAGACGCGAGTAGTATTTGCATGTGTTTGGAAATGGGAGTGCAATAGTGTCTTTCCTTACAAGAAAATAACTCTTGCTCACAGGACAAGAAACTCCACGTGATTCAACACCGTTTATGAATGGGAAACAAACACTATATTGCCTTAGAAGAAACACACTCTGCTTTGAGAAAAGAGCACTCTTCTTTCCTACTGTGTTTCCTTAGGGCCAGAAACGTGAGCTTGCTCAGAACAAAAAAACTGTGCTTCCTAAACACATGGGCCATATCTAGTACAATTATTCTTAGGAAAATAAAAAGAACAGCAGCTTCTCTTCAGTCCAACATACTGTACTTACTGGGAACAGGCGCCAGTGCTCTTTGTACTCTGTATGGCAATGGGAGCAAAATTGAGACTTTCCTTACCAGAAAACAACTCTTGTTTGCTGGACCAAAAACTGCATGTGATTCAACTCCTTTTAGGAATGGGAAACAAACACTAGCTCACCTTAGAAGAAACACACTGTGCTTTTGAGAAAAGAACACTCTTCTACTCTACTGTGTTTCCTATAGGGCCAGAACAGTGAACTTGCTCTGAACAAAAGAACTGTGCTTCTTACACACACGGGCCATATCTAGCTCAACTCTGCTTAGGTAACTGACAAGAAGAGAAGCTTCTCTTCAGTCCCATACACTGTACTTGCTGGGAAGAGACGTGAGTGCTATTTGCACACTGTATGGCAATGGGAGCACAATAGTGACTTTCCTTACCAGAAAACAACTCTTGCACCTAGGACCACAAACTACATGTGATTCAACTCTGTTTATGAATGGGAAGCAAACATCAGCTTGCTTTACAAGGAACACACTCTGTTTTTGAGAAAAGACCACTCTTCTACTTTACAGTGTTTCATATAGGGCCAGAAGAGTGAGCTTTCTCAGAACAAAAGAACTGTGCTTCCTATGCACACGGGACATATCTATTTCAACTCTACATAGGAAACTGACAAGAACAGTAGCTTCTCTTCAGTCCAATACACTGTACTTGCTGCGAACAGACGCGAGTGCTATTTGCACTGTATATGGCAATGGGAGCATA
Source organism: Peromyscus eremicus (assembly GCF_949786415.1). NCBI lineage: Eukaryota > Metazoa > Chordata > Mammalia > Rodentia > Cricetidae > Peromyscus > Peromyscus eremicus. Next base: position 733,526 of record NW_026734294.1, read on the forward strand.
ATAGTGACTTGTATACCAGATAACAACACTGTCTCATAGGACCATTATCTGCATGTGATTCAACTACGTTTATGAATGGGAAACAAACACTAGCACGCCTTAGAAGAAACACACTCTGTGTTTGAGAAAAGAGCACTCATCCACTCTACTGTTTTTTCTATAGTGCCAGAACAGTGTGCTTGCTCAGAACAAAAGAACTCTACTTCCTACACACACAGGCCATATCTAGTTCAACTCTGCTTAAAAAACTGACAAGAACAGCTTCTCTTCAGTCCACTACACTGTACTTGCTGGAACAGAAGCAAGTTCTATTTGCACTGTGTATGGCAATGGGAGGGCAATAATGACTTTTCTTAGCAGAAAACAACTCTTGCTTGTAGGACCAGAAACTGCATGTGATTCAGCTCCGTTTATGAATGGGAAACAAACACTAGCTCTTCTTACAAGAAACACACTGTGATTTTGAGAAAAGAGCACTCTTCTACTCTGGTGTGTTTCCTATAGGGCCAGAATAGTGAGCTTGCTCAGAACAAAAGAACTGTGCTACCTACACACATGGGCCATATCTAGTTCAACTCTGCTTAGGAAACTGACAGAACAGTAGCTTCTCTTCAGTCCAATACACTGTACTTGCTGCGAACATACACGAGTGCTATTTGCACTGTGTATGGCAATGGGAGCGCAATAGTGACTTTCCTTACCAGAAAACAACTCTTGTTCGTAGGAAGAGAAACTGCATGTGATTCAACTCCGTTCATGAATGGGAAACATAGACTAGATCAGATTATAAAAAACACACTGTGCTTTTGTGAAAAGAGCACTCTTCTACTCTACTGTGTTTCCTCTAAGGCCAGAAGAGTGAGCTTGCTCAGAACAAAAGAACTGTGCTTCCTACATACACGCGATATATCTAGTTCAAATCTGCTTATGAAGCTGACAAGAACAATAGCTTTTCTTCAGCCCAATACACTGTACTTGAGGGAACAGATGAGAGTGCTATTTGCACTGTGTATGGCAATAGGAGCACACGAGTGGCTTTCCTTATGAGAAAACAGCTCTTGCTCCTAGGACCAGAAATTTCATGTGATTCAACTCTGTTTATGAATGGGAAACAAACACTAGCTCGTGTTTCAAAAAACACACTCTGCTTTTGAGAAAATAACACTCTTCTACTTACTGTCTTTAATATAGTGCCAGAAGAGTGAGCATGCTCAGAACAAAAGAACTGTGCTTCCTACACACAAAGGCCATATCTAGTACAACTCTGCTTAGGAAACTGACAAGAAGAGTAGCTTCTCTTCAGTCCAATACACTATACTTGCTGGGAACAGATGTGTGTGCCATTTGCACTGTGTTTAGCTAAGGGAGCACAATAGTGACATTCGTTACAAGAAAACAGAAAACTCTTGCTGGTAGGACCAGAAACTGCATGTGATTCAACTCCATTTATGAATGGGAAACAAACACTAGCTCGCCTTACAAGAAACACACTCCGCTTTTGAGAAAGGAGCACACTTCTGATCTGCTCTATTTCCTACAGTGCCAGTACAGTGAGCTTGCTCAGTACAAAAGTAGTGTGCTTCCTACACACATGCATCATACCTAGTTCAACTCTGCTTAGGAAACTGAAAAGAACAGTAGCTTCTCTTCAGACCCATACACTGTACTTGCTGAGAAGAGACGCGAGTGCTATTTGCACTGTGTATGGCAATGGGAGAACAATAGTGACTTTCCTTACCAGAAAACAACTCTTGCTCATAGGACCAGAAACTGCAAGTGATTCAACTCCGTTTATGAATGAGAAACAAACACTAGCTCGCCTTACAAGAAACACACTCTGCTTTTGAGAAAAGAGCACTCTTCTACTCTACTGTGATTCCTATAGGGCCAGAAGAATGAGCTTGCTCAAAACAAAAGAGCTGTGTTTCCTACATACATGTGCCATATCTATTTCAACTCTCCTTAGGAAACTTAAAAGAACAGTAGGTTCTCTTTAGTCCAATACACTGTACTTGCTGGGAACAGACGAGAGTGCTATTTGCACTGTTTACGGCAAAGGGAGCACAATACTGACACTCTTTACCAGAAAACAACTCTTGCTCTTAGGACCCGAAACTGCATGTGATTCAACTCCGCTTATGACTGGGAAACAAACTCTAGCTCGCCATACAAGAAACACAATCTGCTTTTGAGAAAAGAGCACTCTTCTTCTCTATTGTTTTTTTTATTGAGCCGGAAGTGTGAGGTTGTTCAGAACAAAAGAACTGTGCTTCCTATACACACGGGCCATATCTAGTTAAACTATGCTTTGGAAACTGACAAGAACAGTAGCTACTCTAAAGTCCAATACATTGTATTTTCTGGCAACAGACACGAGTGCTATTTGCACTGTGTATGGCAATGGGTGCGCAATAGTGACTTTCCTTACCAGAAAACAACTCTTGCTGGTCAGAATAGAAAATGTATGTAATTCAACTCTGTTTATGAATGGGAAACAAATACTAGCTTGCCTTACAAGAAACACACTCTGCTTTTGAGAAAGAGCACTCTTGTACTCTACTGTGTTTTTATAGGGCCAGAACAGTGAGCTTGCTAAGAAAAGACGAACTGTGCTTCCTACACACACGGGCCATATCTAGTTCAACTTTGCTTAGAAAACTGAAAAGGACAGTAGCTTTTCTGCAGAACAATACACTGTACTTGCTAAGAACAGATGCGAGTGCTATTTGCACTGTGTATGGCAAATATAGCATAATAGTGACTCATCTTACCAGAAAACACTCTTGCTCGTAGGACCAGAAACTGCAAGTGATTCCACTCAATTTATGAATGTGAAACAAACACTAGCTCGCCTTACAAGAAATACACTGTGCTTTTGAGAATAGAGCACTCTTCTACTCTACTGTGTTTCCTATATGGCCAGAAGAGTGAGCTGTACAGAACAATAGAACTGAGCTTCCTACACACACGAGACATATCTACTTAAACTCTGGCTATGATACTGACAGGAACAGTAGCTTATTTTCAGTCCAATATACTGTTCCTGATGGGAACAGACGCGAGGACTATTTTCACTGTGTATGGCAATGGGAACACAATAGTTACTCTTCTTTCCAGAAAACAACTCTTGCTTGTAGGACGAGAAGCTGCATGTGATTAAAGTAAGTTTATGAATGGGAAACAAACGCTAGCTCGTCTTTGAAGAAACACACTCTGTTTTAGAGAAAAGAGCACTCATCTACTCTACTGTGTTTATATAGGGCCAGAACAGTGAGCTTGCTCAGAAAAGAACTTTGATTCCCACACACACGGGCCATATCTAGTTCAACTCTGCTTGGAAAACTGACAAGAACAGTATCTTCTTTTCAGTCCAATACACTGTATTTGCTGGAATAGACGTCAGTGCTATTTGCACTGTGTATGGCAATGGGAGCACAATAGTGACTTTCCTTACCGGAACACAACTCTTGCTCTTAGGACCAGAAACTTCATGTGATTCAACTCTGTTTATGAATGGGAAACAAACACTAGCTCGCCTTACAAGAAACACACTCTTCTTTTGAGAAAAGAGAACTCTTCCATTGTACTGTGTTTCCATAGTTCCAGAAGAGTTAGGTTGCTCAGAACAAAGGAACTGTGCTTCCTACACACAAGAGACATATCTAGTTCAACTCTGCTTAGGAAACTGACAAGAACTGTAGATTCTCTTCATTCCAATACACTGTACTTACTGCAAACAGACGCGAGTGCTACTTGCACATTGTAAGGCAATGGTCTGCAATAGTTACTTTCCTTACCAGAAATCAACTCTTGCCCTTAGGACTAGAAACTTCATGGTACAACTCCGTTAATGAATTGAAAACAAACACAAGCTCACCTTACAAGAAACACACTCTGCTCTTGAGAAAAGAGCACTCTTCTACTCTACTGTGTTTCCTATAGGGCCAGAACAGTGAGCTTGCTCAGAACAAAAGATCTGTTCTTCCTACACACATGGGGCATATCTAGTACAACTCTGATTAGGAAACTGACAAGAACAGTAGCTTCTCTTCAGTCCAATACACTGTACTTGCTGAGAACAGGTGAGAGTGCTATTTGAATTGTGTATGGCAATGAGAGCACAATAGTGACCTTCCTTACCAGAAAACAACTCTTGTTCGTAGGACCAGAAACTGCATGTGATACAACTCCATTTAGGACTGGGAAACAAACACTAGCTCCCTTTACATGAAACACACTCTGCTTTTGAGAAAAGAGCACTTTTCTACTCTGCTGTGATTCATATAAGGCCAGAGCATAAACTTGTTTAGAACAAAAGAACTGTGCTTTTACACACGGCCATATCTACTTCAACTCTGCTTAGGAAACTGATATGAACAGTATCTTCTCTTCAGTCCAATACACTGTAGTTACTGGAAATAGACACGAAGGCTATATGCACATTGTAAGGCCAAGGGAACACAATAGTGACTTTCCTTACCAGAAATCAACTCTTGCTCATTGGACTAGAAACTTCATGGTATTGAACTCTGATTATGAATGGAAAACAAACATTATCTCACCTTACAAGAAATACACTCTGCTTTAGAGAAAAGAGCACTCTTCTACTCTACGGTGTTTCCTATAGGGTCAGAACAGTAAGCTTGCTCAGAACAGAAGAACTGTGCTTCTTACACACTTGGGCCATATCTAGTTCAACTCTGCTTAGGAACGTGACATGAAAACTACCTTCTCTTCATCCAATACACTGTACTTGCTGGGAACAGATGTGAGTCTTACTTTCACTGTGTCTCACAATGGGAGCACAAAAGTGACTTTCCTTACCAGAAAACAACTCTTGCTTGGAGGACCAGATACTGCATGTAATTCAACTCCGTTTATGAATGGGAAACAAACCCTAGCTTGCCATACAAGAAATACATTCTACTTTTGGGAAAAGAGCACTCTTCTACTCTACAGTGTTTCCATAGGGCCAGAGTAGTGAGCTTTCTCAGAACAAAAGAACTGATCTTCCTTCAAATATGGGCCATATCTAGTTCAACTCTGCTTAGGAAACTGACAAAAACAGTAGCTTCACTTCAGTCCTATACACTCTACTTGCTGCTAACAGACGAGCGTGCTGCTTGCACATTGTAAGACAATGGGAGCGCAATAGTGATTTTCCTTAAAAGAAAACCACTCTTGCTCATAGTACTAGATACTTCATGGTATTCATCTCCGTTTACTAATGAAAAACAAACACTAGCTCGCCTTACAAGAAACACACTCTCCTTTTGAGAAAAGAGCACTCTTCTACTCTACTGTGTTTCCTATAGTGCCAGAACAGTATGCTTGGTCAGAAAAAAGAACTGTGCTACTTTCACGCTCAAGCCATATCAAGTTCAACTCTGCTTAGGAAACGGACAAGAACAGTAGCTTCTCTTCATCCAATACACTGTATTTAGTGGGAACACACATGAGTCTTATTTTCACAGTGTATGGCAATGGGTGCGCAATAATGACTTTCCTTACCAGAAAACAACTCTTGCTGAGTGGACTAGATATTGCATGTAATTCAGCTCCGTTTATGAATGGAAAACAAACATTAGCTCCCTTACAAGAAATACATTCTGCTTTTGGGAAAAGAACACCCTTCTACTCTACAGTGTTTCCATAGGGCCAGAGCAGGGAGCTTGCTCAGAACAAAAGAACTGTGCTTCCTATTCACACGGGCCATATCACGTTCAACACTGCTTAGGAAACTGACAAGAACAGTATCTTCTCTACAGTCCAATACACTGTACTTGCTGCTAACAGACTGGAGTGCTCCTTGCCCTGGGTATGGCAAAGGGAGCACAATAGTGACTTTACTTACCAGAAAACAACTCTTGCTCGTAGGACCAGAAACTGCATGTGATTTAACTCCTTTTATGAATGGAAAACAAACACTAGCTCGCCTTACAAAAAACACACTCTGCATTTGAGAAAGGAGCACTCTTCTACTCCACTGTGTTTCTATATGTCCAGAACAGTCAGCTTGCTCAGAACAAAAGATCTGTTCTTCCTACATACATGGGGCATATCTAGTACAACTTTGCTTAGGAAACTGACAAGAACAGTAGTTTCTCTTCAGTCCAATACACTGTACTTGCTAAGAACAGGGGAGAGTGCTATTTGAACTGTGTATGGCAATGAGAGCGCAATAGTGACTTTCCTTACCAGAAAAAAACTCTTGCTCATAGGACCAGAAGCTGCATGTGATTTAACTCCTTTTACGAATGGGAAAGAAACACTAGCATGCCTTACAAAAAAACACACTCTGCTTTTGAGAAAGGAGCACTATTCTAGTCCACTGTGTTTCCATAGGGCCAGAACAGTGAGCTTGCTCAGAACAAAAGATCTGTTCTATCTACACACACGGGGCATATCTAGTACAACTCTGATTAGGAAACTGACAAGAACAGTAGCTTCTCTTCAGTCCAATACACTGTACTTGCTAAGAACAGGGGAGAGTGCTATTTGAACTGTGTATGGCAATGAGAGCGCAATAGTGTCTTTCCTTACCAGAAAACAACTCTTGCTTGTAGGACCAGAATCTGCATGTGATTAAAATCCGTTTATGCATGGGAAACAAACACTCGCTCCCCTTACAAGTAACATATTCTGCTTTTGAGAAAAGAGCACTCTTCTACTCTACTGTGATTCATATATGGCCAGAAGAGTGAGCTTGTTTAGAACAAAAGAACTGTGCTTCCTACACATGGGCCATATCTAGTTCAACTCTGCTTAGGAAACTGACTAGAACAGTAGCTTCTCTTCAGTCCAATACACTGTATTTGATGGGAACAGACACGAGGGCTATTTTCACTGTGTATTGCAATGGGAGCACAATAGTGACTTTCCTTTTTTGAAAACAACTCTTGCTCGTAGGAACAGAAGCTGCATGTGATTCAACTCCATTAATGAATGGGAAACAAACACTAGTTCGCCTTACAAGAAACACACTCTGCTTTTGAGAAAAGAGCACTCTTCTACTCTAATGTGTTATCATAGGACCAAAACAGTGAGCTTGCTCAGAACAAAAGAACTGTGCTTCCTATACACGGACCATATCTACTTCAACTCTGCTTAGGAAACTGACATGAACAGTAGCTTCTCTTCAGTCAAATACACTGCACTTGCTGAGGACAGACGCGAGTGTTAATTTGAACTGTGTATGGCAATGGGAGCACAATAGTGACTTTCCTTACCAGAATACAGTTCTTGCTCGTAGGATTAAAAACTGCATGTCATTCAACTCTGTTTATGAATAAGAAACATGCTCTAGCTTGCCTTACAAGAAACATACTCTGTTTTTGAGAAAAGAGCACTCTTCTACTCTACTGTGATTTTATAGGGATAGAACAGTAAGCTTGCTGAGAACAAAAGAACTGTGCTTCAAACACTCGGGCCATATCTAGTTCAATTCTGCTTAGGAAACTGACAAGAACAGTAGCTTCTCTTCAATCCAATACACTGTACTTTCTGGGAACATACGTGAGTGCTACTTGCACATTGTAATTCAAAGGGAACACAATACTGACTTTCCTTACCAGAAATCAACTCTTGCTCATAGAAACTTCATGGTATTCAACTCTGATTATGAATGGAAAACAAGCACTATCTCACCTTACAAAAAACACAGTCTACTTTTGAGAAAAGAGCACTCTTCTACTCTACTGTGTTTCCTATAGGGCCAGAACAGTAAGCTTGCTCAGAACAGAAGAACTGTGCTTCTTACACACTTGGGCCATATCTAGTTCAACTCTGCTTAGGAAGCTGACACAAAAAGTACCTTCTCTTCATCCAATACACTGTATTTGCTGGGAACAGACTTGAGTCCTATTTTCACTGTGTACCGCAATGGGAACGCAATAGTGACTTTCCTTACCAGAAAACAACCCTTGCTCAGAGGACCAGATACTGCATGTAATTCAACTCCGTTTATGAATGGGAAACAAACACTAGCCGGCCTTACATGAAATATATTCTTCTTTTGGGAAAACAGCACTCTTGTACTCTACAGTGTTACAATAGGGCCAGAGCTGTAGCTTCCTCAGAACAAAAGAACTGTTCTTCCTTCACACATGGGCCATATCTAGTTCAACTCTGGTTAGGAAACTGACAAGAACAGTAGCTTCACTTCAGTCCTATACACTCTACTTGCTGCAAACAGATGCGCGTGCTACTTGTACAGTGTAAGGCAATGGGAGCACAATAGTGATTTTCCTTACCAGAAAACCACTCTTGCTCATAGGAATAGATACTTCATGGTATTCATCTCCGTTTATTAATGGAAAACAAACACTAGCTCGCCTTACAAGAAACACACTCTGCTTTTGAGAAAAGAGCACTCTTCCACTCTACTGTGTTTCCTATAGGGCCAGAATAATGAGCTTGCTCATAACAAAGGAACTGTGGTTCCTCCACACACGGCCATATCTAGTTCAACTCTGCTTAGGAAACTGACGAGTGTAGTAGCTTCTCTTCAGACAATACAGTACTTGCTGGGAACAGACGTGAATGCTATTTGTACTGTGTATGGCCATGGGAGCACAATAGTGACTTTCCTTACCAGAAAACAATTCTTGCTTTTAATACCAGAAACCTCGTATGTTTCAACTCCATTTATGAATAGAAACCAACACTAGCTCACCTTACAGAATACACACTCTGTTTTTGAGAAAAGAGCACTACTCTACTCTACTGTGTTTCTTATAGGGCCAATACAGTGAGCTTGTTCAGAACCAAAGAACTGTGCTACCTACACACACGGGCCATATCTACCAACTCTGCTTAAGAATCTGACAAGACAGTTGAGTGCCCTAGCTTGCCCCCGACCCCATCCCTGCGCACCAGCCACTCCCGGGAAAACCTGCCCAACTTGGCCCCAGGTTCTGGTCACCAGGCAGGTTCCCTTCTAGCCCCACAGGGAAGGATCCCCTTCTCCAAAACCCCTGGCAGACCCTGCAGTCTCCACGCCCTGCCCCCACGCCCATCCACCTGAGCCCCAAGCCTCTACCTGAGACTTAGAGGCCGGCCCTCAGCTCCCATCTTGTCCTGGACTTCCCTTCAGAAGCACAGGTGAGAGCCCTAGCTTGCCCCCTACCCCATCCCTGGGCACCAGCCACTCTGGGGAAGACCTGCCCAACTTGGCCCCAGGTTCTGGTCACCGGGCAGGTTCCCTTCTAGCCCCACCGGAAGGATCCCCTTCTCCAAGACCCCTGGCAGACCCTGCAGTCTCCACGCCCTGCCCCCACGCCATTCTGCCTGAGCCCCAAGCCTCTTCCTGAGACTTAGAGGCCGGTCCCCAGCTCCCAGCTCCCATCTTGCCCAGGATTTCCCTTCTGAAGCACAGGTGAGTCCACTAACTTGCCCCAACACCATCCCTGAGCACCAGCCACTCCCGGGATGACCTGTCCAACTTGGCCCAAGTTCTGGTCACTGGGCAAGTTCCCTTCTAACCCTACCGGGAAGGATTCCCTTCTACATGACCCCTGGCAGACCCTGCAGTCTCCACGCCCTGCCCCCACGCCCATCAGCCCGAGCCCCAAGCCTCTTCTTGAGACTTAGAGGCTGGCCCCCAGCTCCCATCTTGCCCCGAATTTCCCGTCTGGAGGAGAGAGAGAGAGGAGAGAGAGAGAGAGAGAGAGAGAGAGAGAGAGAGAGAGAGAGAGAGGAGAGCACCCATCCTCCCCCGGACTTCCCTTCTGAACAAGAGCTCCCATCCTGCCCCGGACTTCCAATTTGGACAAGAGAGCTCCCATCTGGACAAGAGAGAGAGACTTCCTGAATCTGTCAGCTCTGTCTGAACCAAGTGTGCAGATAAGGCCATGAACGAACCACAAGGAGATGGGCAGAAGTCAAGGCAGAAACACATACAACAAAATGAATAGCAATACACCATCACCAGGCCCTAGCCCTCCTCCTACACCTAGACCTGAACATCATAAATTGGAAGAAGCAGAAGAAAATAGCCTTATGAATGTCATCATGAAGAAGCTAGAGGCTCGTGTAGAGGAAAAGACAAAAAAATGTGAAGAATGCTGTAAACAACTAGAGGAAAGGGCAAACAAATTAGAAGAAATCAAAAAAGTCCTGGAAGAGAACAATAAAATACTGAAAGAAAATCAAGAAAAATCAATGAAACAAATGAAGGAAACAGTCCAAGGACCTGAAAAGGGAAACAGAAAAAATGAAGAAGACACAAACAGAGGGAATGCTGGGAATAGAAAATCTGAGAAAACAATTGGGAACTTCAGATGCAAGTATAATCAACAGAATGCAAGAGATGGAAGAGAGAATCTCTAGCGTTGAAGATACAATAGAAGAAATAGATTCATCAGTCAAAGAAAACACTAAAGCCAACAAAGTCATGAACCAAAATGTCCAAGAAATTTGGGACACCATGAAAAGACCAAACCTACAAATAATAGGGGTAGAAGAAGGAGAAGAATACCAACTCAAGGGCACAGAAACTGACAAGAACAGTAGCTCCTCTTCCATTCAATACACTGTACTTTCTGGCAACAGTCACAAGTGTTATTTGCACTGTGTATAGCAATGGGAGTGCAATAGTGACTCTTCTTACCAGAAAACAACTCTTGCTCATAGCACCAGAAAGTGCATGTGGTTCAACTCCATTTATGAATGGGAAACAAACACTACCTCACCTTACTAGAAACACACTCTGCTTTTGAGAAATGAGCACTCATCTACTCTACTCTGTTTCCTATAGGGCCAGAACAGTGAGCCTGCTCAGAACAAAAGAAAGTGTTTCCTACACAAGGAACATATCTAGTTCAACACTGCTTAGGAAACTGACAACAACAGTAGCTTCTCTTCCAACCAATACACTGTACTCGCTGGGAATAGACGCTACTGCTATTTGAACTGTGTATGGCAGTGGGGGCACAATAGTGATTTTCCTTTCCAGAAAACAACTCTTGCTCATAGAACCAAAAACTTCATGTGATTCAACTCCATTTATGAATGGGAAACAAACACTAGCTTGCCTTACAAGAAACACACTCTACTTTTGAGAAAAGAGCACTCTTCTACTCTTCTGTGTTTCCTATATGGCCAGAACAGTGAGCTAGCTCAGAACAAAAGTTGTGTGCTTCCTACACACACGGGCCATAATTAGTTCAACTCTGCTTAGGAAACTGACAGGAACAGTAGCTGCTCTTTCATTGAATACACTGTACTTCCTGTCAACAGACGCGAGTGCTGTTTGCACTGTGTATGGAGATGGGTGCGCAATAGCGAATTATCTTTCCAGAAAACAACTCTTGCTCATAAGAATATAAAATGCATGTGATTCAATTCCGTTTATGAATGGGAAACCAACGCTAGCTTGCCTTACAAGAAACACAGTCTGCTTTTGAGAAAAGAGCACTCTTCTACTCTATTATTTTTCCTGTTTGGCCAGAACAGTGAGCTTGCTCAGAACAAAAAAAAATGTGCTTCCTACACACATAGGCCATATCTAGTTCAACTCTGTTTAGGAAACTGACGAGAACAGTAGCTTCTCTTCCGTCCAGTACACTGTACTTGTTGGGAACAGACACGACTGCTATTTGCACTGTGTATGGCAATTGGAGCACAATACCGACTTTCCTTACTAGAAAACCACTCTTGCTCATAGGACCAGAAACTGCATGTGATTCAGCGCCGTTTATGAATGGGAAACCAACACTAGATCGCCTTACTAGAAAACACTCTGCTTTTGATAAAAGAGCACTCTTCTACTCTACCTTTTTTCCTATAGTGCCAGAACAGTGAGCTTGCTCAGAACAAAAGAAGTGTGCTTCCTACACACACGGACCATATCTAGTTCAACTCTGCTTAGGAAACTGACAGGAACATTAGCTTCTCTTCCGTTGAATACACTGTACTTCCTGGGAACAGACGTGAGTGCTATTTGCACTGTGTACGGCAATGGGATCACAATAAGTAACTTTCCATACCAGAAAACAACTCTGGATCATAGGACCTGAAACTGCATGTGATTCAACTCCGTGTTTGAATGGGAAACAAACACTAGCTTGCCTTACACGGCCCATATCTAGTTTAACTCTGCTTAGAAAACTGACAAGAACAGTAGCTACTCTTCAGTTCAGTACACGGTTCTTTCTGGGAACAGATGCGACTGCTATTTGAACTGTGTATGGAAATGGGAGCACAATAGTGACTTTCCTTATGAGAAAACAACTCTTGCTCGTAACCAGAAACTGCATGTGATTCAACTCCGTTTATGAATGGAAAAACAACACTAGACCGCCTTACAAGGAATACTCTCTGCTTTTGATAAAAGAGCACTATTCTACTCCACTGTGTTTCCTATAAAGCCAGAACAGTGAGCTTGCTCAGGACAAAACTGTGCTTACTACACACAGGGACCATATCTACTTCAACTCTACTTAGGAAACTGGCAAGAACAGTAGATCATCTTCAGTCCAGTTGGCAAACTTGCTGGTACAGATGCGACTGTTCTTTGCACTGGGTGTGGTAATGGGAGCGCAATAGTGACTTTCCTCACCAGGAAACAACTCTTTCTCGTAGGACCAGAAACTGCATGTAATTCAACTCCATTTATGTAGTGTAAAGCAACTAGCTTGCCTTACTAGAAAGACACTTCGCATTTTTAGAAAGGAGCACTCTTCAATTCTACTATGTTTTCTATAAGGCCAGGACAGTGAGCTTGCTCAGAACAAAAGAACTGTGCTTCCTACAAACACGGCCCATATCTAGTTCAACTCTGCTTAGGAAACTTACAAGAACTGTAGTACTCTTCAGTCAAACACACTGTACTTGCTGGGAACATATGCGAGTGCTATTTGCACTGTGTATGGCAATGGGAGCGCAATAGTGACTTTCCTAACCAGAAAAAAAATCTTGTTCGTAGGACCAGAAACTGCATGTGATTCAACTCTTTAGGAATGGCAAACAATCACTAGCTTGCCTTACAAGAAACACACTCTGCTTTTGAATTAAGAGCACTCTTCAACTCTACTGTATTTCCTATAGGGCCAGAACAATGAGCTTGCTCAGAACAAAAGAACTGTGCTTCCTACAGACACGGCCCATACCTAGTTCAACTCTGCTTAGGAAACTGACAAGAACTGTAGTACTCTTCAGTCAAATACACTGTACTTGCTGGGAACATACGCGAGTGCTATTTGCACTGTGTATGTCAATGGGAGCGCAATAGTGACTTTCCTTACCAGAAAAAAACTCTTGTGAGTAGGACCAGAAACTGCATGTGATTCATCACCGTTTATGAATGGGAAACTAACACTAGCTCGCCTTACTGGAATCACACTCTGTTTTTGAGAAAAGAGCACTCTTTTACTCTACTCTGTTTCGTGTAGGGCCAGAACAGTGAGGTTGCTCATAAAAAAGAACTGCGCTTCCTACACACACGGGGCATATCTAGTTTCAACTCTGCTTAGGAAACTGGCAAGAATAGTAGCTTCTCTTCATTCCAATACACTGTACTTGCTGAGAACAGATGCGAATGCTTTTTGCACTGTGAATGACAAAGGGTGAGCAATATTGCCTTTCCTTAACAGAAAACAATTCTTGCCCATAGGACCATAAACTACATGTGATTCAACTCCGTTTATGAATGGAAAACAAACACTAGCTCGCCTTACAAGAAACACACTCTGCTTTTGAATTAAGAGCACTCTTCAACTCTACTGTGTTTCCTATATGGCCAGAAGAGTGAGCTTGCTCAAACCAAAAGAACTGTGCTTCTAACAAACGCGGCCCATACCTAGTTCAACTCTGCTTTGGAAACTGACAAGAACTGGAGTTCTCTTCTGTCCAATACACGGTACTTGCTGGGAACAGACGTGAGTGCTATTTGCACTGTGTATGGCAATGGGAGCGCAATAGTGACTTTCCTTACCAGAAAACAACTCTTGTTCGTAGGTCCAGAAACTGCATGTGATTCAACTCCATTTAGGAATGGGAAACAAACTCTACCACGCCTTACAAGAAACACACTCTGCTTTTGAGAAAAGGGCAGTCTTCTACGCTTCTGTGTTTCTACAGCGCCAGAATACTGAGCTTGCTTAGAACAAAAGCACTGTGTTTCCTACACAAACAGAGCATATCTAGTTCAACTCTGTGTAGGAAACTGACAAGCACAGTAGCTTCTCTTCAGTTCAATACACTACACTTGCTGCAAACAGACGTGAGTGCTATTTGCACTGTCTATGGCAAAGGGAGCGCAAAAGTGACTTTTCTTACCAGAAAACAACTCTTGCTCGTAGGACCAGAAATTGCATGTGATTCAACTCTGCTTATGAATGGGAAACAAACACTATCTCGCCTTACAAGAAACACACTCTGCTTTTCAGAAAAGAGCACTCTGCTACTCTACGCTGTTTCCTATAGGGCCAGAAGAGTGAGCTTGTTCACAATAAAAAAACTGTGCTTCCCACACTCACGGGCCATATTTCTTTCAATTCTGCAGACGAAACTTACAAGAACAGTAGCTTCTCTTCAATCCAGTACACTGTACTTCCTGGGAACAAATGTGAGTGCTATTTGCACTGAGTATGGCAATGGGAGCGCATTAGTGACTTTCTTTACCAGAAAACAACTCTTACTGGTAGGTGTAGATGTAACCAACCATCTTATAAAATAAGAAACACAGAGCCGACTCAGAGAAGAAAGCCAAGAGGTCAGAACTAAGAGCCTTACCCTTCCTGCTTCAGCTATCCTGCTTCAGCCAAGAGAGCTCTCCGAAAAAGGGGCCTCTTACTGTGTGTATGTCTTTATATAGTCTAAATGTTCTGCCTTCTCATTGGTTGTAAACTAAACACGTGACTGCCTTGTCACTGCCTGTATGTACCGCCCTTCATGTCCTTAAAGGCGTGCGCCACCACCGCCACGCACTTGCTATGGCTCTAAAACTCTGACCCCCAGGCAACTTTATTTATTAACATACAATTAAAATCACATTTCAGTACAAGTAAAATACCACCACAGGTAGGAACAGAAATTGCATGTGATTCAACTCCGTTTATGAATGGGAAATAAACACAAGCTCACCTTAAAAGAAACTTTTGAGAAAGAGCACTCTTCTACTCTACTGTGTTTCCATAGGGCGAAAGGAGTGAGCTTGCTCAGAGAAAAAGAACTGTGCTTCCTACACACAAGTGCCATAAATAGATCAACTCTGCTTAGGAAACTGACAAGGACAGTAGCTTCTATTCAGGCCAATACACTGTACTTGCTGGGAACAGACGCAAGTGCTATTTGCACTGTGTTTTTTTCAATGGGAGTGTATATTGACTTTCCTTACCAGAAAAAAAAATCTTGCTCATACGAAATGTATCTGCATGTGATTCAACTCCGTTTATGAATGGGAAACAAACACTGCTTGCTAGGAACAGATGCGAGTGCTATTTGCACTATGCCTGGCAATGTGAGCGCAATAGTGACTTTCCTTACCAGAAAACAACTCTGGCTTTTAGAAACAGAAACTACATGTGATTCATCTCCGTTTATGAATGGAAAACAAACACAAGATCGTCATACAAGAAACACACTCTGCTTTTGAGAGAAGAGAACTCTTCTACTCTACTCTGTTTCATATAGGGCCAGAAAAGTGAGGTTGCTCAGAACAAAAGAACTGTGCTTCCTACACACACAAGCCATATCTAATTCAACTCTGCTTAAGAAACTGACAAGAACAGTCGCTTCTCTTCAATCCAATACACTGTACTTGCTGGGAACAGAGGCGTGGGCTCTTTGCACTGTGTATGACAATTGGAGCACAATAGTGACTTTCCTTACCAGAAAACAACCCTTGTTTGTAGGACCAGATACAGCATGTGACTCAACTCCATCTATGAATGGGAAACAAACACTAGCTCGCCTTACTAGAAACACACTCTGCTTTTGAGAAAAAAACACTCTTCTACTCTACTGTGTTTCATATATGGCCAGAACAGTGAGCTTGCTCAGAAAAAAGAACTGTGCTGCCTACACACTCAGGTCATATCTAGTTCAACTCTGGTTAGGAAACTGACAAGAACAGTAGCTTCTCTTCAGTCCAGTACACTGTGCTTGCTGGGAACAGATGCGAGTGCTATTTGCAATGTGTATGTCAATGGGAGCACAATAGTGACTTTCCTTACCAGAAAACTACTCTTGCTCCTAGGACCAAATATGCATGTGATTCAACTCCGTTTTTGAATAAGAAACAAACACTAGCTCACCTTACAAGAACACACTTTGCTTTTGAGAAAACAGCACTCTTTTACTCTATTTTGTTTCCTATAAAGCCAGAATGTGAGCTTTTCTGAACAAAAGAACAGTGCTTCTTAAGCAAATGGGCCATATCTAGTTCAACTCTTCTTAGGAAACTGACAAGAAGAGTAACTTCTCTTCAGTCCAATACTCTGTACTTGCTGGGAACAGACGCAAGTGCTATTTCCACTGTGTATGTCAATGGGAGCACAATATTCACTTTCCTTACCTGAAAGCAACTCTTCTTCGTAGGAGCAGAAACTGCATGTGATTCAACTCCGTTTATGAATGGGATACAAACACTAGCTCGTCTTACTAGAAACACACTCTACTTTTGAGAAAAGAGCACTCTTCTACTCTACTTTGTTTGCTATAGGGACAGAACTGTGAGGTTTCTCAGAATAAATAACTGTGCTTTCTAAACACACTGTACTTGCTGGGTACAGATGTGAGTGCTATTTTCATTTTCACTGTGTATGACAATGGGAGCACAATAGTGATTTTCCTTTCCAGAAAAAAACTCTTGTTTATAGGACCAGAAACTGCATGTGATTCAACTCCATTTGTGAATGGGAAACAAACACTAGCTCACCTTACAAGAAAAACACTTTGCTTTTGAGAAAAGAGCACTCTTCTACTGAAATCTGGTTTTATAGGGCATGAACAGTGAGCTTTCTCAGAATAAAAGAACTGTGCTTCCTAAACACATGGGCCACATCTAGTTAAATTCTACTTAGGAAACTAACAAGAACAGTAGCTTCTCTTCAGTCAAATACACTGTACTTGCTGGGTACAGATGTGAGTGCTATTTTCACTGTGTATGACAATGGGAGCACAATAGTGACTTTCCTTACCAGAAAAAAACTCTTGTTCATAGGACCAGAAACTTCATGTGATTGAACTCTGGTTATGAATGGGAAACCAATAAAATTCACCTTACAAGAAACACACTCTTCTTTTGAGAAAAGAGCACTCTTCCATTCTACTCTGCTTCCTATAAAGCAAGAACAGTGACCTTGCTGAGAACAAAAGAACTGTGCTTCCTACACAAATGGGCCATATCTAGTTCAACTCTGCTGAGAAAACTGACAAAAACAGTAGCTTCTCTTCAGTCCAATACACTGTACTTGCTGGGAACAGACACGAGTCCTATTTGCAGTGTTAATGGCAATGGGAGCACAATAGTGAATTTCTCCCCAGAAAACAGTTCCTGTTCATAGGACCATTAACAGCATATGATTCAACTACGTTTATAAATGGGGAACAAACACAACGCCGCCTTACTAGAAGCACACTCTGCTTTTGAGAAAAAAGCGCTCTCATACTCTACTGTGTTTCCTAATGGGGCCAGAACAGAGCATTGCTCAGAACAAAAGATCTTTAATTCCTAAACAGATGAGCTATATATAGTTCAACTCTGCTTAGGAACCTGACAAGAAGAGTGTCTTCTCTTCCTTCCAATACACTGTATTTGCTGGGACCAGACGTTAGTTCTATTTGCACTGTGTATGACATTGGGAGTGCAATAGTGACTTTCCTTACCAGAAAACAACTCTTGTTCATAAGACCAGAGACTGCATGTGATCAATTCCGTTTATGAATGAGAAACAAACACTAGCTCGCCTTACAAGAAACACACGCTGCTTTTGAGAAAAGAGCCTTCATCTACTCTACTCTGTTTCCTATAGGGCCACATCAGTGAGCTTTTCAGGACAAAAGAACTGTGCTTACTAAACACATGCGTCATATCTATTACAACTCTTCTTAGGAAACTGACAAGAGCAGTAGCTTCTTTTCAGTCCAATACACTGTACTTTCTAGGAACAGATGTGAGTGCTATTTGCACTGTGTATGGCAAATGGAGTACAATAGTGACTTTACTTACCAGAAAACAACTCTTATTTGTAGGACCAGAAACAGCATGTGATTCAACTCCATCTCTGAATGGGAAACAAACACTAGGTCGCCTTACAAAAAACACACTCTGCTTTTGAGTAAAGAGCACTCTTCTCCTCTAAACTGTTTCCCATAAGGCCAGAATAGTGAGCTTGCTCAGAACAAATGAACTGTGCTTCCTAAAGACATGGGCCATATCTACTGCAACTCAGCATAGGAAACTGACAAGAACAGTAGCTTCTCTTCAGCCAAATACACTGTACTTTCTGTGACCAGACACGAGGGATATTTGCACTGTGTATGACAATGGGAGCACAATAGTGACTTTTCTTACCAGTGAACAACGCTTCTTCCTAGGACCAGAAACTGCATGTGATTCAACTCCGTTTATGAATGGGAAACAAACACTAGCTCGCCTTACAAGAACACACTCTGCTTTTCAGAAAAGAGCACTCTTCTACTCTACTCTGTTTCCTATAGGGTCAGAACAGTGATTTTGCTCAGAGTAAAAGAACTGTGCTTCCGAAACACATGGGACATATCTAGTTCATCTCTGCTTTGGAAACTGACCAGAGCAGTAGCTTCTCTTCAGTCCAATACACTGTATTTGCTGGGAATAGAAAACAGTGCTATTTGTACTGTGTATGGAAATGGGAGCACAATAGTGACTTTACTTACCAGAAAACAACTCTTGCTCGTAGGACAAGAAACTGCATGTGATCCAACTCCGTTTATGAGTGGGAAACAAACGCTTGCACGCCTTACAAGAAACACACGCTTCTTTTGAGAAAAGAGCACTCTTCTACTCGTCTCTGTTTCCTATTGGGCCTGAACAGAGAGTTGCTCAGAACAAAACATCTTTGCTTCCTACACACATGGGCCATATCTAGTTTAACTCCCCTTAGGAAACTGACAAGAACAGAAGCTTCCCTTCAGTTTAATACACTGTACTTGCTGGGAACAATTGTGAGTGATATTTTCACTTTATATTTCAATGGGAGCACAATCGTGACTTTCCTTACGAGAAAACAATTCTTGTTCATAGGACCAGAAACTGCATGTGATTCAACTTCGTTTATGAATGGGAAACAAACACAAGCTTGCCTTACTTGAAGCACACTCTGCTCATGAGAAAAGAGCACTCTTCTACTCAACTGTGTTTTTCTACAGGGCCAGTACAGTGAGCTTGCTCAGAACAAAAAAACTGAGCTTCCTACACACTTGGGTCATATCTAGTTCAATTCTGCTTCCGAAACTGACAAGAACAGCTACTTCTCTTCAGTCAAATGCACTGTACTTGCTTGGAACAGACGCGAGTGCTATTTGCACAGTGAATAGCAGTGGGGAACAATAATGACTTTCCTTACCAGAAAACAACTCTTACTTGTAGGACCGGAAACTACATGTGATTCAACTACGTTAATGAATGGGAAACAAACACTAGGTTGTCTTCCAAGAAACACACTCTGCTTTTGAGGAAAGAGCACGCTTCTACTCTACTGTTTCCTATATGGCCAGAACAGTGAGCTTGCTCCGAACAAAGAACTGTGCTTCCTACACACTCAGGCCATATCTAGTTCATCTCTGGTTAGAAAACTGACAAGAACAGTAGCTTCTCTTCTGTCCAATACACTGTACTTGCTGTGAACAGATGCGAGTGCTATTTGCCCTGTGTATGGCAATGGGAGCGCAATAGACACTCTCCTTACCAGAAAACAACTATTGCTCATAGGACCAGAAACTTCCTGTGATACAACTCCGCTTATTAATGGGAGACAAACACTAACTCGCCTTACAAGACACACACTCACCTTTAGAGAAAAGAGCACTCTTCTACTCTACTCTGTTTCCTATGGTGCCAGAACAAAGTGATGCTCAGAACAAAAGAACTTTGCTTCCTACACACATGGGCCATATCTAGTTCAACTCCTCTTAGGAAACTGACAAGAACAGTAGCTTCTCTTCAGTCCAGTACTCTGTACTTGCTGGGAACAGACGCAAGTGCTATTTGCACTGTGTATGTCAATGGGAGCACAATATTCACTTTCCTTACCTGAAAGCAACTCTTCTTCGTAGGACCAGAAACTGCATGTGGTTCAATTCCGTTTATGAATGGGAAACAAATACTAGCTCGACTTACAAGAAACACACTTTGCTTTTGAGAAATGAGTACTCTTCTGCTCTTCTCTGTTTACTATACGGCCAGAACACTGAGCTTGCTCAGAACAAAAGACCTGTGCTTCCTACACACATGGGCCATATCTAGTTCAACTCTGCTTAGGAAACTGACCAGAAAAGTAGCTTCTCTTCAGTCCAATACACTGTACTTGCTGGCAACAGACACGTGTACTATTTGCACTGTGTATGTCAATGGGAGTGCTATTGTGACTTTCCTTACCAGAAAACCATTCTTGCTCGTAGGACCAGAGGCTGCATGTGATTCAACTCCGTTTATGAATGGGAAACAAACACTAGCTCGCCTTACAAGAAACACACTCTGCTTTTGAGAAAAGAGCCCTCTCCTACTCTACTCTGTTTCCTATAGGGGCAGAACATTGAACTTTTCAGAACAAAATAACTGTGCTTCCTAAACATTTGGGCCATATCTATTTAAACTCTGCTTAGGAAACTGACAAGAACTGTAGCTTCTCTTCAGTCCAATACACTGTGCTTGTTGGAAACAGATGCGAGTGCTATTTGCACTTTGTATGGCAATGGGAGCACAATAATGACTTTACTTACCAGAAAACAACTCTTGCTCATAGGACCAGAAACTGCATGTGATTCATCTCCATTCATGAATGGGAAACAAACGCTGGATCACCTTACAAGAAACACACTTTGCTATTTTGAAAAGAGCACTCTTCTACTCTACTCTGTTTCCTATAGATCCAGAAAGTGAACTTTTCAGAACAAATGATCTGTGCTTCTTAAACAAATGGGCCATATCTAGTTCAACTCTGCTTAGGAAACTGACAAGAACTGTAGCTTCTCTTCAGTCCAATGCACTGTACTTGCTGGGAACAGATGCGAGTGCTATTTGCAGTGTATAGGGCAATGGGAGCTCAATAGTGACTTTCCTTACCAGAAAACAACTCTTGTTAGTAGTATCAGATACTGCAAATGATTCAACTCGTTTATGAATTGGGAACAAACACAAGGTCGTGTGGTGGTATATTATTTGTACTGAAATGTGATTTTAATTGTATGTTAATATAGAAAATTGCCTGGTGGTCAGAGCTATTAGAGCCATAGCAATTGCGTGGCAGTGGTGGCGCTTGCCTTTAAGGACCTAGAGAGCGGTACATACAGGCAGTGACAAGGCAGTCACGTGTTTAGGTTTAAAACCAATGAGAAGGCAGAACATCTACACTATATAAAGACATACACTTCGGAATTAGGTCCCTTTCAGAGAGCTCTCTTGACTGATGAGGATCACTGATGCAGGAAGGGTGAGGCTCTTAGCTCTGACCACTTGGCTTTCTTCTCTGAATCGGCTCTGTGTATCTTATTTAATAAGACGTTTGGATACATGTACATTTGGTGCCCAACCTGACAAGAATCCATTAAAAACTGCTTAACTTGGCTTGGCGGCAGGTCCGGTTTCCTGCCAGGGTGCCAGGCAGGTCTGGTTTCCTGCCAGGGTGGCCGGCTTTCTAGCCTGGGCCCAGGTCGGCTTGGCCTCAGGCCAGACTAACCTTGAGCTACTTGCTTAAAGCCAGTGCTACAAACAACTCAGGCCTTCCTTGCCGAACATGGCCCCTGCCTGTAAAGCCAATGCACATGGTTGGAGCTTAAAGTAGCCAGAGCCAAGGCTTGACTAAGCTCAAGTGGGAACATGTGGCTGGATTTAAGCTCTTAGGCAGAACTTGCGGCTACGATTCTTGCGTGCCCTCTTTCTCTCTCTCTCTCTCTCTTTCTCTCTCTCTCTCTCTCTCTCTCTCTCTCTCTCTCTCTCTCTATCTATCTGGACTCACACCTTGGACACTAGGTGGCTGTTTTGAGATTCCCTCAGATCGGTACTGTTCTATGACGAACTTGGTAAGTCCCTTAACATATCAGATATTTTAAAGGAAACTATTAAAAAAAAATTTTTCCACATGTAAAAAAAAATGGGTTTTCTGTGTGCATTGGAAGAAAATTTGGCTTTGTTTGCAATTTTAGACAGTCTGACAATGGAACAGCTATATGAGAAGATTAATGTTGATTGAATTATGTATTTTATTACTATGCTTATCCTCATTTTACTATTTAAAAGATAGTCAATTTAAGTGCCAGGTGACAGCTTTAGAAAAACTTGTTAAACCTGTAAAAACTCAGACAGAAGAAACTAACAGTGAAGTTGCTTCAAGATTGGATCATAGGATTACAGAAAGAAAGCCTGTTTTCACACAGTCACCCTTAATTTGTCCAGTAACCGTATAGCAGTTGCCTGATCAAATGACTACATAAAATATTTGGGCTCCATTGAAATGTTAGGTTTACGAAGGTTTAAGGAGGCAATAGTATTTTATGGCATTCATTCCTTATATGTAAAGCAAAGGTTAAACTCTTGGTCAACAAACAATAAGATTGTACCACAGTACTGGCAGGAGCTGGCACAAGCTGTTCTTGAATCCAGTCAAAGGCTTCAGTGGCTAACTTGGTTCAAGGATGAAGCTAAAAACATAGAAAAACTATGGATGGATAAAGGAATACAAGTCTGCCAGGATCAGCTTATTGGAGAAGGTCAATATGCTTCAGCACAAACACAATTTTTATGTGATGTCCAAACCCTAATTATATGTCGAACAGCAGCCTTGAATGCATGGGACAGAGTTGAGGAACCAGGAAAAAAAAAACCGAGTCATTTACAAAGGTTGTACAAGCCCCAAAAGAAGCTTTCAAAATTTTTTTACAAAGACTGGCTTCAGCAGTAAAGAGAATGGTCCCAGATTCAGAAGCTAGTAAGATAATAATTGAATCTTTGGTCTTTGAGAATGTGAATGCAGCATGCAAAACAATAATCAGGCCATTAAAGGCAAGATCTGCACCTTTGGAAGATTGGATTAGAGCCACGGTTAATGTTGAAGCTCATGAGCATGATGATACGTGGGTAGGAGAAGCAATTTCAAATGTTTGAGGAATGTTAGATGTTTTGGATATGGAAAGCAAGGACATTTGAAAAGGGACTGTAAACAGGTCATTCCTAGAAACAATGTATCTTCAAGGAAGAATGGCAACAGAATGCCCCTTCCTTCTGGAGTATGCAGAAGGTGTGGTAAGGGAAAACACTGGACCAACAAATGTAGATCAACAAGGGCCAGACAGGGTAATCCTTTGCCTCAGTCTTCGGGAAGGCCCCAATAGCAAATCTACTTCAAACCTTTCCTGCAGTCATAGAGGAAACCCGTACTCAGAGCAATTAAATAACCAAATGCCTATTGGAATGAGTCATGCTGGTCAGTATGATGAAACAGAGAGAATAGAAAATTCATGAGAAAACATAAAAAAAATTTTTTGGCAAACTTCTATTAATGAACAAAGACCAAAATTATCGATAAAAATAAATGGTGTTTTGTTCTCTGGTCTGGTAGACACAGGTGCGGACGTTACCATAATTGCACCAGAATTTTGGCATCCAACTTGGCTTCTTCAGGAGGTAAACGTTCAACTGTTAGGAATTGGGACATTATCTCAGGTGAAACAGAGTGCAAGATGGCTCAGTGTATAGGTCCAGAAGGACAGAGAGTAAAATTGAAACCATATGTAGCTAACATAGCTATGAACCAGTGGGGTCGAGACTTATTGCAACAATGGAAAACTCAGATTAACAGCCCTCCAATCTCAGAAACAAATCATAAACTAGCACATGTTTCTGAAAGAAATATTAGAAGGCATTATTCTGAGTCGTCACCAGCCATCCATATTATACAAGAACAGGGTACAACAACTGATGATCTTCCAAAGACATGAACAGCTCTACCTTTAAAATGGTTAACAGACAGGCCTGTATGGGTCCAGCAATGGCCTTTAACTCCAGGCTTTAGAAGAGCTGGTAGAAGAACAGTTAAATACTCAGCATATTGAAGAATCAACCAGCCCTTGGAATTCTCCTGTATTTGTTATTAAAAAGAAATCAGGTAAATGGAGAATGGCAACAGACCTTAGAGCAATTAACAAAGTAATTCAGCCAATGGGCACTCTACAATCTGGAATTCCTTTGCCTACTCTATTACCAAAAGGATAGCCTCTCATAGTTATTGATTTAAAAGACTGTTTCTTTTTAAAACCCTTACAAGAAAAAGACAGAGAAAGATTTGCTTTCACAGTGCCTTCTTATAATAATTCTCAAATGGTTGAAAGATTTCAATGAAGGGTCCTCCCACAGGGAATGTTGAATAGCCTAACTCTGTGCCAATATTTTTTACAACAGCCATTGGAAGTGATACGTAAAAATATTCCTAAATCTATAATTTATCATTATATGGATTATATTTTACTAGCTGACTCAAATGCAGATACTTTAGAAAGAATGTTTGAAGAGGTAAAGAAAATTTTGCCTTGCTGAGGATTACAAATTGCTCCTGAAAAGATACAAAGAGGAGATTCTATTAATTATTTAGGATATAAAATAGAGCTACAAAAAATTAGACCCCAAAAGGTGCAAATTAGGAGAGATAAACTACAGACTCTTAATGACTTTCAAAGATTATTTGGAGATATTTCTCATCTACAAACTATTGTTGGGGTAAAAAATGATGAACTGCATAATTTGTTCAAAGCTTAGAAGGTGACAAGGACTTAAATAGTCCAAGAGAATTATCACCTGAAGCTGAGAAAGAATTGGCCTTGGTGGAAAAGAAAGTACATGAAGGGCACGTGGATCGGATTGATCCAAAGCTGGATTGCATTTTGGTTATTTTACCTTCTAGGCATTCTCCTACAGGAATATTAATGCAGAGGGAAGATATTATATTAGAGTGGATATTTTTACCAAATAAACCAAATAAAAAATTAAAAACTTATGTGGAAAAAAAATCTCTGACTTGATTTGGAAAGGAAAATTGAGACTTCGTCAATTAGCAGGAATAGACCCAGCAGAAATTGTCATACCTTTAACTAAGGAGTACATTGGAAAAATTATGGAAGAAAGTGAACCTTGGCAAAGAGCTTGCAGTAATTTTTTGGGAGAAATTAACAGCAAATATCCCAAAATCGATAGAATTGATCTTATAAAGAGACCTCATTGGATTTTGCCTCGAATTGTATGGAAAAAACCTATATCTGGAGTTCGTACATTTTATACAGATGCCAACAAACAAGGAAAGGCAGGTTACAAATCAGAAAATTTAAGTAAAGTGGTTCAAAGTCCTTATAATTCAGTTCAAAAATCAGAATTGTATGCTATTCTGTTGGTATTAATGGGTTTTTCAGAACCTCTCAACATAGTAACTGACTCTCAGTATGCTGAAAGTGTAGTATTACATATTGAGACTGCAGAATTTATCCCTGATGCTACAGAATTAACTTCACTATTTATTCAATTACAAGATACAATCAGGAAAAGGAGTCATCCTTTATATATAACTCATATCCAATCCCATACTGGTCTGCCAGGCCCTCTAGCACAAAGCAATGATGAGATTGATAAATTATTGATAGGAAATGTGCTGGAGGCCTCAGAATTTCATAAAAAACATCATGTCAATAGTAAAGGTTTGAAAAAGGATTTTTCCATAACCTGGCAACAAGCCAAAGAAATAGTAAATAAATGTCCTACTTGTTCCTTCTGCAATCAAATGCCATTACCAGCAGGATGTAACCCAAAGGGTACTGAAAGGAATGAAATCTGGCAGATGGACGTGTTTCACTTTGCAGAATCTGGAAAACTGAAATATGTACACCACACTATCGATACATATTTAGGATTTCAGTGGGCAACTGCTTTGAGTTCTGAAAAAGCTGATTCTGTAATCACTCATTTGCTAGAAGTTATGGCCATCATGGGTATACCTGCACAAATCAAAACTGACAATGCTCCATCATAAGTATCTGTTAAATTGAAGCAGTTTTTTTGCTTTTTACAATATAAAGCATATTACAGGCATACCACATAATCCTACAGGTCAAGCAGTTATAGAAAGTTTGAACAGTACTTTAAAGGGTATGCTAAATAAACAGAAAGGGGTAACAAAAACCCCCAGAAATAGACTGCATAATGCTCTATTAAATTTGAATTTTCTTAATGCCAATGAGAAAGGAACAACAGCTGCAGAGAGACATTTGATAATAGAAAAAACTACAGAATTAAATCAGTCTATATACTTTAAGGATGTGCTGACCTCAGAATGGAAACCATGGTATGTGTTACATTGGGGACGAGGTTTTGCTTTTGTTTCTACAGGTGAAGATAAGCTGTGGGTACCATCAAAATTGATAAAGGTTCGATTTGAACAAGAGAAACTTCTTAATTAGAGGAGGTGCTAGCTCATCAACCAACATGAACATCCACTTTAAACTAACTTATACCAGTAACACATGCCTTTTCATTTAATCAGATAATAACTTGCCAAAAAGGAACATCCCCAAAATTAGTCTTGGGGAAAGGTTTTTGTTTTTGTCTTTTAGGAGAATGAAGGTTAAGGAATCTGAAGAACACTGGACAAATGAAACAACTGAAGAAAAGGGACATATCATCTATCACAGTAAGCAGAGTGAAACGGCGTATGGGTATCTAAAAAATTTTATATCTTCCTAAATGTTTGTTTTTGCTTTTCTCTAAAGATTTAACACTATTGGTCTTCTAATAGTCCCAGTCCAATTAAAATTTAAAGCTGACTTTGGAGTTGGAGAATGGCTCTCTCCTTCTTTAAACTCAAGCATGTTGTTAAAAAGAAAATGCAAACTCCATGTATCATGCCAGAAAAAAAGAGCCATCTTCTGCTATGAGACAAGAGAAAAGCAAAATTAATTAAGGGTCTATTCTATTACTAATCTCAACTCTTTGATTCTATTCTGATTCTTTAAACTTTTCTTAAAGGGTAAATTTTATATCAAAATATACAAATTTAATATTTATAGATATATATACATTTTAAACTTTGTTAAGATATGAATGGTCATATAGAGTACTAATTAATTCTAGAAAAAAGGCTTCAATTAGCTGCATATATATGTCTTTGTGTTCGAGTCTCTTATCAGTTTTCTGCAGGAAATCACGGCCAGGCCTAACATCAACTGAAGTCTCCAGGAAGAAGTTGGGGCCCCACAACAACAACAATTCCACGTGGACAATAATAACATCACTAAGCTGACAAACATCATCTACAGATCAGCTGTGAACTACAAGGTGCTCAGAGAAATTTTGAGATGACTAGATGAGATGATCCAGTCTCAAAGACTACTTGAATAAGGACTGGAGATAAACCCTGAACTTTGGCATTATACACAGACTGGATAATGAAGGATATAGTTACCTTTCCTAGAAATTGACAAAAAAATTTTAGAATTTTTCTTTCAGGACAAAGATAACTTCGCCCATACCCAGCAGGAAGCAATTTTAAGAATACGACGCCCACATTCCCAAAGAGGTGGTGTGGGGGGTGGATTTTTTGGTCTTTTTAATGGGTTTTGGGTCTGGGATAATTTTCATTGTTTAGGGGGTTGGTTAAAAGTTGTTGTCATGGGTTAGGAAAAAGACTAAGCAGATTAGATTTAAGGTTCTTATTTAAAAAAGAGAGAGAAAGAAAGAAGAAGAAAAAGACAATTACTAGTTTTAAGTACTTTACATTGGATTGGATTGTTTTATATTGTATACAAATTATATATATTGAAATTGATATTGTTAGAAAATGCTATATGTATATTTCTAATTGTACTTATATCGTTCATTTAACAATGCAATTTTCTGATCCTTGAATGTTATTATTACCAACTATTAGGATATAAAGAAATGATAGTTAGTAGTTGGAAATTACAATAGAACTTGTAGTCATATTAGATATGTTTTAAAAATTTAGCAGATATATTTTAGATAGGTCATCTTCAAACCCTTCAGAGAACTGCAGAATATGGCATTCAAAATGTTTTAATAACTTAGAAATTTTTTCTTTTTTGTTATGACTATGAGACATGTCGGCTCCTGGCAGTACCAATCTACTTCAGAGAAAATATGGGCATTAAAGAAACTTCGTATGGATTAACTTTCATTGTGGCAAAAGTTAGTCATTGGACAACAAAGTATCCTCGAATCAACAGGACAAAATGGACATACAGGACATGAAACAAAGGACTACTGATTCTTGATTCTTGCCAAAACAAGTGTGGTTATGGCTTTATCAAAAGGCATCTTCTGAGGCCAGGACAATATGGCACCATCCCTGACGTGGCCTTCGCAACTCGGAAAAGGTACAGTGCCCTTTTCTTCGAAGCCACCTAAACAGAGAGTGGTTCAATGGCTTCTGATGTGCAATGGAACAGCAGCTGAAACAGTTATTCTTGAAGAGTAACTAAGCTCACGCCTCTCAATAGTAGACTGGCATTTGATAGAGGGATGTGGAGAAGAACGGGATGCTGAGATGAAGCCATATGTACACAGCCAAGAAGAATGGACAGCTGAATTAAAAAACCATCAACAATTTCCAGAATTTAAAATCCTGAATCATGACATGACACTAGTGGAATTCAGTTGTTTCTGGTATATGGACTGCTCTCACCCAATGTGAGGTTGAACGGTTGACCCTGTGTACATCCTACTTCACAAATGAGTCTGTTAGATATGCTAAGCCTATAGACTGAAGATGATGCCCCAGCATTGCAGAGAAACCTCAGGTTACTGTCGGGGCAGCTGGCTGTTTCTGTCAACACACAAATATTTTGGAAGTTGCTTTGCAAGCACTTTCTGTTTTTATTTTGGTAGCTAATATTATTTCCTTCTTGGGTCTCTGAGGGAGTTGAAGATTAGTTAGTTATAGTTGAAGGTTAGTTAGTTATAGTTGAATATTAATTAGGATAGAAAGTGAATTAGATACATTTTGGACTTAACAAAATAGGATAATGAAATTATTATCACTGAATTTGTCAAATACAAATGGACTAGACATTGTTTAGACATTTATTACTTGTATATGATATATATAGTCATTGTACTTTTGTATATAGTTTTTCTCTTGTTAGTAATAACCTTTTTCTTTTCTTTTCCTTTTTATTAAAATAGAAAAGGAGAAATGTGGTGGTATTTTACTTGTACTGAAATGTGAATTTAATTGTATGTTAATAAATAAAGTTGCCTGGGGCTCAGAGCTATTAGAGCCAGAGCAAGTGCATGGCAGAGGTGGCGCACGCCTTTAAGGACCTGGAGGGCGGTACATATAGGCAGTGACAAGGCAGTCACGTGTTTAGGTTTACAACCAATGAGAAGACAGAAAAGCTAGACTATATAAAGACATACACACAGGAAGTACGTCCTTTTCGGAGAGCTCTCTTGACTGAAGAGGATCACGGAAGCAGGAAGGGTGAGGCTCTTAGCTCTGACCTCTTGGCTTTCTTCTCTGAATCAGCTCTGTATATAATATTTAATAAAACGGTTGGATATATCTACAAGCTAGCCTTACTTGAAACACAGTCTGCTTTTGAGAAAAGAACATTCTTCTACTCCACTGTGTTTTCTATAGAGCCAGAAGAGTGAGCTTGACCAAAACAAAAGAACTGTGCTTCTTACACACACGGGCTATATCTAGTTCAACTCTGCTTAGGAAACTCACAAGAACAGTAGCATCTCTTCAGTCCAATACACTGTACTTGCTGGGAACAGACGCCAGTGCTATTTGCACTGTGTATGGCAATGGGAGCACAATAGTGACTTTCCTTACCTAAAAACAACTCTTGCTCATAGGACAAGAAAATGCATGTGATTCAACTTCCTTTATGAAGGGGAAACAAACAGTAGCTCACCTTAAAAGAAACACACTCTGCTTTTGAGAAAAGAGTACTCTTCTACTCTACTGTGTTTCATATAGGGCCATAAGAGTGAGTATGCTCAGAACAATAGAACTATGCTTCATACACCCATGGGCCATATCTAGTTCAACTCTCCTTAGGAAACTGACAGGAAGAGTAGATTCTCTTCAGTCCAATACACTGTACTTGCGGGAACAGAAGCGAGTGCTATTTTCACTGTGTATGGTAATGGAAGCACAATAGTGACTTTCCTTACATGAAAACAACTTTTGTCCGTAGGAACTTAAACTGCATGTGATTCAACTCCGTTTATTAATGTGAAACAAACACACGCTCACCTTACTTGAAACACACTCTGCTTTTGAGAAAAGGGCACTATTCTACTCTACCGTGTTTCTTATAGGGCCAGAACAGTGAGTTTGCTCAGAACAAAAGAACTGTGCTTCCTACACATGTGGGCCATATCTAGTTCAACTTTCCTTAGAAAACTGACAAGAACAGTAGCTTCTCTTCAGTCCAATACACTGTACTTGCTGGGACAAGACGTGAGTGCTGTTTGCACTCTGTATGGCAATGGGAGCACAATAGTGACTTTCCTTAGCAGAATAAAACTCTGGTTCATTGGACCAGAAAATGGATGTGATTCAACTCCGTTTATGAATGGGAAACAAACAAAAGCTCACCTTACGTGAAACACACTCTTCTTTTTAGAAAAGAGCACTCTTCTACTCTACTGTGTTTCCTATAGGGCCAGAAGAGTGAGCTTGCTCAAAACAAAAGAAATGTACTTCCTACACACAAAGGTCATACTCTGCTTAGGAAACTGACAAGAAGAGTAACTTCTCTTCGGTCCAATACACTGTCCTTACTGGGAACAGACGCCAGTGTTATTTGTACTCTCTTTGGAAATAGGAGCACTACAGTGACTTTCCTTAAAAAAAAAAAAGAAAACTCTTGCTCATAGGACCAGAAACTACATGTGATTCAACTACGTTTATGAATGTGAAACAAACACTAGCTCGCCTGACTAGAAACACACTTTGCTTTTAACAAAAGAGCACTCTTCTACACTACTCTTTTTCCTGTAGGGCAAGAACAATGAACTTGCTCAGAACAAAAGAACTGTTCCTCCTAAACACATGGGCCATATCTTGTTCAACTCTGCTTAGGAAACTGAAAAGAGTAGTAGCTTTTCTCAAGTCCAATACACTGTACTTGCAGGGAACCTACGCTGGTGCTATTTGTACTGTGTATAGCAATTGGAGAACAGTAATGACTTTCATTTCCAGAAAACAACTCTTGCTTGTAGGGATAGAAACTGCAAGTGATTCAACTCCATTTATGAATGGAAAACAAACACTAACTTCCCTTACAAGAAACTCACTCTTCTTTTGAGAAAAGCACACTCTTCTACTCTACTCTGTTTTTTACTGGGCCAGAATAGTGAGCT
Organism: Peromyscus eremicus; assembly: GCF_949786415.1. Classification (NCBI taxonomy): domain Eukaryota; kingdom Metazoa; phylum Chordata; class Mammalia; order Rodentia; family Cricetidae; genus Peromyscus; species Peromyscus eremicus. The sequence continues at coordinate 765,099 of NW_026734294.1, forward strand.
TGTTCAGAATAAAAAAAAATGTGCTTCCTACAAACATAGGCCATATCTAGTTCAACTCTGCTTAGGAAACTGACAAGAAGAGTAGCTTCACTTCAGTCCAATACACTGTACTGCTGGGAACAGACTCAAGTGCTGTTTGCACTGTGTATTGCAATGGGAGCACAATAGTAACATTCATTACCAGAAAACAATTCTTGTTCGTAGGACCAGAAACTGCATGTGACTCAACTCGGTTTATGAATGGGAAACAAACACAAGCTCACCTTACTAGAAACACACTCTGGTTTTGAGAAATGAGCACTATTCTACTCTACTGTGTTTCCTGTAGAGCCAGGACACTGAGCTTGCTCAGAACAAAAGAACTGTGCTTTCTACACACATGGGCCATATCTAGTTCAACTCTACTTAGGAAACTGACAAGAACAGTAGCTTCTCTTCAGTCCAATACACTGTACTTGCTGGGACAAGATGTGAGTGCATTTTGAACTCTGTATGGCAATGGGAGCACAATAGTGACTTTTTTTTACCAGAATAAAACTCTTGCTAGTAGGACCAGAAACTGCATGTGATTCAACTCCATTTCTGACTGGGAAACAAACACTAGTTCGCCTTACAAGAAACACACTCTGCTTTTTAGAAAAGAGCACACTTCTACTCTACTGTGTTTCCTATGGGGACAGAAGAGTGAGCTTGCTCAAAACAAAAGAAATGTTCTTCCTACACACAAAGGCCATATCTAGTTAAACTCTGCTTAGGAAACTGACAAGAAGAGTAACTTCTCTTCAGTCCAATACACTGTCTTACTGGGAACAGATGCAACTGCTATTTGTACTCTCTTTGGCAATGGGAGCACTACAGTGACTTTCCTTAAAAAAAAAAACAACAACTCTTGCTCATAGGACCAGAAACTACATGTGATTCAACTACGTTTATGAATGTGAAACAAACACTAGCTCGCCTGACTAGAAACACACTTTGCTTTGGACAAAAGAGCACTCTTCTACTCTACTGTGTTTCCTGTAGGGCAAGAACAGTGAACTTGCTCAAAACAAAAGAACTGTCTCTCCTAAACACATGGGCCATATCTAGTTCAACTCTGCTTAGGAAACTGACAAGAGTAGTAGCTTCTCTCAAGTCCAATACACTGTACTTGCAGAAAACAGACGCTGGGGCTATTTGTACTGTGTATAGCAATTGGAGAACAGTAGTGACTTTCCTTTCCAGAAAACAACTCTTGCTTGTAGGGATAGAAACTGCAAGCGATTCAACTCCATTTATGAATGGAAAACAAACACTAACTCCCCTTACAAGAAACTCACTCTTCTTTTGAGAAAAGCACACTCTTCTACTCTACTCTGTTTTTTATAAGGCCAGAATAGTGAGCTTGTTCAGAATAAAAAAACTGTGCTTCCTACAAACATACGCCATATCTAGTTCAACTCTGCTTAGGAAACTGAAAAGAACAGTAGCTTCTCTTCAGTCCAATACACTGTACTGCTGGGAACAGACACAAGTGCTCTTTGCACTGTGTATGGCTATGGGAGCACAATAGTAACATTCATTACCAGAAAACAATTCTTGTTCGTAGGACCAGAAACTGCATGTGATTCAACTCGGTTTATGAATGGGAAACAAACACAAGCTCACCTTACAAGAAACACACTCTGGTTTTGAGAAATGAGCACTATTCTACTCTACTGTGTTTCTTGTAGAGCCAGAACACTGAGCTTGCTCAGAACAACACAACTGTGCTTCTACACACATGGACCATATCTAATTCACTTCTGCTTAGGAAACTGACAAGAACAGTAGCTTCTCTTCAGTCCAATACACTGTACTTGCTGGGAACAGACGTGAGTCCTATTTACACTGTGTGCAATGGTAGGGCAATAGTGACTTTCCTTACCAGGAAAAAAAAAATAAAAGTCTTGTTCGTAGGACCAGAAACTGCATGTGATTCTACTCTATTTATGAATGTTAAACAAATACAAACTCCACTTACTAGAAACACACTCTGCTTTTGAGAAAAGACCACTCTTCTACTCTACTGTGTTTCCTATAGGGCCAGGACAGTGAGCTTACTGAGAACAAAGAACTATGATTCCTACACACACGGGCCATATTGATTTCAACTCTGCATAGGAAACTGACAAGAACAGTAGCTTCTTTTCAATCCAATACACTGTACATGCTGGTAAATACACGAGTGCTATTTAGACTGTATATGGCAATGAAAGCACAATAGTGATTTTCCTTACCAGAAAACAATTCTTGCTCATAGGACCAGAAACTGCATGTGATTCAACTCTGTTTATGAATGGGAAAAAAAAATAATTCGCCTTACAAGAAACACACTCGGCTTTTGAGAAAACAGCACTCTTCTACTCTACTCTGTTTCCCATGGGGCCAGAACAGAGCATTGATCAGAATAAGAGATCTGCTTCCTATACACATGGCCCATATCTAGTTCAACAATGCTTAGGAAACTGAAAAAAACAGTAGCTTCTCTTGATTCCAATACACTGTACTTGCTGGGAACATACGCGAGGGCTGTTTGCACTGTGTATGGCAATGGGAGCACAATAGTGACTTTCCTTACCAGAAAACAGCTCTTGCTCATAGGACCAGAAACTGCATGTGATTCAACTCCTTTATGAATGGAAAACAAAGACTAGCTCACCTTACAAGTAACAAACTCTGCTTTTTAGAAAAGATCACTCTTCTACTCTACCGTGTTTCCTATAGGGCCAGAAAATGAGCTTGCTCAGAACAAAAGAAATGTTCTTCCTACACAAAAAGGCCATATCTAGTTCAACTCTGCTTAGGAAACTGACAGGAATAGTAACTTCTCTTCAGTCCAATACACCTTCCTTACTGGGAACAGACGCGAGTGCTGTTTGCACTGTTAATGGCAATTGGAGCACAATAGTGACATTCATTACCAGAAAACAACTCATGTTCGTAGGACAAGAAACTGCATGTGATTCAACTCCGTTTATGAATGGGAAACAAACACAACTGACCTTACAAGAAAGACACTCTACTTTTGAGAAAAGAGCACTCTTCAACTCCACTGTGTTTCCTATAGTGCCAGAAAAGTGAGCTTCCAGAGAAGAAAAGAACTGTGCTTCCTACAACACGGGCCATATCCAGTTCAACTCTGCTTAGGAAACTGACAAGAACATTAGCTTCTCTTCAGTCCAATACACTGTACTTGCTGGGAAATACGTGAGTGCTATTTGCAAAGTGCATGGCAATGGTAGCATAATAGTAACTTTCCTTACTAGAAAACAACTCTGCTCGTAGGACCAGAAACTGCATGTGATTCAATTCCGTTTATGAATAGAAAACAAACACTAGCTCGCCTGACTAGAAACACACTTTGCTTTTGAGAAAAGATCACTCTTCTACTCTACTCTGTTTCCTATGGGGCCAGAACATAGCATTTCTCAGAAAAAAGATCTTTGCTTTCTACACATGTCAACCATATCTAGTATAACTCTTCTTAGGAAACTGACAAGAACAGTAGCTTCTCTTCATTTCAATACACTGCACTTCCTGGGAACACATGCGAGTGCTATTTCCACTCTGTATGGCAACGGGAGTACAATAGTGACTTTCCTTACCGAAAACAATTCTTGGTTGTAGGACCAGAAACTGCACGTGATTCAACTCCTTTTTTGAATGGGAAACAAACACTAGCTCACCTCACAAGAAACACTCTCTACTTTTGAGAAAAGAGCACTCTTCTACTCTACTCTGTTTCCTATAGGGCCAGAACAGTGAGCTTTTCAAAACAATAGAACTGTGCTTCCTAAACACATGCGCCATATCTAGTTCAACTCTGCTTAGGAAACTGACAAGAGTAGTAGCTTCTCTCAAATCCAATACACTGTACTTGCAGGGAACAGACGCTGGTGCTATTTGTACTGTGAATAGAAATTGGAGAACAGTAGTGACTTTCCTTTCCAGAAAACAACTCTTGCTTGTAGGGATAGAAACTGCAAGTGATTCAACTCTTTTATGAATGGAAAACAAACACTATCTCCCCTTACAAGAAACTCACTCTTCTTTTGAGTAAAGCACACTCTTCTACTCTACTCTGTTTTTTATAGGGCCAGAATAGTGAGCTTGTTCAGAATAAAAAAAAATGTGCTTCCTACAAACATAGGCCATATCTAGTTCAACTCTGCTTAGGAAACTGACAAGAAGAGTAGCTTCTCTTCAGTCCAATACACTGTACTGCTGGGAACAGACACAAGTGCTGTTTGCACTGTGTATTGCAATGGGAGCACAATAGTAACATTCATTACCAGAAAACAACTCTTGTTCATAGGACCAGAAACTGCATGTGATTCAACTATGTTTATCAATGGGAAACAAATACTAGCTCGCCTTACAAGAAATACACTGTGTTTTTGTGAAAAGAGCACTCTTTTACTCTACTGTGTATCCGTAGGGCCAGAACATTTAGCTTGCTCAGAATGAAAGACCTGTGCTATCTACACACATGGACCATATCTAGTTCAACTCTGCTTAAGAAATTCACAAGAACAGTAGCTTCTCTTCAATCCATACACTGTACTTGCTGGAAACAGACGCGAGTTGCAATTTCCTCTGTATATGGCAATGGGGGCAAAATATTGACTTTCCTTACCAGAAAACACTCTTACTCATAGGACAGAAACAGCCTGTGATTCAACTCCGTTTATCAATGGGAAACAAATACTAGCTTGCCTTACAAGAAACACACTCTGCTTTTGAGAAAGGAGAACTCTTCTACTCTTCTGTGTTTCCATAGAGGCCGAACTGTGAGCTTGCTCAGAACAAAAGAACTTTGCTTCCTACATACACGGTCCATATACAATTCAACTCTGCTTAGGAAACTGACAAGAACAGTAGCTTCTGTTCAATCCAATACACTGTGCTTGCTGGGAACAGACGCGAGTGCTATTTGACTGTATGTAGCAATGGGAGCACAATAGTGACTTTCCATTCCAGAAAAAAACTCTTGCTCATACCACCAGAACCAGCCTGTGATCCAACTCCATTTATGAATGAGAAACAAACACTCAGTCGCCTTACAAGAAACACACTCTGCTTTTGAGAAAAGAGCACTTTTCTACTCTACTGTGTTCCCATAGATCGAGAACAGTGAGCTTGCTCAGAACAAAAGAACTGTGCTTCCTACACACACGGGCCATATCTATTTCAACTCTGCTTAGAAAACTAACAAGAACAGTAGCTTCTCTTCTGTCCAATATACTGCACTTGCTGGAAACAGATGCTAGTGCTATTTGCACAGTGTATGGCAATGGGAGCACAGCATTTACTTTCCTTACCAGAAAACAACTCTTGCTCGTAGGACAAGAAACTCCATTCGATTCAGCTCCGTTTATGAATTGGAAACAAAAACTAACTTGCCTTACAAGAGACACACTCTGCTTTTGAGAAAAGAGCACTCTTCTACACTACTGTGTTTCCTGTAGGGCTAGAACAGTGATCTTGCTCAGAACAAAAGAAATGTGCTTCCTACACACATGGGCCATATCTGGTTCAACTCTGCTTAGGAAACTGACAAGAGTAGTAGCTTCTCTCAAGTCCAATACACTGTAATTGCAGGGAACAGACGCTGGTTGCTATTTTTACTGTGAATAGAAATTGGAGAACAGTAGTGACTTTCTTTCCAGAAAACAAATCTTGCTTGTAGGGATAGAAACTGCAAGTGATTCAACTCTTTTATGAATGGAAAACAAACACTAACTCCCCTTACAAGAAACTCACTCTTCTTTTGAGAAAAGCACACTCTTCTACTCTACTTTGTTTTTTTATAGGGCCAGAAGAGTGAGCTTGTTCAGAATAAAAAAAACTGGGCTTCCTAAAAACATAGGCAATATCTAGTTCAACTGTGCTTAAAAAACTGACAAAAACAGTAGCTTCTATTCAGTGCAATACACTGTACTGCTGGGAACAGACGCAAGTGCTCTTTGCACTGTGTATTGCAATGGGAGCAAAATAGTAACATTCATTACTAGAAAACAACTCTTGTTTGTAAAATGAGAAACTGCATGTGATTCAACTCGGTTTATGAATGGGAAACAAATACAAGCTCTCCTTACTAGAAACACACTCTGGTTTTGAGAAATGAGCACTAATCTTCTCTACTGTGTTTCCTGAAGAGCCAGAACACTGAGCTTGCTCAGAACAAAAGAACTGTGCTTCCTACACACATGGGCCATATCTAGTTCACTTCTGCTTAGGAAACTGAAAAGAACAGTAGCTTCTCTTCAGTGCAATACACCTTACTTGCTGGGAACAGACGCGAGTGCTATTTGCACTGTGTATGGCAATGGGAGTGCAATAGTGAATTTCCTCATCAGAAAAAAAAAACAACTCTTGTTTGTAGGACCAGAAACTGCATGTGATTCAACTCAATTTATGAATAGAAAACAAACACAACCTCCCCTTACTAGAAACACACTCTGCTTTTCAGAAAATACCACTCTTCTACTCTACTGTGTTTCCTATAGAGCCAGGACAGTGAGCTTACTGAGAACAAAGAACTATGCTTCCTACACACATGGGCCATATCGATTTCAGCTCTGCATACGAAAGTGACAAGAACAGTAGCTTCTTTTCAATCCAATACACTGTACATACTGGTAAATACGCGAGTGCTATTTGCACTGTGTATGGCAATGACAGCACAATAGTGATTTTCCTTACCAGAAAACATCTATTGCTCATAGGTCCAGAAACTGCATGTGATTCAACTCTGTTTATTAATGGGAAAAAAATCGCCTTACAAGAAACACACTCGGCTTTTGAGAAAACAGCACTCTTCTACTCTACTCTGTTTCCCATGGGGCCAGAACAGAGCACTGCTCAGAACAAGATATCTGCTTCCTACAAAAATGGGCCATATCTAGTTCAACAATGCTTAGGAAACTGACAAGAACAGTAGCTTCTCTTGATTCCAATACACTGTACTTGCTGGGAACATACGCGAGTGCTGTCTGCACTGTGTATGGCAATGAAAGCACAATAGTGCCTTTCTTTACCAGAAAACAACTCTTGCTCGTAGGACCAGAAACTGGATGTGATTCAACTCCGTTTATGAATGGGAAAAAAGACTAGCTCACCTTACATGTAACAAACTGGGCTTTTTAGAAAAGGTCACTCTTCTACTCTACTGTGTTTCCTATGGGGCCAGAAGAGTGAGCTTGCTCAGAACAAAAGAAATGTTCTTCCTAAAAAAGGTCATATCTAGTTCAATTCTGCTTAGGAAACTGACAAGAATAGTAACTTCTTTTCAGTCCAATACACCTTCCTTACTGAGAACAGACAGAAGTGCTGTTTGCACTGTGTATGGCAATGGGAGCACAATAGTGACATTCATTACCAGAAAACCACTCTTGTTCGTAGGACCATAAACTGCATGTGATTCAACTCTGTTTATAAATGGTAAACAAACACTAGCTGACCTTACAAGAAAGACACTTTGCTTTTGAGTAAAGAGCACTCTTCTACTCTACTGTTTTTCCTATAGCGCCAAAAAAGTGAACTTCCTGAGAAGAAAAGAACTGTGCTTTCTACAACACGGGCCATATCCAGTTCAACTCTGCTTAGGAAACTGACAAGAACATTAACTTCTCTTCAGTCCAATACACTGTACTTGCTGGGAAATACGCGAGTGCTATTTGCACTGTGCATGACAATGGGAACACAATAGTAACTTTCCTTCCAGAAATCAACTCTGCTCGTAGGAACAGAAACTGCATGTGATTTAATTCCGTTTATGAATAGGAAACAAACACTAGCTCGCCTAAATAGTAACACACTCGGTTTTGAGAAAAGAGCACTCTTCTACTCTACTCTGTTTCCTATGTGGCCAGAACACAGCATTTCTCAGAAAAAAAGATCTTTGCTTTCTACACATATCGACCATATCTAGTTCAACTCTGCTTAGGAAACTGACAAGAACAGTAGCTTCTCTTCATTCCAATACACTGCACTTGCTGGGAACACATGCGAGTGCTATTTGCACTCTATATGGCAATGGGAGTACAATAGTGACTTTCCTTACCGAAAACAATTCTTGCTCGTAGGACCAGAAACTGCATGTGATTCAACTCCTTTTTTGAATGGGAACCAAACGCTAGAGCTCACCTCACAAGAAACACTCTCTGCTTTTGAGAAAAAGCACTCTTCTACTCTACTCTGTTTCCTATAGGGACAGAACAGTGAGCTTTTTGAAACAATAGAACTGTGCTTCCTAAACACATGGGCAATATTTAGTTCAACTCTGCTTAAGAAACTGGCAAGAAGAGTATCATGTCTTAGGTCAAATACATTGTACTTGCTGCGAAATATGTGACAGCTATTTGCACTGTGTATGGGAATGGGAGCGAAATAGTGACTTTCGTTACCAGAAAACAACTTTTGCTCATAGGAGCAGAAACTGCCTGTGATTCAACTCCATTTATGAAATGGAAACAAACACTAGCTCGCCCACCAAGAAACACACTCTGCTTTTGAGAAATGAGCACTTTTCTATTCTACTCTGTTTCCTACACGGCCAGAGGAGTGAGCTTGTTCAGAACAAAGAACTGAGCTTCCTACACATAGGGTCCATACCTTGTTCAACTCTGCGTAGGAAACTGACAAGAACAGTAGCTTTCCTTCAGTCCATTACACTGTATTTGCTGGGTAGAGACACGAGGGCTATTTATACTGTGTATGACAATGGGAGCAGAATAGTGACTTTCCTAACCAGAAAACAACTCTTGCTCTTAGGAGCAGAAACAGCATGTAATTCAACTCCGTTTATGAATGGGAAAAAAAAATGCTAGCTTGCCTTATAAGAAACACACTCTGATTTTGCGAAAAGAGCACTCTTCTACTCTATTGTGTTTCCTATAGGGCCAGAAGAGTGAGCTTGCTCAGAACAAAAGAACTGTGCTTCCTACACACGGCCCATATCTACTTCAACTCTGCTTAGGAAATTGACAAGAACAGTACCTTCTCTTCCGTCCAATACACTGTACTTCCAGGGAACAGACGCGAGTGCAATTTGCACTTTTTTTGGCAGTGGGAGCTCAAAAGTGACTTTCCTTACCAGAAAACAACTCTTGTCTGTAGGACCAGAAACTGCATGTGATTCAACTCCGTTAATGAATGTGAAACAAACAAAAGCTCACCTTACTTGAAACACACTCTGGTTTTGAGAAAAGAGCACTCTTGTTCTCTACTGTGTTTCCTACAGGGCCAGAACAGTGAGTTTGCTCAGAACAAAGAACTGTGCTTCCTACCCATGCGGGCCATATCTAGTTCAATTCTCCTTAGGAAACTGATAAGAACAGTAGCTTCTCTTCAGTCCAATACAATGTACTTTGCTGGGACAAGATGTGAGTGCTATTTGCACTCTGTATGGCAAAGGAAGCAAAATAGTGACTTTCCCTACCAGAATAAAACTCTTGTTCATTGGACCAGAAAATGGATGTGATTCAACTCGTTGATGAATGTGAAACAAACAAAAGCTCACCTTACTTGAAATACACTCTGCTTCTGACAAAAAAAACACTCTTCTACTCTACTCTGTTTCCTATAGGGCCAGGACAGTGAGCTTACTGAGAGCAAAGAACTATGCTTCATACACACACGGGCCATATTGATTTCAACTCTGCATAGGAAACTGACAAGAACAGTAACTTCTTTTTCAATCCAATAAACTGTACATGCTGGTAAATACGCAAGCGCTATTTGCACTCTGCATGGCAATGACAGCACAATAGTGATTTTCCTTACCAGAAAACATCTCTTGCTCATAGTACCAGAAACTGCATGTGATTCCAACTCTGTTTATGAATGGGAAAACAAACACTAAATCGCCTTAGAAGAAACACACTCTGCTTTTGGGAAAAGAGCACTCATCTTCTCTACTGTGTTTCCTATAGGGCCAAAAGAGTGAGCTTGCTCAGAACAAAGGAACTTTGCTTCGTACACACAAGGGCCATATCTAGTTCAACAATGCTTAGGAAACTGACAAGAACAGTAGCTTCTCTTCATTCCAATACACTGTACGTTGCTGGGAACATACGCGAGTGCTGTTTGCACTGTGTATGGCAATGGGACACAATAGTGACTTTCCTTACCAGAAAACAACTCTTGCTCGTAGGACCAGAAACTGCATGTGATTCAAACTCCGTTTATGAATGGGAAACAAAGACTAGCTCACCTTACCAGAAACAAACTCTGCTTTTTAGAAAAGATCACTCTTCTACTCTACTGTGTTTCCTATAGGGCCAGAAGTGTGAGCTTGCTCAGAACAAAAGAACTGTGCTTCCTACACAAAAAGGCCATATCTAGTTCAACTTTGCTTAGGAAACTGACAAGAATAGTAACTACTTTTCAGTCCAATACACCTTCCTTACTTTGAACAGACGGGAGTGCTGTTTGCACTCTGTATTGCAATGGGAGCACAATAGTGACATTCATTACCAGAAAACAACTCTTGTTCGTAGGACCAGAAACTGCATGTGATTCAACTCCGTTTATGAATGGGAAACAAACACAAGCTCATCTTACAAGAAAGACACTCTGCTTTTTAAAAAAGAGCACTCTTCTACTCTACTGTGTTTCCTATAGTGCCAGAACAGTGAGCTTCCTAAGAAGAAAAAAACTGTGCTTCCTACAACATGGGCCATATTCAGTTCAACTCTGCTTAGGAAACTGACAAGAACAGTAGCTTCTCTTCAGTCCAGTACACTGTACTTGCTAGAAAATACGCGAGTGCTATTTTCACTGTGCAATGGCAAAGGGAGCATAATAGTTACTTTCCTTACCAGAAAACAACTCTGCTTGTAGGACCAGAAACTGCATGTGATTCAACTCCATTTAGGACTGGGAAACAAACACTAGCTCGCCTGAGTAGAAACACACTCTGTTTTGGAGAAAAGAACCACTCTTCTACTCTACTCTGTTTCCTATGGGGCCAGAACAGAGCATTGCTCAAAAAAAAAAAAAGGATCTTTGCTTTCTACACACATAGACCATATCTAGTTCAACTCTGCTTAGGAAACTGACAAGAACAGTAGCTTCTCTTAAACCAATACACTGCACTTACTGGGAACACATGCGAGTGCTATTTCCACTCTATTGCAATGGGAGTACAATAGTGACTTTCCTTACCAGAAAACAATTCTTGCTCTTAGGACCGGAAACTGCATGTGATTCAAATCCTTTTTTGAATGGGAAACAAACAATAGCTCGCCTTACAACAAACACACTTTGCTTTGAGAAAAGAGTACTCTTCTACTCTACTCTGTTTCCTATAGGGCCAGAACAGTGAGCTTGTTCAAAACAATAGAACTGTGGTTCATAAACAAATGGCACATATCTAGTACAACTCTGCTTAGGAAACTGTCAAGAACAGTATCTTCTCCTCAGTCAAATACACTGTACTGTGCTGCGAAATATGTGACAGCTATTTGCACTGTGTTTGGGAATGGGAGCGAATAGTGTCCCTCGTTACCAGAAAACAACTTTTGCTAATAGGAGCAGAAACTGCGTGTGATTCAACTCCGTTTATGAAACGGAAACAAACACTAGCTTGCCTTCCAAGAAACACACTGTGCTTTTGAGAAATGAGCACTTTTCTATTCTACTCTGTTTCCAACATGGCCAGAAGAGTGAGCTTGTTCAGAACAAAAGAACTGTGCTTCCTACACACAGGGTCCATATCTTGTTCAACTCTGCTTAGGAAAGTGACAAGAACAGTAGCTTTTCTTCAGTCCAATACACTGTATTTGCTGGGTAGAGACGCGAGAGCTATTTGTACTGTGTATGGCAATGGAAGCAGAATAGTGACTTTCCTAACCAGAAAACAACTCTTGCTCGTAGGACCAGAAACAGCATGTAATTCAACTCCATTTATGAATGGGAAACAAACACTATTTTGCCTTATAAGAAACACACTCTGATTTTGCGAAAAGAGCACTCTTCTAAAAAGCAGAGTGTGTTTCTTGTAAGGCGAGCTAATATTTGTTTCCCATTGATAAACGTAGTTGAATCACATGCAGTTTCTGGTCCTATGAGCAAGAGTTGTTTCTGGTAAGGATAGTCACTTTTGAGCTCCCACTGCCAAAAAAAGTGCATATTTTTTAGTCACTGTATGTGATTAAATTCCGTTTATGAAGGGAAAACCAACACTAGCTCGGCTCACAAGAAATATGCTATGCTTTTGAGAAAAAAGCACTCTTCCACTCTACTGTGTTTCCTATAGGGCCCGAACTGTGAGCTTGCTCAGAACAAAAGACTTTTGCTTCCTACACACACGGGCCATACCTAGTTCAACTCTGCTTAGAAAACTAACAAGAACCATAGATTCTCCTATAGGGCCAAAAGAGTGAGCTTCCTCAGAACAAAAGGACTGTGCTTCCTACACACGGCCCATATCTACTTCAACTCTGCTTAGGAAATTGACAAGAACAGTACCTTCTCTTCCGTCCAATACACTGTACTTCCTGGGAACAGACACGAGTGCATTATGCACTTTTTTTGGCAGTGGGAGCTTAAAATTGACTATCCTTACCAGAAAACAACTCTTGCTCGTAGGACCAGAAATGCCTGTGATTCAACTACGTTTATCAATGGGAAACAAATGTTAGCTCGCCTTACAAGAAACACACTCTGCTTTTTAGAAAAGAGCCATCTTCTACTCTACTGTGTTTTCACAGGGCCAGAACAGTGAGCTTGCTCAAAAAGAATGACCTGTGGTTTCTACACACATGCACCATATGTAGTTCAACTCTGATTAAATAACTCATAAGAACAGTAGCTTCTCTTCAATCCAATGCACTGTACATGCTGGGAAAAGACGTGAGTTGCAATTTGCACTATATATGGCAAAGGGGGCAAAATAGTGACTTTCCTTACCAGAAAACAACTCTTGCGCGTAGGAGCAAAAACAGTATGTGATTAAACTCCGTTTATGAAGGGAAAACCAACACTAGCTCGGCTCACAAGAAATATGCTTTGCTTTTGAGAAAAGAGCACTCTTCCACTCTACTGTGTTTCCTATAGGGCCCGAACTGTGAGCTTGCTCAGAACAAAACAACAGTGCTTCCTACACACAGGCCATATACACTTCAACTCTGCTTTGTAAACTGACAAGAACAGTAGCTTCTCTTCAGTCCAATATCCTGGACTTGCTGGAAACAGATGCGAGTGCTATTTGCACTGTGTATGGCAATGGGAGTACAATAGTGATGTTCCTTACCAGAAAACAACTCTTGCTCATAGGACCAGAAACTGCATGTGATTCAACTCCGATTAATAATGAGAAACAAACACTAGCTCACCTTACCAGAAACACACTGTGCTTTTGAGAAAAGAGCACTCTTCTACTCTACTATGTTTCCTCTAGGGACCGATAAAGTGAGCTTGCTGAGAACAAAAGAACTGTGTTTTCTACAAACACGGGTAATATCTAGTTCAACTTTGCTTGGGAAACTTACAAGAACAGTAGCTTCTTTTCAGTCCAATACACTGTACTTGCTGGGAACAGACAAGATTGCTATTTGTACTGTTTCTGGCAAGGGGAACACAATAGTGACTTTCCGTTCGAGAAAACATCTCTTACTCGTATGACCAGAAAGTACATTTGATTCAACTCCGTTTATGAATGGGAAACAAAGGCTAGCTCGCCTTACAAGAAACACACTCTGCTTTTGTGAAAAGAGCACTCATTTTACTCTACTGTGTTTAAATAGGGCCAGAAGAGTTAGCTTGCTCAGTACAAAAGAACTGTGCTTCCTACACACACAGTCCATATTTAGTTCAACTCCGCTTAGGAAACTGACAAGAACAGTAGCTTCTCTTCAGTCCTATACACTGTACTTCCAGGGAACAGATGCGAGTGCTATTTGCACGGTGCATGGCAATGGGAGCGCAATTGTGACTTTCCTTACCAGAAAACAACTCTTGCTCGTAGGACCAGAAACTGCATGTGATTCAACTCCATTTATGAATGGGAAATAAACACTAGATTGCCTTACATGAAACACACTCTGCTTTTGAGAAAATAGCACTCTTCTATTCTACTGTGTTTTCTATAGGGCTAGAACAGTGAGCTTGCTCAGAACAAATGAACTGTGCTTCCTACACACACAGTCCATATATAGTTCAACTCTGCATAGGAAACTGACAGGGAACAGTCGCTTCTCTTCTGTCCAATACACTGTATTTCCAGGGAACAGATGCGAAGTCTATTTGCACTATGTATGGCAATGGTAGCGCATTAGTGACTTTCCTTTCCAGAAAGTAAGTCTTGTTTGTAGGACCAGAAAATGCATGTGATTCAACTCTGTTTATGAATGGGAAACAAACACTATCTCGCCTTACAAGAACACACTCTGCTTTTGAGAAACAAGCACACTTCTACTCTACTTTGTTTCCTATAGGGCCAGAACAGTCAGCTTGCTCAGAACAAAAGAACTCTGCTTCCTACACTCACGGGACATATACAGTTCAACTCTGCTTTGGAAAGTGACAAGAACAGTAGCTTCTCTTCAGTACAATAGACTGTACTTGCTTGGAACAGACAAGAGTGCTATTTGCACTGTGTATGGCAAAGGGAGCAAAATAGTGACTTTCCTTACCAGAAAACAACTCTTGCTCGTGGGACCAAAAACTGTATGTTATTAAACTCCATTTATGAATGGAAAACCAACACTAGCTCGCCTCAGAAAAAATATGCTCTGCTTTTTAGAAAAGAGCACTCTTCTACTCTACCGTGTTTCTAATAGGGCCCGAAATGTGAGCTTGCTCAAAACAAAAGACCTGTGCTTCCTACACACGGGCCACATCTAGGTAACCTCTGCTTAGGAAACTGACAAGAACAGTAGCTTCTATTCATTCTTTTACACTGTACTTGTGGGGAACAGATGGGTATGCTATTTGCATTGTGTATGGCAATGGAGCACATTAGTGACTTTTCTTACCAGAAAACAACTCTTGTTTTGTAGGACCGGAAACTGAATGTGATTCAACTCCGTTTATGAATGGGAAACAAAAACTAGCTCGCCTTAAAAGTACCACACTCTGCTTTTGAAAAGAAAGCACTCTTCTACTGTACTGTGATTCCTATAGGGCCTGAAGAGTGAGCTTGCTCAGAAGAAAATAACTATGCTTCCTACACACACGGGCCATATCTAGTTCAACTCTGCTTAGGAAACTGACAAGAACAGTGGCTTCTCTTCAGTCCCATACACTGTAGTTGCTGGGAATAGACGCGAGTGCTATTTGCACTGTATATGGCAATGGGAGCTCAAAAGTGACTTTCCTTACCAAAAAACAACTGTTGCTCATAGGAACAGAAACTACATGTGAATCAACTCCGTTTATGAATGGGAAACAATCACTAGCTCGCCTTACAAGAAACACACTCTGCTTTTGATAAAAGAACCCTCTACTACTCTACTGTGTTTATATGGAGCCAGAACAGTGAGCATACTCAGAACAAAAGAACTGTGCTTTCTCCACACACGTGCTATATCTAGTTCAATTTTGCTTAGGAAACTGATAAGAACAGTAGATTCTCTACAGTCCAATACATGCCTCTTGCTGGGAATAGACGCGAGCGCTATTTGCACTGTGTATGGCAATGGGAATGCAATACTGACTTTCCTTACTAGAAAACACCTCTTGCTGGTAGGACCAGAAACTGCATTTGTTTCAACTACGTTTATGAATGGGAAACAAACACTAGCTCGCCTTACAAGAAACACACTCTGCATTTGAGAAAAGAGCACTCTTCTAATCTACTGTTTTTCCTATAGGGCCAGAAGAGTGAGCTAGCTCAGAAGAAAAGAACTGTGCTTCCTGCACACACTGGCTATATCTAGTTCAACTCTGCTTAGGAAACTGACAAAAACCGTAGATTCTCTTCAATCCAATACACTGTACTTGCTGGGAAAAGACACGAGTGCTATTTGCACTTTGTATGGCAATTGAGGCACAATAGTGACTTTCCATACCAGAAAACATCTCTTGCTCATAGGACCAAAAACTGCAAGTTATTCAACTTCTTTCATGAATGGGAATCAAACACTAACTCGGTTAAAAGAAACACACTCTGTTTTTGAGAAAAGAGGACTTTTCTACTCTAATGTGTTTCCTATAGGGCCAGAACAGTTACCTTGCTCAAAGCAAAAGAGCTGTGCTTAAAGCACACTAGGGCCTTATCTTGTCCAACTGTGATTAGTAACCTGACAAGAACAGTAGACTCTCTTCAGTCCCATACACTGTCCTTGCTCACAATACAGGCAAGGGCTATTTGCACTGTGTATGGCAATGGGAGCACAATAGTAAATTACCTTACCAGAGAACAACTCTTGCTCATAGGACCAGAAACTGCATATGATTCAACTCCGTTTATGAATGGGAAACAAACACTTTCTTGCCTTACAAGAAACACACTCTGCTTTTGAGAAAAGAACACTCTTCTTCTCTACTGTGTATCCTACAAAACCAGAAGAGTGAGTTTGCTCAGAAAAAAAGGACTGTGCTTTCTAAACACACAGTCCATATATAGTTCAACTGTGGTTAGGAAACTGAGAAGAACAGTAGCTTCTCTTCAGTCCAGTACACTGTGCTTGCTGGGAATAAACGCGAGTGCTGTTTGAACTGTATATGGCAATGGGAGCACAATAGTGACTCTCCTTACCACAAAACAACACTTGCTCTTAGGACCAGAAACTGCATGTGATTCAACTCTATCTATGAATGGGAAACAAACAGTAGCTCACCTTACAAGAAACACACTCTTCTTTTGAGAAAAGAGCACTCTTCTACTCTACTGTATTTCCATATGTCCAGAATAGTTAGCTTACTCAGAGCAAAAGAACTGTGCTTCCTACACACACGGACCATATGTAGTTCAACTCTGCTTAGGAAACTGACAAGAACTGTGGCTTCCCTTCAGTCTCATACACTGTACTTGCAGGGAAGATAAGCGAGTGCTATTTGTGCTGTGCATGGCAATGGGAGCACAATAGTGAATTTCCTTACCAGAAAAAAAAACTCTTTCATGTAGGACAAGAAACTGCTTGTGATTCATCTCTGTTTGAGAATGGGAAACAAAACTAGCTCGCCATACAAGAAACACACTCAGCTTTTGAAAAAAGAGTAATCATCTACTCTACTGTGTTTCCTACAGGGCCAGAAGAGGGAGCTAGCTCAGAACAAAAGAACTGTGCTTCCTACACACATGGCCCATATGTAGTTCAACTCTGCTTAGAAACTGACAAGAACAGTAGTTTCTCTTCAGTCAAATACACTGTACATGCTGGGAAAAGACGCTAGTGCTATTTGCACTGTGTATTACAATGGGAGCGCAATAGTGACTTTCCTTACCAGAAAACAACTCTTGCTCGTAGGACCAGAAACTACATGTGTTTCAACTCTGTTTATGAATGGGAAACAAACACTAGCTCGCCTTACAAGAAACTCACACTGCTTTTGAGAAAAGAACACTCATCTACTCTACTGTGTTTCCTATATTGCCAGAACAGTGAGCTTGCTCAGAACAAAAGAAATGTGCTTCCTAAACACACGTGCTATATCTAGTTCAAGTCTGCTTAAAAAGCTGATAAGAACAGTAGCTTCTCTTTAGTTCAATACACTGTACTTGCTGAGAACAGATGTGAGCGCTCTTTGCACTGTGTATGGCAATGGGAGCACAATAGTTTCTTTCCTTACCAGAAAACAACTCTTGCTCGTAGGACCAGAAACTGCATGTGATTCAAATCATTTTATGAATGGCAAACAAACACTAGCTTGCCTTATAAGAAATACACTCTGTTTTTGAGAAAAGAGCATATTCTACTCTAATGGGTTTCCACAGGGCCAGAACAGTGAGCTTGCTCAGAACAAAAGAAATGTGCTTCCTACACACACATGCTATATCTAGTTCAAGACTGCTTAGGAAGCTGACAATAACAGTAGCTTCTCTTCAGTCCAATACACTGTACTTGCTGAGAACAGATGCAAGAGCTACTTGCACTGTGTATGGCAATGGGAGCACAATAGTGACTTTACTTACCAGAAAACAACTCTTGCTGGTAGAACCAGAAACTGCATGTGATTCATCTCCGTTTATGAATGGGAAACAAACACTAGCACGCCATACAAGAAACACACTCTGCTTTTGAGAAAAGAGCACTCTTCACCCCTACTGTGTTTCCTATAGGGCCAGAATATCAAGCGTATCAGAGGTAAATAACTGTGCTTCCTAGACACACAGATCATATCTAGTTCAACTCTGCTTAGGCAACTGACCAGAACAGTAGCTTCTCTTCTGGGCAATATACTGTACTTGCTGGGAACAGACACGAGTACTATTTGCAGTTTGTAGGCAAGAAGAGCACAATAGTGACTTTCCTTACTAGAAAACAACTCTTGCTCTTAGGACCAGAAACTGCATGCAATTCAACTCCGTTTACGAATGGGAAACACACAGTAGCTCGCCTTATAAGAAACAAACTTTGCTTTTGAGAAAACAGCACTCTTCTACTCTACTGGGTTTCCCATAGGGCCAGAACAGTGAGCTTGCTCAGAACAAAAGAATTGTGCATCCTACACACAAGGGCCATATCTAGTTCAACTCTCCTTTGAAAACTGACAAGAACAGTAGCTTCTCTTCAGTGCAATACAGTATACTTGCTGGAAACAGACGCAAGTGCGATTTGCACTGTGTATGGCAATGGGAGTGCAGAATTGACTTTCCTTACCAGAAAACAACTCTTGCTCATAGGATTAGAAACCGCATGTGATTCAACTCAGTTTTTCAATTGGAAACCAACATTAGCTCGCCTTACAAGAAACACCTTTGCTTTGAGAAAAAAGCACTCTTCTACTCTACCGGTTTTCCTGAAGGTCCAGAACAGTGAGCTTGCTCAGAACCAAAGAAATGTGCTTGTAGGACCAGAAACTGCATTTGATTCAACTCTGTTTATGAATGGGAAACAAACGCTAGCTCGCCTTGCAACAAAAACACACTCTGCTTTTGAGAAAAGAGCACTATTCTACTCTAATGTGTTTCCTATAGGGCCAAAACAGTGAGCTTGCTGAGTACAAAAGAACTTTGCTTCCTACAAACACAGCTAATATCTAGTTCAACTCTACTTAAGAAACTAACAAGATCAGTAGCTTCTGTTCAGGCCAATACACTGAAATTGCTGGGAAAAGACGCGCGTGCTATTTGCACTGTATTTGGCAATGGGATCGCAATAGTGACTTTCCTAGCCAGAAAACAACTATTGCTTGTAGGACCAGGAACAGCATGTGATTCAATTCCGTTTATCAATGGGAAACAAACACTAGCTCGCTTTACAAGAAAAACACTCTGCTTTTGAGAAAAGAGTACCTTCTACTCTACTGTGTTTCCTATTGGGCCAGAAATGTGAGCTTGCTGAGAACAAAAGAACCGTGCTTCCTACAATCACGGGTAATATCTAGTTCAACTCTGCTTAGGAAACAAACAAGAACAGTAGCTTCTCTTCAGTCTAATACACTGTACTTGCTGGGAAGAGAAGCAAGTTGCAATTTCCACTGTACATGGCAATGGGGGCATAATAGTGACTTTCCTTACCGGAAAGCAACTGTTTCTCCTAGGAGCAGAAACTGCGCGTGATTCAACTCCGTTTATGAATGGGAAACAAATGCTAGTTCACCTTACTGGAAACACTCTCTGCTTTTGAGAAAAGAGCACTCTTCTACTCTACAGTGTTTTCTAAAGGTCCAGAAGTGTGAGCTTGCTCAGAACAAAAGAACTGTGCTTTCTACACACATGACCCATATCTAGTTCAACTCTGCTTAGGAAACTGACAATAACAGTAGCTTCTCTTCATTCCAATACACTGTACTTGCTGGGAACAGACGTGAGTGCAATATGCACTTTTTTTTGGCAGTGGGAGCACAAAAGTGACTTTCCTTACCAGAAAACAACTCTTGCATGTAGGACCAGAAACTGCATGTGATTCAACAACATTTACGAATGGGAAACAAACACTAGCTCGCCATACTAGAAACACACTCTGCTTTTGAGAAAAGAACACTTTTCTATTCTACTGTGTTTCCTATAGGGCCAAAACAGTAAGCTTGCTGAGTACAAAAGAACTGTGCTTCCTACAAACACAGGTAGTATCTAGATCAACTCTACGTAGGAAACTAACAAGATCAGTAGCTTCTGTTCAGGCCAATACACTGAAATTGCTGGGAAAAGACGCGAGTTGCTATTTGCACTGTGTATGGCAATAGGCGCGCAATATTCTCTTCCCTTACCAGAAAACAGCTCTTGCTCGTAGGACCAGAAACTGCATGTGATTCAACTCCCTTTATGAATATGAAACCATCACTAGCTCGTTACAAGAAATACACTCTGCTTTTGAGAAAAGAGCACTCTTCTACTCTACTATGTTTCCAAAGGGTTAGAACAGTGAGCTTGCTCAGAGCAAAAGAACTGTGCTTCCTACAAACACAGATGATATCTAGTTCAACTCTGCTTAAGACACTGTCAAGAACAGCAGCTTTTCTTCAGTACAACACACTGTACTTGCTGGGAACAGATACGAGTGCTAATTGCACTTTTTATGACAATGGGAGCAAAATAGTGACTTTCCTTACCAGAAAAAAAGTCTTGCTCATAGGACCAGAAACTGCATGTGATTCAACTCGGTTTATGAATGGGAAACATATACTGGCTCGCCTTACAAGAAACACACTCTGGTTTTGAAAAAAGAACACTCTTCTCCTCTACTGTGTTTCCACAGGGCTAGAAGAATGAACTTGCTCATGACAAAAGAACGATGCTTCCTACACACGGACCATATCGAGTTCAACTCTGCTTAAGAAACTGACAAGAACAGTAGCTTTTCTTCACTCCAATACACTGTACTTGCTGGGAACATACGCGAGTGCTATTTGTAGTGTATATGGCAATGGGAGCACAATAGTGTTTTTCCTTACCAGAAAACAACTCTTGCTTTAAGACCAGAAACTGCTTGTGATTCAACTCTGTTTATGAATGGGAAACAAACATTAGCTTGCCTTATAAGAACACACTCTACTTTTGAGAAAAGAGCACTCTTCTACTCTACTGTGTTTCTTAAAGGGCATGAACTTTGAGCTTACTCAGAACAAAAGAAATGTGCTTCCTAAACACACGGGCTATATACATGTACAAATCTGCTTGGAAAACTGACAAGAACAGGAGGTTCTCTTCAGTTCAAAACACTGCAGTTGCTGGGAACAGACATGAGTGCTATTTGCAATTTTTATGGCAATGGGACACAATAGTGACTTTCCTCACCAGAAAACAACTCTTACTCGTATGACCAGAAACTGCATGGGATTCAACTCCATTTATGAATGGGAGACAAACACTAGCTCGCCTTACAAGTAACAAACTCTGCTTTTTGGAAAAGAGCACTCATCTCCTCTACTGTGTTTCCACAGGTCTAGAACAGTGAGCTTGCTCAGAACAAAAGAACTGTGCTTTCTACACACACGGACCATATCGAGTTCAACTCTGCTTAAGAAACTGACAAGAACTGTAGCTTTTCTTCTGACCAATAGTCTGTCCTTGCTGGGAACAGACGTGAGTACTATTTGCACTGTGTATGGCAATGGGAGCGCAATAGTGACTTTCCTTACCAAAAAACAACTCTTGCTCATAGGACAGAAACTGCATGTGATTCAACTACGTTTATAAATGGGAAACCAACACTAGCTCGCCTTACAAGAAACCCACTCTGCTTTTGAGAAAAGAGCACTCTTCTACTCTACTATGTTTCCACAGGGCTAGAACAGTGAGCTTGCTCAGAGCAAAAGAACTGTGCTTCCTACACACACAAGCCATATCTAGTTCAACTCTGCTTAAGACACTGTCAAGAACAGCAGCTTTTCTTCAGTACAACACACTGTACTTGCTGGGAACAGATACGAGTGCTAATTGCATTTTTATGGCAATGGGAGCAAAATAGTGACTTTCCTTACCAGAAAACAACTCTTGCTCATAGTACCAGAAACTGCATGTGACTCAACTCCGTTTATGAATGGAAAACAAACACTAGCTCGCCTTACAAGAAACACACTCTGCATATGAGAAAAGAGCAATTTTCTCCTCTACTGAGTTTTCTATAGGGCCAGAAAAGTGAGATTGCTGAGAACATAAGAACTGTGCTTGCTAAAAACACGGGTAATATCTAGCTCAACTCTGCTTACGAAACTAACAAGATCAGTAGCTTCTGTTCGGGCCAATACACTGAAATTGCTGGGGAAAGACGCCAGTGCTATTTGCACTGTATATGGTAATTGGATCGCAATAGTGACTTTTCATACCAGAAAACAACTATTGCTTGTAGGACCAGAAACAGCATGTGATTCAACTCCGTTTATCAGTGGGAAACACACACTAGCTCAACTTACAAGAAACACACTCGGCTTTTGTGAAATGAGCACCTTCTACTCTACTGTGTTTCCTTTTGGGCCACAAATGTGACCTTGTTGAGAACAAAAGAACCGTGCTTCCTACAATGACGGGTAATATCTAGTTCAACTCTGCTTAGGAAACTAACAAGAACAGTAGCTTCTCTTAAGGCCAATACACTGTACTTGCTGGGAACAAGGGCGATTGCTATTTGCACTGTGAATGGTAATGGGAGCACAATAGTTATTTTCCTTACCAGAAAACAACTTTGGCTCATAGGACCAGAAACTGCATGTGATTCAACTACGTTTATCAATGGGAAACAAATCCTGGCTCGTCTTACAAGAAACACACTCTGCTTTTGAGAAAAGAGCACTCTTCTACGCTACTGTGTTTCCAGAGGGCCAGAACAGTGAGCTTGCTCAGAACTAAAGTCCTGTGCTTTCTAAACACATGGACCATATCTAGTTCAACTCTGCTTAAGAAACTCACAAGAACAGTAGCTTCTCTTCAATCCAATACACTGTACTTGCTGGGAACAGACACGAGTTGCTATTTGCACTGTATATGGCAATGGGGGCGAAAGAGTGACTTACCTTAGAAGAAAACAACTCTTGCTCATAGGACAGAAACTGCATGTGATTCAACTCCATTTATGAATGGGAAACCAACACTAGCTCGCCTTACAAGTAACACACTCTGCTTTTGAGAAAAGAGCACTCTTCTACCCTACTGTATTTCCTATAGGGCCAGAACAGTGAGCTTGCTGAGAACAAAAGAACTGTGCTTCCTACAAACACGGGTAATATCTAGTTCAACTCTGCTTAGCAAACTAACAAGATCAGTAGCTTTTGTTCAGGCCAATACACTGCACTTGCTTGGAACAGAAGCAAGTGCTATTTGCACTGTGTATGGAAATGGGAGTGCAATAGTTACTTTCAATACAGGAAAACAACTCTTGCTCATAGGACCAGAAACAGCATGTGATTCAACTCTGTTTAAGAATGGGAAACAAACACTAGCTCGCCTTACAAGAAACACACTCTGCTTTTGAGAAAAGAGCACTCTTCTACTGTACTGTGTTTCCATATGGCCAGTAGAGTGAGGTTGCTCAGAACAAAAGAATTGTGCTTCCTACGCACGGGTCATATCTAGTTCAACTCTGCTTAGGAAACTGACAAGAACAGTAGCTTCTCTTCAGTCCAATATACTGTACTTGCTGGGAACAGACGGGAAAGCTATTTGCACTGTGAATGGCAATAGGATCGAAATAGTGACTCTCCTCACCACAAAACAACTCTTGCTCATCAGACCAGAAACTGCATGTGATTCAACTCTGTTTATGAATGGGAAACAAACACTAGCTCGCCTTTCAAGTAACACACTCTGCTTTTGGGAAAAGAGCACTCGTCTCCTCTACTGTGTTTCCTATAAGGCCCAAACTGTGAGCTTGAAGAGAACAAAAGAACTGTGCTTCCTACACACAAGGGCCATTTACAGTTCACCTCTGCTTTGGTAACTGACAAGAACAGTAGCTTCTCTTCAGTCCAATACACTGTAATTGCTGGGAAAAGACATGAGTGCTATTTGTACTGAGTATGGCACTGGCAGCACAACAGTGACTTTCCTTACCAGAAAGCAACTCTTGTGAATAGGACCAGAAACAGCATGTGATTCAACTCCATTTGTGAATGGGAAAGAAGACCTAGCTCGTTTTACAAGAAACACACTCTGCTTTTGAGAAAAGAGCACTCTTCTACTCTACTGTGTTTCCTAAAGGGCATGAACTTTTAGCTTGCTCAGAACAAAAGTAATGTGCTTCATAAACACACGAGCTACATACATGTACAAATCTGCTTAGAAAACTGGCAAGAACAGTAGGTTCTCTTCAGTTCAAAACACTGCAGTTGCTGGGAACAGACACGAGTGCTATTTGCAGTTTTTATGGCAATGGGAGCACAATAGTGACTTTCCTCACCAGAAAATAACTCTTACTCGTAGGACCAGAAACTGCATGAGATTCAACTCCATTTATGAATGGGAGACAAACACTAGCTCGCCTTACAAGTAACATACTCTGCTTTTGGGAAAAGAGCACTCTTCTCCTCTACTGTGTTTCAACAGGTCTAGAACAGTGAACTTGCTCAGAACAAAAGAACTGTGCTTTCTACACACACGGACCATATCAAGTTCAACTCTGCTTAAGAAACTGACAAGAACAGTAGCTTTTCTTCAGACCAATACTCTGTACTTGCTGGGAACAGACATGAGTACTATTTGCACTGTGACTTTCCTTACCAAAAAACAACTCTTGCTCATAGAATCAGAAACTGCATGTGATTCAATTCCGTTTATGAATAGAAAACAAACACTAACTCACCTTACAAGAAACACACTCTGCTTTTGAGAAAAGAGCAATTTTCTCCTCTACTGAGTTTCCTATAGGGCCAGAAAAGTGAGCTTGCTGAGAACATAAGAACTGTGCTTGCTACAAACACGGGTAATATCTAGCTTAACTCTGCTTAGAAAACTAACAAGAACAGTAGCTTCTGTTCAGGCCAATACACTGAACTTCCTGGGAAAAGACGTGAGTGCTATTTGAACTGCTTACGGCAATGGGATCGCAATAGTTACTTTCCTTACCAGAAAACAACTATTGCTCATAAGGACCAGAAACAACATGTGATTCAACTACATTTATCAATAAGAAACAAACACTAGCTCGCCTACATGAAACACACTCAGCTTTGGAGAAAAGAGAACTCTTCTACTCTACTGTGTTTCCTATAGGGCCAGATAAGTGAGCTTGCTGAGAACAAAAAAATGTGCTTCCTAAAAACACAGGTAGTATCTAGTTCAACTTTGCTTAGGAAACTAACAAGAACAGTAGCTTTTCTTCAGGCCAATACACTGTACTTGCAGGGAACAGACAAAATTGCTATTTGTACTGTGTATGGCAATGGGAGCATAATAGTGACTTTCCCTTCCAGAAAACAACTCTTGCTCGTACAACCAGAAACTGCATGTGATTTAACTCCGTTCTTGAATGTGAAACAAACACTAGCTCGCCTTACAAGAAACACACTCTGCTTTTGAGAAAAGAGCACTCTTCTCCTGTTCTGTGTTTCCTATAGGGCCAGAACAGTGAACTTGCTCAGAGCAAAAGAACTGTGCTTCCAACACACACGGGCCATATCTAGTTCAATGCTGCTTAGGAAACTGACAAGAACAGTAGCTTCTCTTCAGTCCAATACACTGTAATAGATGGGAAAAGATGCGAGTGCTATTTGCACTGTGTATGGCAATGGGATCGCAACAGTAACCCTCCTTACCAGAAAACAACTCTTGCTCATAGGAGTAGAAACTGCATGTGATTCTTCTCCGTGAATGAATGGGAAACAAACACTAGCTGGCCTTATAAGAAACATACTCTGCTTCTGAAAAAAGCGCACTCTTCTACTCTACTCTTTTTCCTATAGGGCCAGAACAGTGAGCTTGCTCAAAACAAAAGAACTGTGCTACTTAAACACATGGGCCATATCTATGTCATCTCTTTAGGAAACTGACAAGAACAGTAACTTCTCTTCATTCCAATACACTATAATTGCTGGGAACAGATGCGAGTGCTATTTGCACTGTGTATTGCAATGGGAGCACAATATAGACTTTCTTTACGATTAAACAACTCTTGCTTATAGGACCAGAAACTGCATGTGATTCAACTCCTTTTATAAATGGGAAATGAACACTAGCTCGCCTTTCATGAAACGCACTCTGCTTTTGAGAAAAGAGCTCTCTTCTACTCTGTTGTTTTTCCAAAATTGCCAGAACAGTGTGCTTCCTCAGAACAAAGAACTGTGCTTCCTACACCCAACGGCCATATCTATTTCAACTCTGCTTTAGAATCTAACAAGAGCAAAAGGTTTTCTTCAGTCCAATTCACTGTAGTTGCTGGGAAAGATGCACGTGCTATTTGCACTGTGTATAGCAATGGGAGCGCAATAGTGACTTTCCTTACCAGAAAACAACTCTTGCTCATAGGACCAGAAACTGCATGTGATTCAACTCTGTTTATTAATGGGAAACAAACACTAGCTCGCCTTACGAGAAACACACTCTGCTTTTTAGAAAAGAGCACTCTTCTACTCCACTGTGTTTCCTATGGGGCCAGAACAGTGAGCTTGATCAGTACAAAAAAACTGTGCTTCCTACACACACAGGCCATATCTAGTTCAACTCTTCTTAGGAAACTGACAAGAACAGTAGCTTCTCTTCAGTCAAATACAATGAACTTGCTGCGACAGACGCGAGTACTATTTGTACTGAGTAAGGCAATGAGAGTGCAAAAATGACTATGGTTACCAGAAAACAAGTCTTGCTCATAGGAAACTGCATGTGATTCATCTCTGTTTATGAATGGGAAACAAACGTTAGCCTGCTTTAGATGAAACACTCTGCATTTGAGAAAAGAGCACTCTTCTACTCTACTGTGATTCCTATGGGGCCAGAACAGTGAGCTTGCTCAGAACAAAAGAACTGTGCTTCCTAGCCACACTGGCCATACCTAGTTCAACTCTGCTTAGGAAACTATCAAGATCAGAAGCTTCTCTTCAGTCCAATACACTGTACTAGCTGGGAACAGACGCGAGGGCTATTTGCACTGTGTATGGCAATGGGAGCGTAATAGTGACTTTCCTTACCAGAAAACAACTCTTGCTCATAGGACCAAAAACTCATGTGATTCATCTCAGTTTATTAAAGGGAAACAAACACTAGCTCGCCTTACAAGAAACACACTCTGCTTTTGCGAAAAGAGCACTCTTCTACTCCACTGTGTTTCCTATAGGGACAGAACAGTGAGCTTGCTCAGAAAAAAAGAACTGTGCTTCCTGCAAACACGGGCCATATCTCGTTCAACTCTATTTAGGATACTGACAAGAACAGTAGCTTCTTTTCAATGCAATACACTGTACGTGCTGGGAAGAGTCATGAGTGCTATTTGCACTGTGTATGTCAATGGGAGCACAATAGTGACTTTCCTTACCAGAAAACAGCTCTTCCTCATAGGACCAGAAACTGCATGTTATTCAATTCCGTTTATGAATGGGAAACAAACACTAGCTTACCTTACATGAAACACACTCTGCTTTTGAAAAAAGAGCACTCTTCTACTCTACTGTGTTTCCTATAGGACCAGAACTGTGAGCTTGCTCAGAACAAAAGAACTGTGCTTCCTAAAAACACGGTCCATATCTAGTTCAACTCTCCTTAGGACACTGACAAGAACTGTAGTTCTCTTCAGTCCAATATACTGTACTTGCTGGGAACAGACCAAAGTGCTATTTGCACTGTGTGTGGCAATGGTAGCGCAATAGTGACTTTTTTTTTTTACCAGAAAACAACTCTTGTGCATAGGAGAAGAAACTGCGTGTGATTCAACTCCATTTATGAATGGGAAACGAACACTACCTTGCGTTCTGAGAAACACTCTGGTTTTGAGAAAAGAGCCCTCTTCTACTCAACTGTGTTCCTATTGGGCCAGAAGAATGAGCTTGCTCAGGACAAAAGCACTGTGCTTCCTAATCACACGGGCCATATCTAGTTCAACTCTGCCTAGGAAACTGACAAGAACAGTATCTCCTCTTCAGTCCAATACACTGTACTTGCTGGGACGAGATGTGAGTGCTATTTGCACTGTGTGTGGCAGTGGGAGCGCAATAGTGACTTTCCTTATCAGAAAACAACTCTTGCTCGTACAACCAGAAACTGCATTTTATTCAACTCCGTTTATGAATCAGAAACAAACTCTAGCTCGCCTCAAAGAAACACACTCTGCTTTTGAGAAAAGAGCACTCTTCTACTCTACTGTGATTCCTATAGGGCCAGATGATTGAGCTTGCTTGAACAAAAGAACTGTGCTTCCTACACACATGGGCTATATGTAGTTCAACTCTGCTTAGGAACTGACAAGAATTGTAACTTCTCTTCAGTCCAATACACTGTATTTGTTGGGAAAAGATGCGAGTGCTATTTGAACTGTGTTTGGCAATGGTAGTACAATAGTGACTTTCCTTACCAGAAAACGACTCTTGAGCATAGGACCAGAAACTGCATGTGATTATTCCGTTAATGAATGGGAAACTAACACTACCTCGTCTTCCAAGAAACACACTCTGATTTTGAGAAAAGAGCACCCTTCTGCTCTACAGTATTTCCTGTAGAGCCAGAAGAGTTAGCTTGCTCAGAAAAAAAAAGTGTGCTTCCTACACACAGGGGCCATATCTACTTCAACTCTGCATAGGAAACTCACAAGAAAATTAGCTTCTCTTCAGTCCACTTCACTGTACTTGCTGGCAACAGACTCGAGTGATATTTGCACTGTATATGGCAATGGGAGCAAAATAGTGTCTTTCCTTACCAGAAAGCAACTCTTGCTCGTAGGAGCAGAAACTGCATGTGATTCAACTCCATTTATGAATGGGAAACAAACACTAGCTTGCCTTAAAAGAAACACACTCTGCTTTTGAGAAAAGAGCACTCCTCTACTATTTTGTGTTTCCTATTGGGCCAGAACAGTGAGATTGCTCATAACAAAGAACTCTGCTTCCTAAACACATGGGCCATATCTAGTTCAACTCTGCTTAGGAAACTGACAAGAACAGTAGCTTCTCTTGAGTCCAATACACTGTACTTGCTGGGAACAGACAGGAGATCTGTTAGTACTGTGTTTGGGAATGGGAGCGCAATAGTGACTTTTCTTACCAGAAAACAACTCTTGCTCAAAAACCCAGATACTGCATGTGATTCAACTCCATTAATGAGTGGGAAACAAACACTAGCTCGCCTTACCAGAAACAAACTCAGCTTTTGAGAAAAGAGCACTCCTCAATTCTACTGTGATTCCTATAAGGCCAGAACAGTGAACTTGCTCTGAACAAAAGAGCTGTGCTTCCTAAACACACAGGACATATCTAGTTCAACTCTCCTTAGGAAACTGACAAGAAGAGTAGCTGCTCTTCAGCCACATACACTGTTCTTGCTGGGAAGAGATGCGAGTGTTATTTGCACACTGTATGGCAATGGGAGCACAATAATGACTTTTCTTACCAGAAAAATCTCTTGTTCGTAGGACCAGAAACTGCATGTGATTCAACTCCCTTTATAAATGGGAAACAAACACTAGTTCGCCTTACAAGAAACACACTCTGCTATTGAGAAAAAAGCACTCTTCTACTCTCCTGTGTTTCCTATAGAGCCAGAATATAAGCTTGCTCAGAACAAAAGAACTGTATTTCCTACAAACACGGGCAATATCTAGTTCAACTCTGCTAAGGCAACTGACAAGAACAGTAGCTTCTCTTCAGTCCAATACACTGTACTTTAGTCAAACAGTTGAGAGTGCTATTTGCACTGTGTATGGCAATGGGAGCACAATAGTGAATTTCCTTACCAGAAAACAACTCTTGGTTGTAGGACCAGAAACAGCATGTAATTCAACTCCTTTTATTAAAGGAAACAAACACTAGCTTTTCCTACAAGAAACACACTCTGCTTTTGAGAAAAGAGCACTCTTCTACTCTACTGTGTTTCCTATAGCTCAGAAGAGTGAGCATGCTCAGAACAAAAGAACTGTGCTTCCTATACACACGGTCCATATCTAGTTCAACTCTGCTTAGGAAACTGACAAGAATAGTAGCTTCTATTCAGTCCAATACACTGTACTTGCTGCGAACAGACACGTGTGCTACTTGTACTCTGTAAGGCAAAGGGAGCACAATAGTGACTTTCCTTACTAGAAAAGAACTCTTGGTCATAGGACTAGGAACTTCATGGGTTTCAACTCCTTTCAGGAATGGAAAACAAACACTAGCTCGCCTTACAAAAAACATACTCTGCTTTGGATAAAAGAGCACTCTTCTAGTCTACTGTGTTATCATAGGAACAGGACAGTGAGCCTGCTCAGAAATAGAGAACTGTGCTCTCTACACACATAGGCCATATCTAGGTCAACTCTGCTTTGGAAACTGACAAGAACAGGAGCTTCTCTTCAGTCCAATACACTGTACTTGCTGGGAAGAAATGTGAGTGCTACTTGCATTGTGTATCACAATGGGAACGCAAAAGTGATTTTCCTTACCAGAAAACAACTCTTGCTTGTAGGAGCAGAAACAGCAGGTAATTCAACTCCGTTTATGAATGGAAACGAACTCTTGCTCGCCTTACAAGAAATACCCTCTGCTTTTGAGAAAAGAGCACTCTTCTACTCTGTTGTGTTTCCTATAGGGCCAGAAGAGTGATTTAGCTCAGAACAAAAGAACTGTGCTTCCTACACATGGGGTATATCTAGTTCAACTCTGCTTAGGAAACTGACAAGAACAGCAGCTTCTCTTCATCTAATACACTGTACTTGCTGGGGACAGACATGAGTACTCTTTGCACTGTGTATGGCAATGGGAGCACAATAGTGAATTTCTTTACCAGAAAATAAGTCTTGCTCATAGGATCAGAAACTGCATGTGATTCAACTCCGTTAATGAATGGGAAACAAACACTAGCTTGCCTTACAAGAAAAACACTCTGCTTTTGAGAAAAGAGTACCCTTCTACTCTATGGTGTTTCCTGTAGGGCCAGAAAAGTGAGCTTGCTCAGAACAAAAGAACTGTGCTTCCTACACACACAGGCCATATCTACTTCAACTCTGCTTAGGAAACTGACATGAACAGTAGCTTCTCTTCAGTCCAATACAATGCACTACCTGGGAACAGATGTGAATGCTATTTGAACTGTGTATGGCAATGGGAGCACAATAGTTACTTTCCTTACAAGAAAACAATTCTTGCTCGTAGGATTAAAAACTGCATGTTATTTAACTCTGTTTATGAATAAGAAACAAACACTAGCTCGCATTACAAGAAACACACTCTCCTTTTGAGAAAAGGGCACTCTTTTACTCTACTGTGTTTTTCAAAGGGATAGAACAGTAAGGTTGCTGAGAACAAAAGAACTGTGCTTCCTACACACACGGGTCATATCTAGTTCAACTCTTCTTAGGAAACTGACAGGTACAGCAGCTTTCCTTCATTCCAATACCCTGGACTTGCTGGGAAAAGACGCGAAAGCCATTTTCACTGTGTATGGAAAAGCGAGCACAATAGTGATTTTCCTTACCAGAAATCAAATTTTTCTTGTAGTACTAGAAACTTCATGGTATTCAACTCAGTTTATGAATGGAAAACAAACACTTGCTCACCTTAAAAGAAACACACTCTGCTTTTGAGAAAAGAACACTCTTCTAATCTACTGTGTTTCCTATAGGGCCAGAATAGTAAGCTTGCTCAGAACAAAAGAACTGTGCTTCCTACACACACAGGTCATAGCTAGTTCAACTCTGGTTAGGAAATTGACAAGTTGAGAAGCTTCTCTTTAGTCCAATACACTGTAGTTGCTGGGAACAGACGAGACTGCTATATGCACTGTGTATGGCAATGGGAGCACAATAGTGACTTTCCTTATCTAAAGCAACTCTTGCTCCTAGGACCAGAAACTGCATGTGATTCAACTCCATTTATGAATGGAATCAAACACTAGCCTGCCTTACAAGAAACACACTCTGCTTTTGAGAAAAGAGCACTGTTCTCTTCTACTGTGTTTCCTATAGGGCCGGAAGAGTGAGCTTGTATAAAACAAAAGAACTGTGTTTCCTACACACATGGGCCATATCTAGTTCAACTCTGCATATGAAACTGACAGAAACAGTAGCTTTTTCTCAGTCTAATACACTGTACTTGCTTGGAAAAGAAGCGATTGCCATTTTCACTGAGTATGGCAATGGGAGCGCAATGGTGACTTTTCTTACCAGAAAACAAGTCGTGCTCATAGAACCAGAAACTGCATGTAATTCAACTTCGTTTATGAATGGAAAACAAACACTTGCTCACCTTACAAGAAACACACTCTGCTTTTGAGAAAAGAGCACTCTTCTACTCTACTGTGTTTCCTATAGGTCAGAAGAGTGAGCATGCTTAGAAGAAAAGAACTGTGCTTCCTACACACATGGGCCATATCAGGCCAACTCTGCTTAGGAAACTGACAGGATGAGTAGCTTCTGTTCAGTCCAATACACTGTACTTGCTTGGAAAAGGCGCCAGTACTATTTGAACTGTGTATGGCAATGGGAGCGCAATAGTGACTTTCCTTACCAGAAAACAACTCTTGCTCATAGGACAAGAAACTGCATGTGATTCAACTCCGATAATGAATGGGAAAAAAAAACACAAACTCGCCTTACTAGAAAAACACTCTCATTTTGAGAAAAGAGCACTCTTCTACTCTACTGTGTTATCATAGTGCCAGACCAGTGAGATTGCACAGAACAAAAGAAGTGTGCTTCATACACACAAGGGCCATATCTAGGTCAACTCTGCTTTGGAAACTGACAAGAACAGTATCTTATTTTCAGTCCAATACATCGTACTTTCTGGGAAGAGACGTGAGTGCTACATGAACAAAAGAACTGAGCTTCCTAAAAAAAGGGCCATATCTAGTTCAACTCTACTGAGGAAACTGAAAAGTCAAGTACACTGTTCCTCCTGTGTATGGCAATAGGAGAACAATAGTGACTTTCCTTACCAGAAAAAAACACTTGCTTGTAGGACCAGAAACTGCATGTGATTCAACTCCGTTTATGAATTTGAAACAAACACTAGCTTGTCTTACAAGAAACACACTCTGCTTTTGAGAAAAGAGCACTCTTCTACTCTACTGTGTTTCTATAGGGCCAGAACAGTGAGCTTGCTGAGACCAAAAGAACTGTGCTTCCTGTACTCACGGGACATATCTAGCTCAACTCTGCTTAGGAAACTGACAAGAAGAGTAAATTGTCTTCAGTCCAATACACTTTACTTGCTGGGAAAAGATGCGAGTGGTACTGTCACAGTGTATGGCAAAGGGAGCACAATAGTGACGTTCCTTACCAGAAAACAACTCTTGCTTATAGGACAAGAAACTGCATGTGATCCAACTGCGTTTATGAATTGTAAACAAACACTACCTCACTTTACGAGAAACACACTCTGCTTTTTATAAAACAGCACTCTTCTACTCTACTGTGTTTCCATAGGGCCAGAATAGTTAGCTTGATCAGAACAAAGAACTGTGCTTCCTACACACACTGGCCATATCTAGTTCAACTCTGCATAGGAAACTGACAAGGAGAGTAGCTTCTCTTCAGTCCAATACATTGTACTTTCTGGAAACAGATGTGAGTGCCATTTGCACTGTGTATGGCAATGGGAGATCAATAGTGACTTTCCTTACCAGAAAATATCTCTTGCTCATAGGACCAGAAACTGGATGTAATTCTACTTCGTTTATGAATGGGAAACAAACACTAGCTCGCCTTACAAGAAACACACTCTGCTTTTGAGAAAAGAGCACTCTTTTCCTCTACTGTGTTTCCACAGGGCTAGAAGAGTCAGCTTGCTCAGAACAAAAGAACTGTGCTTCCCACACACACAGACCATATCTAGTTCAACTCTGCTTAAGAAACTGACAAGAAGAGTAGCTTTTTTTCAGTCCAATAAACTGTACTAGCTGGGAACAGACGCGAGACCAATTTGCACTGTGTATGGAAATGGGAAAACAATAGTGACTTTCCTTAGCAGAAAACAACTCTTGCTCATAGGAACAGAAACTGCATGTGATTCAACTACCTTTATCAATGGGAAACAAACACTAGCTCGCCTTACAAGAAACACACTCTTCTTTTGAGAAAAGAGCACTCTTCTACTCTACAGTGTTGCCTACATGGCCAGAACAGTGAGCTTGCTCAGAACAAAAAAACTGTGCTTCCAACACATGAGCCATATCTAGTTCAACTCTGCTTAGGAAACTGAAAGAACTGTAGTTCTCTTCATGCCAATACACTGTACTTGCTGGGAACAGATGCGAGTTGCAATTTGTACTTTTTATGGCAATGGGAGCATAATAGTGACTTTCCTTACCAGAAAACAACTCTTCTTCATAGGACCAGAAACTGTACTTGATTCAAGTCCGTTTATGAATGGAAAACAAATACTAGCTCGCATTACAAGAAACACACTCTGCTTTTGAGAAAAGAGCACTCTTCTACTGTACTGAGTTTCCATAGGGCCAGAACAGTGAGGTTGCTCAGAACAAAAGAACTGTGCTTCCTACTCACACGAACCATATCTAGTTCAACTCTGCTTAGGAAACTGACAAGAACAGTAGCTTCCATTCAGTCCAATACACAGTACTTGCTGTAAACACACGTAAGTACTATTTGCACTGTGTATGGCAATGGGAGCGCAATAGTGACATTCCTTACCAGAAAACAACTCTTGCTTGTAGGACCAGAAACTGCATGTGATTCAACTATGTTTATCAATTGGAAAAAAATACTAGCTGTCCTTACAAGAAACACACTCTGTTTTTGAGAAAAGAGCACTCTTCTACTCTACTGTGCTTCCACAGGGCCAAAACAGTGAGCTTGCTCAGAACAAAAGACCTGTGCTTTCTACACACATGGATGATATCTTGTTCAACTCTGCTTAAGAAACTCACAAGAACAGTAGCTTCTCTTCAATACAATACACTGTACTTGCTGGGAACAGATGCGAGTTGCAATTTGCCTTGTACATGGCAATGGGGGCAAAATAGTGACTTTCCTTACCAGAAAACAACTCTTGCTCATAGGACAGAAACTGCATGTGATTCAAGTGCGTTTATGAATGGTAAACAAACACTAGCTCGCCTAACAAGAAACACACTCTGCTTTTGAGAAAAGAGCACTCTTCTCCTCTACTATGTTTCCACAGGGCTAGAACAGTGAGCTTGCTCAGAGCAAAAGAACTGTGCTTCCTACACACGGTACATATCTAGTTCAACTCTGCTTATGAAAGTGTCAAGGAGCTGTGCGGTGGTGGTGCACGCCTTTAGTCCCAGCACTCGGGAGGCAGAGCCAGGCAGATCTCTGTGAGTTCGAGGCCAGCCTGGGCTACCAAGTGAGTTCCAGGAAAGGTGCAAAGCTACACAGAGAAACCCTGTCTCGAAAAGCCAAAAAAAAAAAAAAAGAAAAGAAACTGTCAAGGAAAGTAGGTTTTCTTCAGTCCAATACACTGTACTTGCTGGGAACAGACGCGAGGGCTATTTGCACTGTATATGGCAATAGGAGCGTAATAGTGAATTTCCTTACCAGAAAGCAACTTTTGTAATTAGGACCAGAAAGAGCATGTGATTCAAATGCGTTTATGAATGGAAAACAAACACTCACTCGTCTTACTATAACACACTTTGCTTTTGAGAAAAGAGCACTCTTCTACTCTACTGTTTTTCCTACAGGGCCAGATTCGTGAGCTTGCTCAGAACAAAAGAACTGTGCCTCTTACACACACGAGCCATATCTAGTTAAACTCTGCTTAGGAAACTGACAAGAACTGTAGTTCTCTTCAGTACAATACACTGTACTTGCTGGGAACAGACGCAAGTGCTATTTGAACTTTTTATGGCAATGGGAGCACAACAGTGACTTCCCTTACCAGAAAACAACTCTTGCTTATAGGACCAGAAATTGTATGTGATTCAACTCCTTTTATGAATGGAAAACAAGCACTATCTCGCCTTACAGGAAATATGCTCTGCTTTTGAGAAAAGAGCACTCTTCTACTGTACTGTGTTTCCATAGGCCCAGAACAGTGAGGTTGCTCAGAACGAAAGAACTGTGCTTCCTACACACCCGGGCCATATCTAGTTCATCTCTGCTTAAGAAACTGAAAAGAACAGTAGCTTATCTTCAGTCCAATACACTGCACTTTCTTGGAACTGACGTGGGTGCTATGTGCACTGACTATGGCAATGGGAGCGCAATACTGACTTTCCTTAGCAGAAAACAACTCTTGCTCATTGGACCAGAAAGTGCATGTGATTCAACTCTGATTATCAATGGGAAACAAACACTAGCTCACCTTACGAGAAACACACTCTGCTTTTGAGAAAAGAGCACTCTTCTACTCTACTGATTTCCTAAAGGGCCGAAAGAGTGAGCTTGCTAAGAACAAAAGAACTGTGCTTCCTCCACACATGGCCCATATCTAGTTCAACTCTGCTTAGGAAACTGACAAGAACAGTAGCTTCTCTTCAGTCCAATACACAGTACTCGCTGGGAACCGACGAGAGTTGCAATTTGCACTGTATATGGCAATGGGGGCATAATAGTGACTCTCCTTACCAGAAAACAACTCTTGCACATAGGACCAAATACTGCATGTGATTCAACTCCGTTTATGAACAGGAAACAAACACTAGCTCTCCTTACAAGAAAAATACTATGCTTTTGAGAAAAGAGAACTCTTTTACTCTACTGTGTTTCCTATAGGGCCAGAAAAATAAGCTTGCTGAGAAAAAAAAAACTGTGCTTCTTACAAACTCGGGTAATATCTAATTCAACTTTGCATAGGAAACTAACAAGAACAGTAGATTCTCTGCAGGCCAATACACTGTACTTGCTGGGAACAGACATGATTGCTATTTGTACTGTGTATGGCAAGGGGAACACAATATTGACTTTCCTTTCAGAAAACAACTCTGCTCATAGGACCAGAAATTGCATGTGATTCAAGTCTGTTCATGAATAGGAAAGAAACACTAGCTAGCCTTATGAGAAACACACTCTGCTTTTGAAAAAAGAGCTCTCTTCTACTCTACTGTGTTTCATATTGGACCAAAACAGTGATATTGGTCAGAACAAAAGACCTGTGCTTCCTCCACACGTGGACCATATCTAGTTCAACTCTGCTTAAGAAACTGACAAGAATAATAGCTTCTCTTCAGTCCAATACAGTGTACGTGCTGGGAACAGATGCTAGTTGCAATTTGCACTGTATAAGGCAATGGGGGCATTATAGTGACTTTCCTTACCAGAAAACAACTCTTGCTCATAGGACCAGAAACTGCATGTGATACCTCAGTAGCGTCTTTTCAGGCCAATACACTGTACTTGCTGGGAAAAGACGTGAATGCTATTTGCACTGTGTATGAAAATGGGATGGCAATAGTGACTTTCCTTACCAGAAAACAACTATTGGTTGTAGGACCAGAAACAGCATGTGATTCAACTCCGTTTATCAATGGGAAACAAACACTAACTCGCCTTACAAAAAACACTCTCTGCTTTTGTGTTAAGAGCACTTTTTTACTCTACTGTGTTTCCTAAAGGGCCAGAAAAGTGAGCTTGCTCAGAATAAAGAACTGTGCATCCTACACACACTGGGCATATATAGTTCAACTCTGCATAGGAAATTGACAAGAATAGTAGCTTCTCTTCAGTCCAATACACTATACTTGCTGAGAACAGATGCGAGTGCTTTTTGCACTGTGTATGGCAATGGGAAAGCAACAGTGACTTTCCTTACCAGAAAGCAACACTTGTGAGTAGGACGAGAAACTGCATGTGATTCAACTCCATTTATGAATGAGAAACAAGAACTAGCTCGCCTCAGAAAAAACACACTCTGCCTTTGAGAAAAAGAGCACTCTTCTCTTCTACTGTGTTTCCTACAGGGCACAAACTGTGAGCTTGCTCAGAACAAAATAACTGTGGTTCCTACACACACGTGCTATATACATGTTCAAATCTGCTTAGAAAACTGACAAGAAGAGTAGCTTCTCTTCAGTTCAAAACACTGTAATTGCTGGGAACAGATGTGAGTGTTTGTTGCACTTTTTATGGCAATGGGAGCACAATAGTGACTTTCCTCACCAGAAAACAACTCTTGCTCATAGGAACAGAAACTGCAGGTGGTTCAATTCCATTTATCAATGTGAAACAAACACTAGCTCGCCTTACAAGTAACACACTCTGCTTTTGAGAAAACAGCACTCTTCTACTCTACTGTGTTTCCTATAGGGCCAGAACAGTGTGCTTGCTCAGAAAAAAAGAACTGTTTGTCCTGCACACACGGTCCATATCTAGTTCAACGCTGCATAGGAAACTGAAAAGAATAGTACCTTCTCTTCAGTCCAAGACACTGTACTTGCTGGGAACAGACTCGAGTTGCAATTTGCACTGTATATGTCAATGGGGACATAATAGTGATTTTCCTTACCAGAAAACAACTCTTGCTCATAGGACCAGAAACTGCATGTGACTGAACTCCTTTTATGAATGGGAAACAAACACTAGCTCGCCTTACAAGAAACACACTCTTCGTTTGAGAAACAAGCACTCTTCTACTCTACTGTGTTTCCTCTAGGGCCAGAACAGTGTGCTTGCTCAGGACAAAAGAACTGTGCTTTGTACACACACACGCCATATCTAGTTCAACTCTGCATTGGAAACTGACAAGAACTGTAGTTCTCTTCAGAATAATACACTGTACTTGCTGGGAAAAGATGCGAGTGCTATTTACACTGTGTATGGCAATGGGAGCACAATAGTGACTTGCCTTACCAGAAAATAACTCTTGCACATAGAAGCAGAAACTGCAGGTGATTCAACTCCATGTATCAATGAATAACAAACACTAGCTTGCCTTACAAGAAACATACTCTGCTTTTGAGAAAAGAGCACTCTTCTTCTCTATTATGTTTCCACAGGGTAAGAACAGTGAGCTTGCTCAGAGCAAAAGAACTGTGCTTCCTACTCACACGGACCATATCTAGATCAACTCTGCTTAAGAAACTGTCAAGAACAGTAGCTTTTTTTCATTACAATACACTGTACTTGCTGGGAACAGATGTGAATGCTATTTGTACTTTTTTATGGCAATGGGCGCAAAATAGTGACTTTCCTTATGAGAAAAAAACTCTTGCTCATCGGTTCAGAAACTGCATGTGATTCAACTCCGTTTATGAATGGGAAACAAACACTAGCTCGCCTTACAAGAAACACACTCTGCTTTTAAGAAAGACCACTATTCTACTCTACTGTGTTTCCTGTAGGGCCAGAACAGTGAGCTTGCTCAGAACAAAAGAACTGTGCTTCCTACACACACAGACCATATCTAGTTCAACTCTGCTTAAGAAACTGACAAGAACAGTAGCTTTTCTTCAGTCCAATAAACTGTACTTGCTGGGAACAGACGCGAGTGCAATTTGCACTGTGTATGGCAATGGGAAAACAATAGTGACTTTCCTTACCAGAAAACAACTCTTGCTCATAGGACCAGAAACTGCATGTGATTCAACTATGTTTATGAATGAAAAAAAAAAACACTAGCTCGCATTACAAGAAACACACTCTACTTTTGAGACAAGAGCACTCTTCTACTCTACTGTGTTAGGAAAGTCACAAGAACAATAGCTTCTCTTCAGGCAAATACCCTGTACTTGTTGGGAACAGACACGAATGCTATATGCACTATGTATGGCAATAGGAGTGCAATAGTGACTTTCCTTACCAGAAAACAACACTTGCTCATAGGAC
The DNA here is from genome assembly GCF_949786415.1 of Peromyscus eremicus. Classification (NCBI taxonomy): domain Eukaryota; kingdom Metazoa; phylum Chordata; class Mammalia; order Rodentia; family Cricetidae; genus Peromyscus; species Peromyscus eremicus. The sequence goes on from NW_026734294.1 coordinate 805,028, forward strand.
CAGAAACTGCATGTGATTCAACTCTCTTTTATAATGGGAAACAAATACTAACTCGCCTTACCAGAAACACACTCTGCTTTTGAGAAAAGAACACTCTTCTACTCTACTGTGTTTTTTATAGGGCCCGAAAAGGGAGCCTGCCGAGAACAAAAACTGTGCTTCCTACAAACACGGGTAATATCTAGTTCAACTTTGCTAAGGAAACTAACATGAACAGTAGCTTCTTTTCAGTCCAATACACTGTAATTGCTGGGAACAGACAAAATTGGTATTTGTACTGTGTATGGCAAGGGGAACACAATAGTGACTTTCCTTACCAGAAAGCATCTCTTGCTCATACGACCAGAAAATGCATGTGATTCAACTCCGCTTATGAATGGGAAACAAACACCAGCTAGACTTACAAGAAACACACTCTGCTTTTGTGAAAAGAGTACTCTTCTACTCTACTGTGTTTCCGTAGGGCCAGAACAGTTAGCGTGCTCAGAACAAAAGAACTCTGCTTCCTACACACACGGTGCATTTTAGCTCAACTCTGCTTTAGAAAATGACAAGTAAAGTAGCTTCTCTTCAGTCCAATACACTGTATTGCTGGGAACAGTCATGAGTGCTATTTGCACTGTGTTTGGAAATGGGAGTGCAATAGTGACTTTCCTTACAAGAAAACAACTCTTGCTCATAAGGCCGGAAATTGCATGTGATTCAATTCTATTTGTGAATGGGAAAAAAATACAATATGCCTTACAAGACACACACACTGCTTTTGAGAAAAGAGCACTCTTCCCCTTCACTGTGTTTCCTATAGGGCCAGAACAATGAGCTTGCTCCGAACAAAAGAACTGTGCTTCCTACTCACATGGACCATATCTAGTTCAACTCTGCTTAGGAAACTGACAAGAACAGTAGCTTCCATTCAGTCCAATACACAGTACTTGCTGTAAACACACGTGAGTGCTATTTGCACTGTGTATGGCAATGGGAGCGCAATAGTGACATTCCTTACCAGAAAACAACTCTTGCTTGTAGGACCAGAAACTGCATGTGATTCAACTACGTTTATCAATGGGAAACAAATACTAGCTCTCCTTACAAGAAACACACTCTGCTTTTGAGAAAAGAGCACTCTTCTACTCTACTGTGTTTCCACAGGGCCAAAGCAGTGAGCTTGCTCAGAACAAAAGACCTGTGCTTTCTACACACATGGACCATAACTAGTTCAACTCTGCTTAAGAAACTCAAAAGAACAGTAGCTTCAATTCAATACAATACACTGTATTTGCTGGGAACAGATGCGAGTTGCAATTTGCCTTGTACATGGCAATGGAGGCAAAATAGTGACTTTCCTTACCAGAAAACAACTTTTGCTCATAGGACCGAAACTGCATGTGATTCAACTCCGTTTATGAATGGTAAACAAACACTAGCTCGCCATACAAGAAACACTCTCTGCTTTTGAGAAAAGAGCACTCTTCAACTCTAATATGTTTCCACAGGGCTTGAACACTGAGCTCGCTCAGAGCAAAAGAACTGTGCTTCCTACACACATGGAACACATCTAGTTCAACTCTGCTTAAGAAAGTGTCAAGGAAAGTAGGTTTTCTTCAATCTAATACACTGTACTTGCTGGGAACAGACACGAGTGCTATTTACACTGTATATGGCAATAGGAGCATAATAGTGAATTTCCTTACCCGAAAGCAACTCTTGTAAGTAGGAACAGAAAGAGCATGTGATTCAAATCTGTTTATGAATGGGAAACAAACACTCGCTCGTCTTACAATAACACACTTTTCTTTTGAAAAAGAGCACTCTTCTACTCTACTGTGTTTCCTACAGGGCCAGAATTCTGAGCTTGCTCAGAACAAAAGAACTGTGCCTCTACACACACGAGCCATATCTAGTTAAACTCTGTTTAGGAAAATGACAAGAACTGTAGTTCTCTTCAGTCCAATACACTGTACTTGCTGGGAACAGACGCGAGTGCTATTTGCACTGTGTTTTGTAATGGTAGTGCAATAGTTACTTTACTTACCAGAAAAAAATTCTTGCTCGTAGGACCAGAAACTGCATGTGATTCAAATCCGTATATCAGTGAAAAATAAATACTAGCTCACCTTACCAGAAACACACTCTGCTTTTGCGAAAAGAGCACTCTTCTACTCTACTGTGTTTCCTATAGGGCCAGAACAGTGAGCTTGCTCAGACAAAATAACTGTGCTTTCTCCACACACGAGCCATATCTATTGCAAATCTGCTTAGGAAACTAACAAGACCAGTAGCTTCTCTTCAGTCCAATACACTGTACTTGCTGGGAACAGACATGAGTGCTATTTGCACTGTGTATGGCAATGGGAACGCAATAGTGACTTTCCTAACCAGAAAGAAAACTCTTGCTCGTAGGAGCAGAAACTGCATGTGATTCAACTACGTTTCTGAATGGGAAAGAAACACTAGCTCGCCTTATTAGAAACACACTCTGCTTTTGAGAAAAAGCACTCTTCCACTCTACTGTTTTTCCTATAGGGCCACAAAAGTGAGCTTGCTGAGAACAAAAGAACTGTGCTCCTACAAACACGGGTAATATCTACTTCAACTCTGCTTAGTAAACTAACAAGAACAGTAGCTTCTCTTCAGGCCAATACACTGTACTTGCTGTTAAGAGACGCGAGTGCTATATGCACTGTGTATGGCAATGGGAGCACAATAGTGACTTGCCTTACCAGAAAACAACTCTTGCTCCTAGGACCAGAAAGTGCATGTGATTCAACTACGTTTAATAATGGGAAACAAACTCTAGCTCGCCTTACTAGAATCACACTCTGGTTTTGAGAAAACAGCACTCTTCTACTCTACTGTGTTTCCTATAGGCCCGAAAAGTAAGCCTGCTGAGAACAAAAGAAATGTGCTTCCTACAAACACGGGTATATCTAGTTCAACTTTGCTTAGGAAACTAACAAGGACAGTAGGTTCTCTTCAGTCCATTACACTGTACTTGCTGAGAAGAGACGCGAGTGTTATTTGCACTGTGTATGACAATGGGAGCACATAGTGACTTTCCTTACCAGAAAAGAACTCTAGCTCATAGGACCTGAATATGCATGTGATTCAACTCCATTATGAATGGAGAAAAAAACACTAGCTCGCCTTACATGAAAAAAAGATCTCTGATTTTGAGAAAAGTGCACTCTTCTATCTACTGTGTTTCAACAGCCAGAACAGTGAGGTTGCTCAGAAGAAAAGAACTGTGCTTCCTACACACACGGGCCATATTGATTTCACCTCTGCTTAAGAAATGACAAGAAAAGGAGCTTCTCTTCAGTCCAATAAACTGTACTTGCTGGAACAGTTGCAAGCGCTATTTGCACTGTATATGGTAATGTCAGCACAATAGTGACTACCCTTACCAGGAAACAACTCTTGCTCGTAGGGACAGAAACTGCATGTGATTCAATTCCGCTTATGAATGGGAAAAAAACAGTAGCTCGCCATACAAGAAACACACTCTGCTTTTAAGAAAAGAGCACTCTTCTACTCTACTGTGTTTTGTATAGGGCCCGAACTGTGCGTTGCTGAGAACAAAGAATTGTGCCTGCTAAACACACGGGCCATATGGCCATATCTAGTTCAACTCTGCTTATGAAAGTGACAAGAACAGTAGGTTCTCTTCAGTCCAATAAACTGTACTTGCTGGGAACAGACGCCAGTGCTATTTGCACTTTGTATGGCAATGGGAGTGCAATAGTGACTCTCCTTACCAGAGAACAACTCTTGCTTGTAGGAAGAGAAACTATATGTGATTCAACTCCGTTTATGAAGGGAAAACCAACAATAGCTTGCATTACTAGAAATACACTCTCCTTTTGAGAAAAAAACACTCTTCTACTCTATTGTGTTTCCATATGGCCAGAACAGTTAGTTTGCTCAGAAGAAAAGAACTGTGCTTTCTGCAGACATGAGCCATATCTAGCTCAAATCTGCTTAGGAAACTGACAAGACAGTAGCTTCTCTTCAGTCCAATACACTGTACTTGCTGGGAACATACGCGAGTGCTCTTTGAACTGTGTATGGCAATGGAAGCACAATAGCGACATTCCTTACCAGAAATCAACTCTTGCTCCTACAAACAGAAACTGCATGTCATTCAACTCCGTTTATGAATGGAAAACAAATACTAGCTCGCCTTACAAGAAACACACTCTGCTTTTGAAAAAGACCACTCTTCTACTCTACTGTGTTTCTTATAGGACCAGAACAATGAGCTTGCTCAGAACAAAAGAACTGTGCTTCCTACACACACGAGCTATATCTAGTTCAAATCTGCTTGGGAAACTGACATGAACAGTAGCTTCTCTTCAGTCCAATACAGTATACTTGCTGGGAACAGACGCGAGTGCTATTTGCACTGTGTATGGCAATGGGAGTGCAATAGTGACTTTCCTTACCAGAAAACAACTCTTGCTAGTAGGAGCAGAAACTACATGTGAAGCAACTATGTTTATAAATGGGAAACATACACTAGCTCACCTTACAAGAAACACACTCTGCTTTTGAGAAAAAAGCACTTTTCTACTCTACTCTGTTTCCTATAAGGCCAGAATAATGAGCTTGCTCGAAACAAAAGAAGTGTGCTTCCTGCACACGGGACATACCTGTTTCAACTCTGCTTATTAAACTGACAATTACATTAGCCTCGTTCAGTCCAAAACACTGTACTTGCTGGGAACAAACGAGAGGGCTATTTCCACTGTGTATGGCAATGGGAGCACAATAGTAAAATTCCTTACCAGAAATCAACTCTTGATGTTAGGAACAGAAACTGCATGTGATTCAACTCTGTTTATGAGTGGGAAACAAATACCAGCTCGACTTACAAGAAAGACACTCTGCTTTTGAGAAAGACCACTATTCTACTCTACTGTGTTTCCTGTAGGGCCAGAACAGTGAGCTTGCTCAGAACAAATGCACTGTGCTTTCTACAAACACTGGGCATGTCTAGTTCAAATCTACTTAGGAAACTGACAAGAACAGTAGCTTCTCTTCAGTTCAATACACTGTACTTGCTGGGAACAGACGCGAGTTCTATTTGCACTGTGTATGGCAATGGGAGCACAATAGTGACTTTCCTTACCAGAAAACAACTCTTGCTCGTAGGACTAGAAACTGCATGTGATTCAACTATGTTTATGAATGAAATAAAAAACACTAGCTTGCCTTACAAGAAACACACTCTGCTTTGAGACAAGAGCACTCTTCTACTCTACTGTGTTTCCTATTGGGCCAGAAAAGTGAGCTTGCTAAGAACAAAAGAACTGTGCTTCCTACACACATGGGCCATATCTAGTTCAACTCTGCTTAGGAAACTGACAAGAACAATAGCTTCTCTTCAGGCAAATACCCTGTACTTGCTGGGAACAGACGCGAGTGTTATATGCACTATGTATGGCAATGGGAGTGCAATAGTGACTTTCCTTACCAGAAAACAACACTTGCTCATAGGACCAGAAACTGCATGTGATTCAACTCACTTTTATAATGGGAAACAAATACTAGCTCGCCTTACCAGAAACACACTCTGCTTTTGAGAAAAGAACACTCTTCTACTCTACTGTGTTTTTTATAGGGCCCGAAAAGGGAGCCTGCTGAGAACAAAAACTGTGCTTCCTACAAACACGGGTAATATCTAGTTCAACTTTGCTAAGGAAACTAACATGAACAGTAGCTTCTTTTCAGTCCAGTACACTGTACTTGCTGGGAACAGACAAGATTGGTATTTGTACTGTGTATGGCAAGGGGAACACAATAGTGACTTTCCTTTCGAGAAAACATCTCTTGCTCATACGACCAGAAAGTGCATTTGATTCAACTCCGCTTATGAATGGGAAACAAACACTAACTAGACTTACAAGAAACACACTCTGCCTTTGTGAAAAGAGTACTCTTCTTCTCTACTGTGTTTCCGTAGAACCAGAAAAGTTAGGTTGCGCAGAACAAAAGAACTCTGCTTCCTACACACACGGGACATTTTAGTTCAACACTGCTTTGGAGAAAGACAAGAAAAGTAGCTTCTCTTCAGTCCAATACACTGTATTGCTGGGAACAGTCACGAGTGCTATTTGCACTGTGTTTGGCAATGGGAGCGCAATAGTGACTTTAATTACAAGAAAATATCTCTTGCTCATAAGACCAGAAACTGCATGTGATTCAATTCTATTTATGAATGGGAAACAAACCCAATATGCCTTACAAGAAACACACTCTGCTTTTGAGAAAAGAGCACTCTTCTACTCCACTGTGTTTCCTATAGGGCCAGAACAGTGAGCTTGCTCAGAACAAATGAACTGTGCTTCCTACTCACACGGACCATATCTAGTTCAACTCTGCTTAGGAAACTGACAGGAATTGTCGTTCCCTTCAGTCCAAAAGACTGTACTTCCTGGGAACAGACGCGAGTGCTATTTGCATGGTGTATGACAATTGGAGTACAATAGCGACTTTCCTTACCAGAAAACAACTCTTGCTCATAGGACCAGAAACTGCATGTGATTCAACTCCGTTTATGATGGGAAACAAACACTAGCTCACCTTATAAGAAACACTCTCAGCCTTTGAGAAAAGAACACTCTTCTACTGTACTGGGTTTCCATAGGACGAGAAGAGTAAGTTTGCTCAGAACAAAAGAACTCTGCTTCTTACACACACGGGCCATATCTAGTTCAACTCTGCTTAGGAAACTGACAAGAACAGTAGCTTTTCTTCAGAACAATACACTGTACTTGCTGGGAACAGACGCGAGTGCTATTTGCACTGTGTATGGCAATGGGAGCGCAAGAGTGACTCTTCTTAGCAGAAAACAACTCTTGCTCGTAGGACCAGAAACTGCATGGGATTCAACTCCGTTTAGGACTGGGAAACAAACGCTAGCTCACCTTGCAAGAAACACACTCTGCTTTTGAGAAAACAGCACTCTTCTACTCTCCTGTGTTTCCTATAGGGCCAGAACAGTGAGCTTGCTCAGAACAAAAGAACTGTGCTTCCTACACACACGGGGCATATCTAGTTCAACTCTGCTTAGGAAACTGACAAGAACAGTAGCTTCTCTTCAGTCCAATATACTGTACTTGCTGGGAACAGACGTGAGTGCTATTTGTACTGTGTATGGAAATGTGAGCGCAATAGTGACATTCCTTACCAGAAAACAACTCTTGCTCCTCAGACAAGAAACTGCATGAGATTGAACTACGTTTATCAATGGGAAACAAATACTAGCTCATCTTAAAAAACACACTCAGCTTTTGAGAAAAGAGCACTCTCCTACTCTACTGTGTTTCCACAGGACCTGAACATTGAGCTTGCTCAGAACAAAAGACCTGTGCTTCCTACACACATGAACCATATGTAGTTCAACTCTGCTTACGAAACTGACAAGAACAGTATCTTCTCTTTAGTCTAATACACTGTACTTCCTGGGAAGAGACGTGAGTTGCAATTTGCACTCTATATGGCAATGGGGGCATAAGAGTGACTTTGCTTACCAGAAAACAACTCTTGCCCATAGGTCCAGAAACTGCATGTGATTCAACTCTGATTATGAATAGGAAACAAACTCTAGCTCACCTTACAAGAAACACACTCTGCTTTTGATAAAAGAGCACTCTTCTACTCTACTGTGTTTCCTATAGGACCAGAAAAGTGAGCTTGCTCAGAACAAAAGAAATGTGCTTCCTACAAACACAGTACATATCTAGTTCAACACTGCTTAGGAACCTGACAAGAACAATAGCTTTTCTTCAGCCCAATACACTGTACTTGAGTTGAACAGTTGAGAGTGCTTTTTGCACTGTGTATGGCAATAGGAGTGCAATAGTGACTTTCCTTACCAGAAAACAACTCTTGCTCATATGATCAGAAACTGCATGTGATTCCACTCTGTTTATGATTGGGAAACAAACACTAGCTCGCCTTACAAGGAACACACACTAGTTTTGAGAAAATAGCACTCTTCTACTCTACTGTGTTTACAATAGGGCCAGAAGAGTGAGATTGCTCAGAACAAAAGAATTGTGCTTCCAATTCTCATGGGCCATATTTACTTCAACTCTTTTTAGGAAACTGACAAGAACAGTAGGTTCTCTTCAGACCAATACCCTGTAATTGCTGGGAACAGACTCGAGTGAAATTTGTAGTGTATGGCAATGGGAGAGCAATAGTGACATTCATTACCAGAAAACACCTCTTGCACATAGGACTAGAAACTGTATGTGATTCATCTCTGTTTAGGAATTGGAATCAAACACTAGTTTGCCTTAAAAGAAACACACTCTGCTTTTGAGAAAAGAACACTCTTCTACTCCACTGTTTTTCCGATTTTGCCAGAACAGTGAGCTTTCTCAGAACACATGAATTGTGCTTCCTACAATCACGGATCATATCTAGTTCAACTTTGCTTAGGAAACTGACAAGAACAGTAACTTCTCTTCAGTCCAATACACTGTACTTGCTGGGAACAGACGCGAGTGCTATTTGTACTCTGCATTGCAATGGTAATGCAATAGTGACTTTCCTTACCAGAAAATAACTCTTGCTCATAAGTCCAGAAACTGCATGTGATTCAACTCCGTTTATGAGTGGGAAACAAACACTAGATCGCCTTAAAGAAAAACACTTTGCTATTGAGAAAAGAGTACTCTTCTACTCTACTGTGTTTCCTAAATAGCCAGAAGAGTGAGCTTGCTCAGAAAAAAAGAAATGTGGTTCCTAAACACATGAGCCATATCTACTTCAACTTGATTAGGAAAGTGACAAGAACAGTAGGTTCCCTTCAGTCGAATACACTGTACTTGCTGGGAACAGATGCGAGTGGTATTTGCACTGTGTATGACAATGGGAGTGCAATAGTGAATATCCTTACCAGAAAACAACTCTTGCTCATAGGACCAGAAACTGCATGTGATTTACTCCGTTGATAAATGGGAAACAAACACCTTCTCACCTTGCTAGGCACACACTCTGCTTTTGAGAAAAGAGCACTCTTCTACTCTACTGTGTTTCCTATACTGCCAGAAGAGTGAGCTTGCACAGAACAAAAAAATTGTGCTTACTACACACACAGACCATATCTAGTTCAATTATGCTTAGAAAACTGACAAGAACAGTAACTTCTCTTCAGTCCAATACACTGTACTTGCTGGGAACAGACGCAGGTGCTATTTGCACTGTGTATGGCAATGGGAGCTCAAAAGTGACTTTCCTTTCCAGAAAACAACTCTTGCTTGTAGGTCCAGAAACTGCACGTGATTCAACTCTGTTTAAGAATGGGAAACAAACACTAGCTCGCCTTCAAAGAAACAAACTCTGCTTTTGAGAACAGAGCACTCTTCTATTCTACTGTGTTTCCTATAGGGACAGAAGAGTGAGCTTGCTCAGAAAAATAAAGGTGCTTCCTGCACACACGGGCCATATTTACTTCAACTCTGCTTAGGAAACTGACAAGAACAGTAGCTTCTTTTCAGTCCAATACACTGTACTTGCTGGCAACAGACGCGAGAGCTATTTACACTGTGAATGGCATTGGGAGTACAATAGTGACTTTCCTTTCCAGAAATCAACTCTTGCTCGTAGGTACAGAAACTGTGTGTGATTCAACTCTGTTTATGAATGGGAAACAAACACTAGCTCGCCTTACAAGGAACACACTCTGCTTTTGAGGAAATAGCACTCTTCTACTACTGTGTTTACAATAGGGCCAGAATTGTGAACTTGCTGAGAACAAAAGAACTGTGCTTCTAATTCTCATGGGCCATATTTAGTTCAACTCTTTTTAGGAAACTGACAAAAACAGTAGGTTCTCTTCAGTCCAATACCCTGTACTTGCTGGGAATAGACGCAGGTGGTATTTGTACTGTTGAAGGCAATGGGAGCTCAAAAGTTACTTTCATTACCAGAAAACAGCTCTTGCTTTTAGGTACAGAAACTGTATGAGATTCAAGTGCGTTTATGAATGGGAAACAAACACTAGCTCGCCTTACAAGAAACACACTCTGCTTTTGAGAAAAGAGCACTCTTCTACTCTACTGTGTTTCCTATAGGGCCAGAAGAGTGAGGTTGCCCAGAACAAATAAAGGTGCTTCCTGCACACGCGGGCCATATCTAGTTCAACTCTGCTTAGGAAACTGACAAGAACAGTAGCTCTTTTCAGTCCATTACACTGTACTTGCTGGCAACACACTGAGAGCTATTTGCACTGTGGATGTCATTGGGAGTACAATAGTGACTTTCCTTTCCAGAAATAAACTCTTGCTCGTAGGTACAGAAACTGCATGTGATTCAACTCCGTTTATGAATGGAAACAAACACTACCTCACCTTACAAGAAACACCCTCTGATTTTAAGGAAAGAGCACTGTTCTACTCTACCGTGTTTCCAATAGGGCCAGTACGGTGAGCATTCTCAGATCAAAAAAAATGTGCTTTCTACACACACATGCCTTAACTAGTTCAACTCTGCTTAGGAAACTGACAAGAATAGTATCTTCTCTTCAGTCCAATACACTGTTCTTGCAGGAAAGAGATGCGAGTGCTATTTGCACTGTGTATGGCAATGGGAGCACAATAGTGACACTTATACCAGATAACAACTCTCTCTCCTAGGACCATTAACTGCATGTAATTCAACTCTGTTTATGAATGGGAAAGAAACACTGTCTCGCCTTACAAAAAACACACTCTACTTTTGAGAAAAGAGCACTCTTCTACTCTAGTGTGTTTCCTATTATGTCAGAACAGTGAGCTTCCAGAGAACAAAAGAACTGTGTTTCCTAAACACATGGGCCGTATTTAATTCAACTCTGCTTAGAATATTAACAAGAGCAGTAGCTTCTCATCAATCCAATACACTGTACTTGCTGGGAACAGACGCAAGTGCTATTTGCATAGTGTATGTCAAAGGGAGCGCAATAGTGACTTGTATACCAGATAACAACTCTGTCTCGTAGAAGTATTATCTGCATGTGACTCAACTTCGTTTATGAATGGGATACAAACACTAGCTCGCCTTACAAGAAACACACTCTACTTTTGACAAAAGAACACTCTTCTACTCTACTGTGTTTCCTTAAGGGCAAGAAGAGTGAGCTTCCTCGGAACAAAAGAACTGTGCCTCCTACACACATGGGCCATATCTAGTTCAACTCTGCTTAAGAAACTGACAAGAACATTAGCTTCTCTTCAGTCCAATACACTCTACTTGATGGTAATAAACACGAGTGCTATTTACACTGTGTATGGCAATGGGAGCACAATAGTGACTTTCCTTACCAGAAAACAATTCTTGCTCATAGGACCAGAAACTGTATGTGATTCAACTCTGTTTATGAATGGAAAACAAACACTTGCTCGCCTTCCAAGAAATACACTCTGCTTTTGAGAAGAGAACTCACTTCTTCTCTACTGTGTTCCCTATAGGGCCAGAAGAGTTAGCTTGCTAAGAACAATAGAACTGTGCTTCCTACACATACGGCCATACCTAGTTCAATTAAGCTTAGGAAATTGACAAGGACAGTAGCTTCTCTTCAGTCCAATACAGTGTATTTGCTGGGAACATTCGCGAGTGCTATTTGCACTGTGTATTGCAATAAGAGTGCAATAGTGACTTTTCTTACCCGAAAACAAGTCTTGCCCCTAGGACAAGAAACTGCATGTAATTTAACTCCGTTTATGAATGGAAAACAAACACCAGCTCACCTTATATGAAACGCACTCTGCTTTTGAGAAAAGAGCATTCTTCTACTCTCCTATGTTTCCTATAGTGCCAGAACAGTGAGTTTGCTCAGAAAAGAAAAACTGTGCTTTCTACACACACGGGCCATATCTAGGTGAATTCTGCTTAGAAAGTAGAAAAGAACAGTAGCGTCTCTTCAGTCCAGTACACTGTACTTGCTGCGAAGAGATGCGCATGCTACTTGTTCAGTGTAAGACAAGGGGAGCACAATAGTGACTTTTCTTACCAAAAAACAACTCTTAATCGTAGGACAGGAAACTTCATGGGATTCAACTCTGTTTAGGAATGGAAAACAAACACTAGCTAGCCTTATGAGAAACACACTCTGCTTTTGAGAAAAGAGCACTCTTCTACTCTACTGTGTTTCCATAGGGCCAGAACAGTGACCTTGCTCAGAACAAATGAACTGTCCTTCCTACACACACGGGCCATATTTAGTTCAACTCTGCTTGGGAAACTTACAAGAACACGAGCTTCTCTTCAGTCCAGTACACTGTGGTTGCTGGGAACAGATGAGTGTGCTATTTGCACGGGGTATGGCAATGAGAGCACAATAGTGACTTTCCTTACCAGAAAGCAACACTTGCTTGTAGGACCAGAAACTGCATGTGATTCCACTCTGTTCTTGAATGGGAAACAAACACTACCTCGACTTACAAGAAACATACACTGCTTTTGATAAAAGAGCACTCTTCTACTCCACTGTGTTTTCATAGGGCCAAAACAGTGAGCTTGTTGAGAACAAAAGAACTGTGATTCCTGAACTCACAGGCCAAATCTAATTCAACTCTGCTTTGGAAACTGACAAGAACAGTAACTTCTCTTCAGTCCGGTACACTGTACTTGCTGGGTACAGACATGATTCCTATTTTCACTATGTATGCCAATGGGATCACAATAGTGACTTTCCTTACCAGAAAACAACTCTTTCTCATAGGACCAGAAACTGCATGGGATTCATCTCCGATTATGAATGGGAAACAAACACTAGCTCTCTTTTCTAGAAACACATTCTTTTTTGAAGAAAAGAGCACTCTTATACTCTACTGTGTTTCCTATAGAGCCAGAACAGTGAACTTGCTCAGAACAAAAGAACTGTGCTTCCTACACACACATGGCCCTAACTAGTTCAACTCTGCTTAATTAACTGACAAGAACAGTAGCTTCTCTTGAGTCCAATGCACTGTAATTGCTGGGATCAGACGCTAGTGCTATTTGCAGTGTGTATGGCAATGGGAGCTCAGTAGTGACTTTCGTTACCAGAAAACAACTCTTTCTTGTAGGACCAGAAACTGCATGTGATCCAACTCTGTTTATGAATGGGAAAGAAATACTAGCTCGCTTTACAAGAAACACACTCTGCTTTTGAGAAAAGAGCACTCTTCTACTCTACTGTGTTTCCTATACGGCCAGAGAGTGAGCTTGCTAGGAACAAAGAACTGTGCTTCCTACACACACTGCCATATCTAGTTCAACTCTGCTTAAGATACTGACAGGAACAGTAGCTTTTCTTCAGTCCAATACACTGTACTTGCTGGGAAATTCGCGAATGCCTTTTCACTGTGTATGGCAATGGGAGTGCAATAGTGACTTTTCTTACCAGAAAACAACTCTTGCTCATAGGACCAGAAACTGCAAGTGATTCAACTCAGTTTATGAATGGGAAACAAACACTACCTTGCCTTACAAGAAACACACTCTGCTTTTGAGAAAAGAACACTCTTCTACTGTATTATTTTTCCATAGGGCCAGAACAGTGAGCTTGCTCAGAACAAAAGAATGGTGCTTCCTACACAAAAGGGCCATATCTAGTTCAACTCTGCTTAGGAAACTGACTAGAACTGTAGCTTCTCTTCAGTCCAATACATTGTAGTTGCTGGGAACAAAGGAGAGTGCTATTTGCACTGTGTATGGCAATGGGAGTGCAATAGTGAATTTTGTTACCAGAAAACCACTCTTGCTCGTAGGACCAGAAAGATCATGTAATTCCACTCCGTTTATCAATGGAAACAAACACTAGTTCTTCCTACAAGAAACACACTCTGCTTTTGAGAAAAGAGCACTCTTCTACTCTACTATTTTTCCTATAGCTCAAAAGCCTGAGCATGCTCAGAACAAAAGAACTGTGCTTCCTATACACACGGTCTATATCTAGTTCAACTCTGCTTAGGAAACTGACAAGAATAGTAGCTTCTATTCAGTCCAATACACTGTACATGCTGCGAACAGTCGCGCGTGCTACTTGTACTGTGTAAGGCAATGGAAGCGCAATAGTGACTTTCCTTACTAGAAAAGAACTCTTGGTCATAGGACTTGGAACTTTATGGATTCAACTCCTTTTAGGAATGGAAAACAAACACTAGCTCGCCTTACAAGAAACATACTCTGCTTTTGAGAAAAGAGCACTCTTCTACTCTACTATTTTTCCTATAGCTCAGAAGACTGAGCATGATCAGAACAAAAGAACTGTGCTTTCTAAAGACACGGGCCATATCTAGGTCAACTCTGCTTTTGAAACTGACAAGAACAGGAGCTTCTCTTCAGTCCAATACACTGTACTTGCTGGGAAGAGACGTGAATGCTACTTGCACTGTGTATCGCAATGGGATCGCAATAGTAACTTTCCTTACGAGAAAACAACTCTTGCTTGTAAGACCAGAAACAGCAGGTAATTCAACTCCATTTATGAATGGAAACAAACACTAGCTCAACTTAAAAGAAACACTCTCTGCTTTTGAGAAAAGAGCACTCTTCTACTCTGCTGTGTTTCCTATTGGACCAGAAGAGTGATTTTGCTCAGAACAAAAGAACTGTGCTTCCTACACACACGGGCCATATCTAGTTCTACTCTGCTTAGGAGACTGATAGGAACTGTAGCTTTTCTTTATCCAATACACTGTACTTCCTGGGAACAGATGAGAGTCCTATTTGCACTGTGTATGGCAATGGGAGCACAACAGTGAATTTCTTTACCAGAAAATAAGTCTTGCTCATAGGACCAGAAACTGCATGTTATTCAACTTCGTTTATGAATGGAAAACAAACTCTAGCTTGCCTTACAAGAAACACACTCTGCTTTTGAGTAAAGAGTACCCTTCTACTCTATGGTGTTTTCTGTAGGGCCAGAAGAGTGAGCTTGCTCAGAACAAAAGAACTGTGCTTCCTACACACACAGGCCATATCTACTTCAACTCTGCTTAGGAAACTGGCATGACCAGTAGCTTCTCTTCAGTCCAATACAATGCACTACCTGGGAACAGACGCGAATGCTATTTGAACTGTGTATGGCAATTGGAGCACAATATTTACTTTCCTTACAAGAAAACAATTCTTGTTTGTAGGATTAAAAACTGCATGTTATTTAACTCTGTTTATGAATAAGAATCAAACACTAACTTGCATTACAAGAAATACACTCTGCTTTTGAGAAAAAAGCACTCTTCTACTCTACTGTGTTTTTTATAGGGATAGAACAGTAAGCTTGCTGAGAACAAATGAACTGTGCTTCTTACACACACGGGTCACATCTATTTCAACTCTGCTTTGCAAACTGAGAAGAACAGTAGCTACTGTAAAGTCCAAAACACTGTAGATTCTGGCAAAAGACGCGAGTGCTATTTGCACTGTGTATGGTAATGGGAGCGCAATAGTGACTTTCCTTACCAGAAAAAAACTCTTGCTCATAGGAATAGAAACTGCATGTGATTCAACTCCGTTTATGAATGGGAAACAAACACTAGCTTGCCTTACAAGAAACACACTCTGCTTTTGAGAAAAGAACACTCTTCTACTCTACTGTTTTTCCATAGGGCCAGAACAGTGAGCTTGCTCAGAACAAAAGAACTGTGCTTCCTACACACACGTGCCATATCTAGTTCAATTCTGCTTAGGAAACTGACAAGAACAGTAGCTATTTGCACTGTGTATCACAATGGGAGCGCAATAGTGAATTTCCTTACCAGAAAACCACTCTTGTTCGTAGGAAAAGAAACAGCCTGTAATTCAACTCCTTTTATGAATGGAAACCAACACTAGCTCTACCTACAAGAAACACACTCTACTTTTGAGAAAAGAGCACTGTTCTACTCTACTGTGTTTCCATAGGGCCAGAAGAGTGAGCTTGCTCAGAACAAAAGAACTATGCTTCCTACACACACGGGCCATATCTAGTTCAACCCTGCTTAAGAAACTGACAAGAACAGTAGCTTCTCTTCAAACCAATACACTGTAGTTGCTGGGAACAAACGAGAGTGCTATTTGCACTGTGTTTGGCAATTGGAGCACAATAGTGACTTTCCTTACCAGAAAACAACTCTTGCTCATTGGACCAGAAACTGCATGTGATTCAATTCCGTTTATGAAAGGGAAACAAAGACTAGCTCGCCTTACAGGAAACACCCTCAGCTTTTGAGAAAAGAGTACTCTTCTGCTACTCTACTGTATTATCATAGTACTTGAACAGTGAGCTTCCTCAGAAAAAAAGAAATGTGCTTCCTACACAAACGGGCCATATCTAGTTCAACTCTGCTTAGGAAACTGAGAGGTACAGCAGCTTTCTTTCATTCCAATACACTGTACTTGCTGGGAAAAGACGCGAGTGCCATTTTCACTGTGTATGGCAAAGAGAGCTCAATAGTGACTTTCCTTACCAGAAATCAACTCTTGCTCATAGGACTAGAAACTTCATGGAATTCAACTCCATTTTTGAATGGAAAACAAACACTTGCTCGCCTTAAAAGAAACACACTCTGCTTTTGAGAAGAACACTCTTCTATTCTAGTGTGTTTCCTATAGGGCCAAAACAGTAAGCTTTCTCAGAACAAAAGAACTGTGCTTCCTACACACACGGGTCATATCTAGTTCAACTCTGGTTAGGAAATTGACAAGAAGAGTAGCTTCTCTTTAGTCCAATACACTGTAGTTGCTGGGAACAGACGAGAGTGCTATATGCATTGTGTATGGCAATGGCAGCACAATAGTGACTTTCCTTATCTAAAGCAACTCTTGCTCCTAGGACCAGAAACTACATGTGATTCAACTACGTTTATGAATGGAATCAAACACTAGCCTACCTTACAAGAAACACAATCTACTTTTGAGAAAATAGCACTATTCTATTTTACTGTATTTCCTATAGGGCCGAAAGAGTGAGCTTGTTCAGAACAAAAGAACTGTGTTTCCTACACACACGGGCCATATCTAGTTCAACTCTGCATAGGAAACTGACAGAAACAATAGCTTTTTCTCAGTCTAATACACTGCACTTGCTCAGAAAAGATACGAGTGCCATTTTCACTTAGTATGGCAATGGGAGCGCAATGGTGAATTTCTTACCAGAAAATAAGTCGTGCTCATAGAACCAGAAACTGCATGTAATTCAACTTCGTTTATGAATGGGAAACAAACACTTGCTCACGTTATATGAAACACACTATGCTTGTGAGAAAAGAGCACTCTTCTTCTCTACTGTGTTTCCTATAGGTCAGAAGAGTGAGTGTGCTCAAAAGAAAAGAACTGTGCTTTCTACACACACGGGCCATATCAGGACAACTCTGCTTAGGAAACTGACAAGAACTGTAGCTTCTATTCAGTACAATACACTCTACTCGCTGCGAACAGATGGGCTTGCTACTTGCACTGTGTAAGGCAATGAAAGCGCAATATTGAATTTCCTTACCACAAAACATCTCTCGCTAGTGAGACCAGAAACTGCATATGATTCAACTCCGTTTATGAATGGGAAACAAACACTAGCTCGCCTTACAAGAAACAAATTATGCTTTTCAGAAAAGAGAACTCTTATTCTCTACTGTGTTAAAATAGGGTCAGAACTGTGAGCATGCTCAGAACAAAAGAACTGTGCTTCCTAAACACACGGGCCATATCTAGTTCAACTCTGCTTAGTAAACTGACATGAACAGTAGCTTCTCTTCAGTTCTATAATCTGTACTTGTTTGGAACAGGCGCCAGTACTATTTGAACTGTGTATGGCAATGGGAGCACAATAGTGACTTTCCTTATCAGAAAACAACTCCTGCTCATAGGACCAGAAACAGCATGTGATTCAACTCCAATTATGAATGGGAAATAAACACAAACTCGCCTTATTAGAAAAACACTCTGCTTTTGAGAAAAGAGCACTTTCCTACTTTACTATGTTATCATAGGGCCAGACCAGTGAGCTTGTGCAGAACAAAAGAAGTGTGCTTCCTAAACACACGGGCCATATCTAGGTCAACTCTACTTTGGAAACTGACAAGAACAGTAGCTCCTTTTCAGTCCAATACACTGTACTTGCTGGAAAGAGACGTGAGTGCTAATTGCACTGTGTATCGCAATGGGGCACAATTGTGATTTTCCTTACCAGAAAACAACTCTTGCTCGTAGGACCAGAAACTGCATGTAATTCAACTCTATTTACGATTGGGAAACAAACACTAGCTCATCTTACAAGGAACACACTCTGCTTTTGAGAAAGGAGAACTCTTCTACTCTACTATGTTTCCTATAGGGCAAGAACAGTGAGCTTGCTCAGAACAAAAGAACTGTGCTTCCTAAAAAAAGGGCCATATCTAGTTCAACTGCGCTGAGGAAACTGACAAGTCCTGTAACTTCTCTTCAGTCCAATACACTGTTCCTCCTGGAAACAGACGAACAAGCTATATATACTGTGTATGGCAATAGGAGCACAATAGTGTGTTTCCTTACCAGAAAACAGCACTTGCTTGTAGGACCAGAAACTGCATTTGATTCAACTCCGTTTATGAATTTGAAACAAACACTAGCTCGTCTTACAAGAAACACACTCTGCTTTTGAGAAAAGAGCACTCTTCTACTCTACTGTGTTTCTATAGGGCCAGAATATAAGCATGCTGAGAACAAAAGAACTTTGCTTCCTACACACACGGCCATATCTAGTTCAAATTTGCTTAGGAAACTGACAGGAAGAGTAAATTGTCTTCAGTCAAATACAATGTACTTGCTGGGAAAAGATGCGAGTGCTGTTTGCACTGTGTATGGAAATGGGAGCTCAATTTTGACTTTCCTTACCAGCAAACAACTCTTGCTCATAGGACCAGAAACTGCATGTGATCCTACTCCATTTATAAATGGGAAAAAACACTAGATTGCCTTTCAAGAAACACACTCTGCTTTTGAGAAAAGAGCACTCCTCTACTCTACAGAGTTTCCGTAGGACCAGAATAGTTAGCTTGATCAGAACAAAGAACTGTTCTTCCCACAACACAGGCCATATCTAGTTCAACTCTGCTTAGGAAATTGACAAGAACAGTAGCTTCTGTTCAGTCCAATAAACTGTACTTGCTGGGAACAGACGCTTGTGCTATTTTCACAGTACATGGCAATGGGAGCAAAACAGTGACTTTCCTTACCAGAAAACAACTCTTGTTCATAGAACCAGAAATTGCATGTGATATAACTCCGTTTATGAATGGGAAATAAAGACTAGCGCGCCTTACAGAAACACACTCTGCTTTTGAGAAAAGAGCAATCTTCTACTCTACTGTGTTTCCTATAGTGCCGGAAGAGTGAGCTTGCTCAGAACAAAAGAACTGTGCTTTTTACACACACACGCCATATCCTGTTCAACTCTGGTAGGGAAACAGACAAGTACAGTGACTTCTCTTCAATCCAATACACTGTACTTGCAGAGAAATGATGCGAGTGCTATTTTCACAGTGTTTAGCAATGGGAGCACAATAGTGACTTTCCTTCCAAAAAACAATTCTTGCTTGTAGGACCAGAAACTGCATGTGATTAAACTCCATTTATGAACATGAAAGAAACAGTAGCACGCCTTAAAAGAAACACACTGTGCTGTTGAGAAAAGAGCACTCTTCTACTCTACTGTGTTTGCCTTAGGGCAAAAAATTGAGCTTGCTCAGAACAAAAGAAATGTGCTTCCTACACACAATGGCCATATCTGGTTCAAATCTGCTTATTTACCTGACAAGAACAGTAGCTTTTTTTCTCGTCCGCCTCGACCAGCAAGGATGACGCGACGCCAGACTCTTCTCTAAGCAGTTTATTCAGGAACCTTGAACAATCTTCTGACCCCGGGGAAAGTCATTTTCTTCTTCTTCTCCCTCTCTCACTCTCACTCTCACTCTCTCTCTCTCACTCTCTCTCTCTCTCTCTCTCTCTCTCTCTGTCTCTCTCTCTCTCTCTCACACACACTCTCCAAAGCCAGCCCCCGCCCTTTTATAGCCACTGGCCAAATCAACCCCGTGGTGCCACGTGAACAATGCCGCTAGGGTCAGACATATGCAAGCAAGCCAAATTAGGTCCAGGTGTGCAGAAGCAAGCCAGATCCTAGCCTCAGTCAAATAAGGAGCACCTGCCATTGGGAAGGCAGAAGCCAGATGCTGCGCCATCTTTGAGGCACAGCCGTGCACGGCTCTCTACAGCTCCCCCTTTATGGTTTTAAGCAGCAGGCAAGAGCAGAGGTCTAATCTCTGCCAAAAAACAACTTCGACATTGTACTGGTGTTAGTCCAGGTGTCATCCATCCAGAGAACACTTGACCCATCCGATACCCTTTTTTGCAGAGGTGGGAATTAGGGCATCAACCCACATGAAATTAGACTTGCTCTTCTTGGGTTTTTGCAATACAGCTAGACCAAAGTGCAGTGCACTAGCCTCGCATCCTGCGCGATCAAGTTTTTAATGCGGCCAGCCAGGCCTGGGGAGACTGTCCAGCTTCTATGGCTGTAAAGGCTTGGATAGTCATGGCTGCACTGCGTTGCTGAGAAACCCTTAAATGAACAATGCACCACAGGCACATCAGGGAGACAAGTACCAGTAGTCCTGCCAGGGCACCTAATCCCGCCCACTTCTTTAGAATTGATGTTATGGGCAAAGGGTATAGGCAGGCTTTTATAAGAGCCCAGAGTAGTCAGCTGCTCCCACTGGCACGCTTGTCAGAATCAGGGCTATCAGGATCAGGCACATCAGCTTCCAGGGTGTCATCACGTCTCTCCATCTGAGGGGCCTGTCGCACCAATCGTTCAGGTACCCAGATAGGGTCTAGCCGATCCTGTGGGAAAACACAAACAGAACCTCCCGCCCATGTCAGCACGGGATCGGGGCCATGCCAGCTACCTGTGAGAATATCTTTCCACTTCACCATGCCCTTCATAGGGCTGTACGGATTAAGACCTCTTATGGTGGTGGAGGATCTTCCTATCAATAAACCCACCGTGCCTGGCTTCAATCGCTGTTAGCTCAGGTTTTTCTGTGTTGCATTGATTTTCCACAGATCTCAGCTGTGGATGCCTTGTTGTGCTGGTTCTGGCATCCACCATTCTTAGTTTCTTAGCGGCTTTTGGAGCTTTTGAAAACCGCTCAGACTGCCTGCTTTGCAATCGGATGGAGTCATGCAAAATCTGTGCAGGGCCTCCACTTTAGCAACAGTGTATGAGGCTCTGATGCCATAAGTCCGGACAGATTCCGCTAGAGACTTGATGACCTTAAAATCCAAAGGTTCATGGTATCTCTGCTGAGTCTGGGCATTGAAAAACACTGGGCAAGCTAACTGCATTTCAGTTCTAACCTGTCTCCAAACCTCCGGGTTAAAAGAATTCCCCATAGAGACAACTCTAGACATGGAGGCAGATTCCAGATACAGTGGAGGAGCTGAGGGAACGACTCCACACTCAGACTCACATCATTTAATTCTTTCTCTTTCTCCCTTATTTCTACCCCTTTTCTTTCTTATGCTCACGCTCTGCAAGGTTTCACATAATGACTCTACACCATCAGAATCAGGGGAAGAGATAGGGGACTCGGAATGCTCTAGGTCCGAAAGGTCAGGATATAACCTTGTTTTTTCTTTCCCCTTTTTTGTTTTACTTCTGGTAGACGCTGCTCTAGCAGACATGGCCTTTTCTGATCTTTCCTCCTGCAACATTTCTAAGGCTGCCTGTCCATTCTCTACCGCATTGCTACAGCGCTGGTCTTTGAGACACCCTCTCACTAATTTCCAAACTGGTCTAACTCCATGTTTAAGCGTCCTTTGTTTTGCAGCGAAGTCTAGATCACGGCCCAACTTTTCACAGGAAGCTACCGTGAGGCTTCCGGAGACTGCAAACCAGGGTGCCACGACATCACATTCCTCTAGAAATCTTTCCAAAGTACCCTTCTTAATCTCTAATTTCTTTGAAAGGAGCAGCTCGTTAAGAGCCAGAAAAATTGGGTGCGAAGAGGTTGCGCCCATGATACTAGCAGCACCTTTTCCTTCACCTGCTTTCACTTTAATTTCCCTGCCTCCTTTTGTCGCCGTTCCACTTAACCTTCCTGTCCGCTTTAGCCGCGGCTCCACTTAATAATCCTGTCTGCGTTTGTCGCAGCTCTACTTAATTCTCCTGTCTGCTTTTGTCGCAGCTCTACTTAATTTTCCTGTCCGCTTTTGTTGCGGCTCTACGTTTCCCGCTTTTATCGCAGATCCCCACCTTCCTTTTCCTGTCCGCTTTGGTCGCGGCTCTACATTTACCTGGAGACTTACCAGTGCACTGCCCTGACTGCGAAGAGTTCTGAGCCTTAAAGGTTCCCCGTACGGGCCACCACCTGTCACGTCCGCCTCGACCAGCAAGGATGACTCGACGCCAGACTCATCTCTAAGCAGTTTATTCAGGAACGTTGAACAATCTTCTGAACCCGGGGAAAGTCATTTTCTTCTTCTCTCTCTCTCTCACTCTCTCTCTCTCTCTCTCTCTCTCTCTCTCTCTCTCACTCTCCAAAGCCAGCCCCTGCCCTATTATAGCCACTGGGCAAATCAACACCGTGGTGCCACGTGAACAATGCCGCTAGGGTCAGACATATGCAAGCAAGCCAGACTAGGTCCAGGTGTGCAGAAGCAAGCCAGATCCTAGCCTTAGTCAAATAAGGAGCACCTGCCATCGGGAAGGCAGAAGCCAGACGCTGCGCCATCTTTGAGGCACAGCTGTGCATGGCTCTCTACAGCTTTTCTTTAGTCCAATACACTGTACTTGCTGCGTACAAATGCGAGTGCTATTTGAACTGTGTATGTCAATGGGAACTCAATAGGTACTTCCCTTACCAGAAAAAAACTCTTGCTCATAGGACCAGACTTTGAATGTGATTCAACTCCGTTTATGAATGGGAAACAAACACTAACTTGCCTTACAAGAAACACACTCTGCTTTTGAGAAAAGAGCAGTCTTCTACTCTATGTGTTTCACAGGGCCAGAAGAGTGAGCTTGCTCAGAACAAAAGAACTGTGCTTCCTACAAACATGGGCCATGTCTAGTTCAACTATGCTTAGGAAACTGACAAGGACAGTAGCTTCTCTACAGTCCAATACACTGTACTTGCTGGGAACAGGCGCTTGTGCTATTTTCCTAGTGCATGGCAATGGGAGCACAACAGTGACTTTCCTTACCAGAAAACAACTCTTGTTCATAGAACCAGAAACTGCATTGATTCAACACCAATTAAGAATGGGAATCAAAGGCTAGCTCGCCTTACAGAAACACACTCTGCTTTTGAGAAAAGAGCACTTCTCTACTGTACAGTGTTTCCTATAGTGCCAGAAGAGTGAGCTTGCTCAGAATAAAAGAACTGTGCTTCCTACACACACGGGCCATATCCTGTTCAACTATGCTAGGGAAACTGAGAAGTACAGTTGCTTCTCTTCAATCCAATACACGGTACTTGCAGGGAACTGATGCGAGTGCTATTTACACAGTGTATGGCAATGGGAGCGCAATAGTGACTTTCCTTCCAAAAAACAACTCTTGCTCGTAGGACCAGAAACTGCATGTGATTCAACTCCATTTATGAATATGAAAGAAACAGTAGCTTGCCTTACAAGAAACACACTCTGCTTTTGAGAAAAGAGCACTCTTCTACTCTACTGTGTTTGCCTTAGGGCAAGAAAATTGAGCTTGCTCAGAACAAAAGAAATGTGCTTCCTACACACACGGGCCATATCTAGTTCAAATCAGCTTAGTAAACTGACAAGAACAGTAGCTTCTCTTTAGTCCAATACACTGTACTTACTGCGAACAGATGCGAGTGCTATTTGAACTGTGTATGTCAATGGGAACTCAATAGGGACTTCCCTTACAAGAAAAAAACTCTTCCTCATAGGACCAGACACTGCATGTGATTCAACTCCGTTTATGAATGGGAAACAAACACTAGCTCGCCTTACAAGAAACACACTCAGCTTTTAAAAAAAGAGCACTCTTCTACTCTATGTGTTTCCAGTGGGCCACAACAGAGACTTGCTCAGAACAAAAGAAATGTGCTTCCTACTCACACGGGCCATATCTAGTTCAAATCTTCATAGGAAACTGACAAGAATAGTAGCTTCTCTTCAGTCCAATACACTGTAATGACTGGGAACAGAATGAGTGCTATTTGCAATTTGTATGGTAATGGGAGCACAATAGTTATTCCTTACAAGAAAACAACTCTTGCTCATAGAAAAGAAATTGCATGTGATTCATCTCCGTTTATAAATGGGAAACAAACACTACCTCGCCTTACAAGAAACACACTCTGCTTATGAGAAAAGAGCACTCTTCTTATCTACTGTGTTTCCTATAGGGCCATAACAGTGAGCTTGCTCAGAACAAAAGAAATGTGCTTCCTACACACATGGGCCATATCCAGATCAACTCTGCTTAGGAAAGTGACAGTTACAGTAGCTTCTCTTCAGTCCAAAACACTGTACTTGCTTGCAACAGACGCGAGTGCCATTTGCACTATGTATGGCAATGGAAGTTCAATAGTGACTTTTCTTACCAGAAAATAACTCTTGCTCATAGGACCAGAAACTGCAAGTAATTCTACTCTGTTTATGAATGGGAAACAAACACTAGCTCGCCTTACAAGAAACACACTCTGCTTTTAAGAAAACAGCACTCTTCCACTCTACTTTGTTTCCAAAGGGCCAGAATAGTAAGCTTGATCAGAGCAAGGAACTGTGCTTCCTACACACAAGGGCCATGTCTAGTTCAACTCTGCTTAGGAAACTAACAAGAACAGTGGCTTATCTTCAGTCCAACACACTGTACTTGCTGTAAACAGATGCAAGTGCTATTTACACTGTGTATGGCAACGGCAGCGCAATGGTGACTATCCTTGCCAGAAAACAACTGTTGTTCGTAGGACCAGAAACTGCATGTGATTCATCTCCGTTTATGAATGGGAAATAAACACTACCTCGCCTTACAAGAAACACACTCTGCTTTTGAGAAAAGAGCACTCTTCTAATCTACTGTGTTTCCTATGCGGCCAGAACAGTGAGCTTGCTCAGAACAAAAGAAATGTGCTTCCTACATGCACATGTCATATCTAATTCAAATCTCCTTAAGAAACTGACAAGAACAGTAGCTTCTCTTCAGGCCAATAAACTGTACTTGCTGAAAACAGACACGAGTGCTACTTGCACTCTGTAAGGCAATGGGAGCACAATAGTGACTTTTTACAAGAAAAAAACTCTAGCTCATAGGACCAGAAACTGCATGTGATTCAACTCCGTTTAGGAATTGAAAACAAACACTAGCTCACCTTACAAGAAACACACTCTCTTTTTGAGAAAAGAGCACTCTTCTATTCTCTGTGTTTCCTACATGGCCGGCAGAGTGAGCTTGCTCAGAACAAAAGAAATGTGCTTTCTACACACAGGCCATATCTAGTTCAAGTCAGCTTAGGAAACTGACAGAACAGTAGCTTCTCTTCAGTCCAATACACTGTACTTGCTGGGAACAGTCGTGAGTACTATTTTTACAGTGCTTGGCAATGGGAGCACAACAGTGACTTTACTTACCAAAAAAAACCACTTGCTCATAGAACCAAAACTGCACGTGATTCAACTCTGTTTATGAATATGAAAAAAAGACTAGCTAGCCTTACGGAAACACACTCTGCTTTTAAGTAAAGAGCACTCTTCCACTCTACTGTGTTTCCTATAGGCCCGGAATAGTGAGCTTTCTCAGAACAAAGAAACTGTGTTTCCTACACTCATGGACCATATCTACTTCAACTCTGCTCAGGAAAGTGACAGGAACAGTAGCTTCTTTTCAGTCAAATACACTGTACATGGTGGGAACAGTGGCAAGTGCTATTTGAACTGTGAATGGCAATGGGAGCGCAATAGTGACTTTCCTTACCAGAAAACAACTCTAGCTCGTAGGACAAGAAACTGCATGTGATTCAACTCCGTTTGTGAATGGCAAACAAACACTAACTCGGCTTACAAGAAACACACTCTGCTTTTGAGAAAAGAGCAGTCTTCTACTCTACTCTGTTTTCTACAGGGCCTTCATAGTGCACTTGCTCAGAACAAAAGAACTGTGCTTCCTACACACACAGGCCATATATATTTCAATTCTGCTTACTAAACGGACAAGAACAGTAGCTTCTCTTCAGTCCAATACATTGTACATGCTGGGAAGAGATGCGAGTGCTATTTGCAGTGAGTATGGCAATGAGCGCACAATAGTGACTTTCCTTGCCAGAAATCAACTCTTGCTAGTAGGACCAGAAACTTCATGTGATTCACTTCCGTTTATGAGTGGGAAACAAACACTAACTCGCCTTACAAGAAACACACTCTGCTTTTGAGAAAAGAGCACTCTTCTACTCTACTCTGTTTCCTGTAGGGCCAGAACAGTGAGCATGTGCAGAATAAATAACTGCATTTCACAAAAACACGGGGCATATATAGTTCAATTCCGCTTAAGAAACAGACAAGAACAGGAGCTTCTCTTCAGTCCAATACACTGTACATTCTCGGAACAGACAGGAGTGCTATTTGCACTGTGTATGGCAATGGGAGCACAATAGTGACTTTTCTTACCAGAAAACAATTCTTGCACATAGGACC
The DNA here is from genome assembly GCF_949786415.1 of Peromyscus eremicus. Classification (NCBI taxonomy): domain Eukaryota; kingdom Metazoa; phylum Chordata; class Mammalia; order Rodentia; family Cricetidae; genus Peromyscus; species Peromyscus eremicus. The sequence goes on from NW_026734294.1 coordinate 831,677, forward strand.
AGAAACTGCATGTGATTCAACTCCGTTTATGAATGGGAAACAAATAATAGCTCGCCTTACAAGAAACACACTCTGCTTTTTAGAAAAGAGCACTCTTCTACTTTATTGTGTTTCCTATAAGGACGGAGCAGTGAACTTGCTCAGAACAAAAGAACTGTGCTTCCAACACACATGGGCCATATCTAGTTCAACTCTGCTTAAAAATCTCACAAGAACAGTAGCTTCTCTTCATTCCAATACAATGTACTTGCTGTGAACAGTCGTGAGTGCTATTTGCACTGTGTATGGCATTGGTAGTACAATAGTGACTTTCCTTACCAGAAAACAACTCTTGCTCGTAGGACCAGAAACTGCCTGCTATTCATCTCCATTTATGAATGGAAAACAAACACTAGCTCGCCTTACAAGAAACACACTCTGCTTTTGAGAAAAGAGCACTCTTCTTCTCTACTGTGTTTCCTATAAGGACAGAACAGTGAGCTTACTCAGAACAAATGAAGTGTGCTTCTTGCACACACGGGCCATATCTAGTTCAACTCTGCTTAGGAAACAGACAAGAACAGTAGCTTCTCTTCAGTCAAATACACTGTACTTGCTGGGAACAGACGCGAGTGCAATTTTCACTTTGTATGGATTGGGAGCACAATAGTGACTTTTCTTACCATAAAACAACTCTTGCTGTTAGGACCATGAAGCTACATGTGATTCAACTTGGTTTACAAATGCAAAACAACCACGAGCTCGCCTTACAAAAACACACTCTGTTTTTGAGAAAAGAGCACTCTTCTACCCTACTGTGTTTCCATAGGTCCAGAACAGTGAGCTTGCTCAGAACAAAAGAACTGTGCTTCCTACACACACAAGCCATTTCTACTTCAACTCTTCATAGGAAATTGACAAGAACAGTAGCTTCTCTTCAGTCCAATACACTGTTCTTGATGGGAACTGATGTGAGTGATATTTCCACTGTGTATGGCATGGGGAAACAATAGTGACTTTCCTTACCAAAAAACAACTCTTGCTTGTAGGACTCGAAAGTGCATGTGATTCAACTCCATTTATGGATGGGTAACAAACACTTCTCGCCTTACAAGAAACACACTCTGCTTTTGGAAAAGAGCACTCTTCTACTCCACTGTGTTTTCTTTACGGCTAGAACAGTGAGCTTGCTCAGAACAAAAGAACTGTGCTTCCTAGACACACGGGCATATCTAGTTCAACTTGGCCTAGGAAACTGAATAGAAGAGTAGCTTTTCTTCAGTCCAATACACTGTACTTCCTGGGAAAAGACACAGGTGCTACTTGCACTGTGTATGGAAATTGGAGCACAACAGTGTCTTTCCTTACCAGAAAACAACTCTTGCTCGTAGGGACAAAAACTGCATGTGATTCAGCTCCGTTTTTGAATAGGAAACAATCACTACCGCGCTTTACAAGAAACACACTCTTCTTTTGAGAAAAGAGCACTCTTCTACTCTACTTTGTTTCCTACAGGGCCAGAAGAGTGAGCTTGCTCAGAACAAAAGAACTGTGCTTCCTACACACGGGCCATATCTACTTTTACTCTGCCTAGGATATTGAAAAGAATAGTCGCTTCACTTCAGTCCATTACATTGTAATTGCTGGGAACTGACGTGAGTGCTATTTGCACTGTGTATAGCAATAGGAGCACAATAGTGAGTTTCCTTACCAGAAAACAACTCTCGCTTGTAGAACCGGAAACTGCATGTGATTCAACTCTGTACATGATGGAAAACAAACACTAGCTTGCCTTACAAAAACACACTCTGCTTTTGAGAAAAGAGCACTCTTCTACTCTACTGTGTTTCCATAGGGTCAGAACAGTGAGCTTGCTTAGAACAAAGAACTGTGCTTCCTACAACCCAGGCCACATCAAGTTTAACTTTGCTTAGGAAATTGATAAGACAGTAGCTTCTTTTCAGTCCAATACACTGTACTTGGTGGGAATAGACGCGAGTGATATTTGCACTGTGTATGTCAATGTTGAAACAATAGTGACTTTCCTTACTAGAAAACAACTCTTGCTTATAGGACCATAAACTGCATGTGATTCAACTCCATTTATGAATGGGAAACAAACACTAGCTCGCCTTACAAGAAACACATTCTGCTTTTCAGAAAAGAGCAGTCTTCTAGTCTATTGTGTTTCCTATAAGGACAGAACAGTGAGCTTGCTCAGAACAAAAGAACTGTGCTTCCAACACACATGGGCCATACTTAGTTCACCTCTGTTTAGGAAACTAACAGGAACAGTAGCTTCCTGTCAGTCCAATACTTTGTACTTGCTGGGAACAGACGCGAGTGCTATTTGTACTGTGTATGGCAATGGGAGTGCAATAGTGACTTTCCTTTCCATAAAACAACTCTTGCTGGTAGGACCAGAAACTGCATGTGATTCAACTCGGTTTATAAATGGGAAACAAACACTAGCTCGCCTTACAAGAAACAAACTCTGCGTTTGAGAAAACAGCACTCTTCTACACTACTGTGTTTCCCATAGGGCCAGAAAATTGAGCTTGCACAGAACAAAAGAACTGTGCTTCCAACACACATGGGCCATACTTAGTTCACCTCTGCTTAGGAAACTAACAGGAACAGTAGCTTCCTGTCAGTCCAATACTCTGTACTTGCTGGGAACAGACGCGAGTGCTATTTGTACTGTGTATGGCAATGGGAGTGCAATAGTGACTTTCCTTTCCATAAAACAACTCTTGCTGGTAGGACCAGAAACTGCATGTGATTCAACTCGGTTTATAAATGGGAAACAAACACTAGCTCGCCTTACAAGAAACAAGCTCTGCGTTTGAGAAAACAGCACTCTTCTACACTACTGTGTTTCCCATAGGGCCAGAAAATTGAGCTTGCACAGAACAAAAGAACTGTGCTTCCAACACACATGGGCCATACTTAGTTCACCTCTGCTTAGGAAACTAACAGGAACAGTAGCTTCCTGTCAGTCCAATACTCTGTACTTGCTGGGAACAGACGCGAGTGCTATTTGTACTGTGTATGGCAATGGGAGCGCAATAGTGACTTTCCTCTCCAGAAAACAACTTTTTTTTCAATTAATCAGACTTTATTGAGCTCCTAAATTGAGCAATCTCAAAAGCTGCTTCTTACCTATATCTTGCTGTTGGAGACCAGATAAACAAGCAAGAAATTTTAATATACGTACATTCAATAAGTCATCTAGGAACAGAAGAAGCACACTTGGACAGATTGGAATGGTATGTAGGGTCTGCTTTCAGAGTCCCTTGGAGTCTTTGAAATATGTCTTAATTTGTCTATGGAACATCTCCACTTATGTATTCAATAGACTCCTTGAACACACATATCTGAATGTAAACTCTTGGTTCTGGACACACTTGCCAAGCAGTTTCTTCTACAGTCTTTTGTGTCTCAGCAGAAAGCAATCTCCTTCGATCAATTGCTTAAGCCAAGTCCATAAGATTCCTTGCTTTCTTAATGAATGTCACATTCTACATTCAATGTCACAGAAGAGCTGTCAGTTCATCCTTTTAAATATATCCTGGATCTGACCACATCCACCATATTGGTGCTGTATCTCCATCCATTATGTATTGAGACTGCTATGTCCCCTCTTGTTTTTCCGCCTACTATCTATTCAACTCTACTTCCCACACTAGGGGGTCATCCATTTGAAACAAAGATGTATGTATCTCCTTTGACTAATACCCTATAGAGGATACTTATCTCACCCTAAGTAAAACTCATACATGTCTAGAGTGGTCCAAAGGCATCACCAGCTACCAGCCTTCCTGTGTAGCCTGTCTAACCCTAAATAATTCCCAATCCCACTGAATCTACTCCAATCACAACAGTTCATGAGTTTTCCCTGGGTATCCAGAACACTACTTAACAGCTTGGCACTCAGTCTTCTTATATCTGGAGGTTCTTCTCCCTTACTGTAGGCTTCTTCTATCCACTTGTCATTTTTAAGCCTTGATGCAAAGATGCAAAACCTATAAAAGCCACCTCTGATCATCCTGGTCCAGTGTTTTGAATGTAGCTCACAGATAATCCATTGTACATTAAAAATTGAAATTTTGTATATGCATTTGTTGACTTGTTTAGCAAGTGTTTCATTCTACCAAGATTGTAAGCTGAAGATGGTAAAGATAGCACTGTGCCTTAAGTGTACCCAACATATATTTTTTAAAATTTTTATTTTGCAACACAATTCAATTCTACATATCAGCCACGGATTCCCTTGTTCTCCCCCCTCCCGTCCCCCTCACCTTCCCCCCCACCTTAACCCCAAGCCTGCCCCCATTCCCATCACCTCCAGGCCAAAGCCTTCCCCGCAGCCTGATATCAACCTGGTAGACTCAGTCCAGGTAGGTCCAGTTCCCTCCTCCCTGGCCAAGCCAAGCGACCCTGCATAGGCCCCAGGTTTCAAACAGCCAACTCATGCAATGAGCACAGGACCCGGTCCCACTGCCTGGATGCCTCCCAAACAGATCAGGCCAATCAACTGTCTCACCCACTCAGAGGGCCTGATCCAGTTGGTGGCCCCTCAGCCATTGGTTCATATTTCATATGTTTCCGTTCATTTGGCTGTTTGTCCCTGTGCTTTATCCAACCTTGGTCTCAATAATTCTCGCTCATATAAACCCTCCTCATTCTCGCTAATTGGACTCCCAGAGATCCACCTGGGGCCTAGTCATGGATGTCTGCATCCAGATCCATCAGTAGTTGGATGAGGTTTCTAGCATGACAATTAGGGTGTTTGGCCATCCCATCACCAGAGTAGGTCAGTTTGGGCTGTCTCTCAACCACTGCCAGCAGTTTGTTGTGGGGGTATCTTTGTGAATTTCTGTGGGCCTCTCTAGCACTTTGCTTCTTCCTATTCTCATGTGGTCTTCATTTACCATCGTCTCCTATTCCTTGTTCTCCCTCTCTGTTGTTGATCCAGCTGGGATCTTCCGCTGCCCCAAGCTCTCTTTTCCTCAACCCTCGCCCTTCCTACCCCCACTCATGTCCAGGCTGTTTGTTGCTGAAGAATTTCTCTCCAGCTCCCACCATCAAGTCCCGCCAGTCTCAGAGCCCACTTATAAAATAAACACACAGACTCTTACATTATTTAAACTGCTTGGCCATTAGCTCAGGCCTGTTATTGTCTAGCTCTTACTCTTATATTTAGCCCATTTCTATTAATCTTTACTTTGCCACATGGCTCATGGCTTACTGGTACCTTACATCTTCCTTGTCCTGATGGCGGCTCGCAATGTCTCTCTCTCCGCCTTCCATTTCCCAGAATTCTTTTCCTTGTCCCGCCTATACTTCCTGCCTAGCCAATGGCCAATCAGTGATTTATTTACTGACCAATCAGCAACACACTTGACATACAGACCATCCCACTGCACTTCCCCTTTTCTTTTCTTAAAAAGGAAGGTTTTAACTTTAACATAGTAAAATTACATATAACAAAACAATTATCAAGCAAGAATTACAGTTACAATATTAAAGAAGAGATCCTATCTATCTTATATTTGTAAGTTTAAGGTTTTATATCTAACTTATCTTTTATTATAACTAAGGAAAATTGTAAGTATCTAGTCTTTAACCACATCAAAGACTTCAGAAGGATATACTACTACCTGAGAAATGGAGAAGAATATAAGCAACTTTTAGGAGTCTTGTAGGGTAGACAGAGACAGCTGGCAGTCTGGACAGTCATTCAAAGTTCTCTTGTAAAGTTGGGGCATCTGTCTTCAGCCCACAGGCCTAGAGTCTCTTATTTACTTTTTTCTGTGTCCTGTAGAATGTCTGGCAGTTTTCTCTGCAAAGCAGGAACCTGAAGGACCATTTTGTCAAGCAAAGTTCAGTGGTCACCTTTCTATGGGTCCTGCATGTCCAGTTGATCAAGCAGTCCAGGCAAGAACAGTTTCTTGCCCAAATGGCTATTTTTGTCAAGGTGAAGATAAACTCCATATGGAGTGTCTTCGATGCCCATCCTCCTCTCTGAAGTAAATCGGTGCTGTCAGGAGCAGACATGTCTCATTGTCCAAAAAGTCTAAACTTTTAAAACATTTTAAATGCCATATTCTGTAGATCTTTGAAGTGTTTGAAGACTACCTATCTATCTGAAATATATCTATGTATACCTAGAAGACTTAACTAACATGGCTACAAATATTATCATAGATGACTAACTATTAATCTATTTTTTAATTATCCATTACAATTTTAAATGAGTTACATAAACATAATACCTCAAACAAGAATAGAAATATATATACAGTATAACAAAATTAAGTTTAAACTTGTATCAATAAACTAAAATCTATAGCAATGTAAAACATTTTAAACAAGTTGTTACTCTTTAAAAGTAGGTTCATTGATCTACCCTTTCATCCTATCATATCTAAACTATCCCCCTTTTTGTTTTAGAAAGAGATTGTATTTATAATCAACCTGATTTAAATAAAAATATTGGTTTTTCTCTGTCCCACATCAGAGGGCTCTTCTGATTTGGGACACAAGAATCTCTTAACCATTTTTTTTTTTTGAGCAATATGTCTGGGTTTAGAGGGGGAGTGAGCCAATTCCATCTCTAAAGCCAGCTTGGTATATTTGGGAATTTGGGCGTAGCTTCTCTTACTACTTCCTGCTGGAGGGGGGCGCTGTATCTTCTGGAGACAGAAAGAAAATTTTAGGATCATGGAGTAGTCCGTGAGGCTGTATATCTGAGCCAGTTGACTTGAAACCATTCTGGATGTTGAATCATCTGGGCCATGGTGTCATTGGAGACCTTTCAGGGGGTCTTGGCTGGTCAAACCTGATGTATCTTAATCTGGAACAAATCCATAGTCTCTGGCTTTCTGTGGAAACAAGAGCAGAGACTCTTTTCCAAAGCAACATATCCTTATATCCAAATTTTGAAGTCAAGGTACCTTTAAAATATACATTTTGGCATAACTCAACAGCTTTTACAATCAAATGTTTTTCTGCAGTTACGAATATCAAAGAGAACATAATCCAGATTCTCTGTGTGGTAGTCATCTTTACGTGGCTTATTTTTTTATATTAGCTTGAGCCTATTACTTTTAAACTGCAGCCTTCTAAGCCTGAAACGGCGCAGTGGCTGCTGGCTCCGCCCACTTCAGCTTTCCAACATGGCGGCGGTCCGCTTTCCGCCAGCTCTGGGAGCCATAACTCTCAGAAATAGTGGGTCTACACTTTTACCAAAGTAGCGTGTAGCCCAGAAACCTCTTTTTTTGTTTTGTACTAGCAAAGGCTAAATTCACCACACAGTTTAATGTGCTACTTGCAGAGGCCTCATTCCTGCCATACGGCGGCAGGTCGAGCACGCACGCTAGGAACCCGCCAGCAGTAGCTCAAACACGCAGGCTGCCGCTAACTTGATAGAGACAACTAGGAACTGTTTTCAGCTCCGTTTTAGAATCTTTTTACTCAGGTTTTAGGTGGAAACTCTTGCCCCACGTTGGGCGCCATTTGTTGCTGAAGAATTTCTCTCCAGCTCCCACCATCAAGTCCCGCCAGTCTCAGAGCCCACTTATAAAATAAACACACAGACTCTTACATTATTTAAACTGCTTGGCCATTAGCTCAGGCCTGTTATTGTCTAGCTCTTACTCTTATAGCTGTTCATGTAGATCTCATTCCATTTCTCTGTCATTGGGCGATCCCCTTGTCTTTCTTGGGGTCCTGTTTTCCAGGTAGCCTCCCTGGTGATGTGACTAGCAGTCCAGTCATCCTTGTTCCACATCTAGTATCCTGCTATGAGTGAGTACATACCATGTTTGTCTTTCTGAGTCTGGGTTATCTCACTCAGGATGATTTTTTTTCTAGATCCATCCATTTGTCTGCAAACCTCATGATGTCCTTGTTTTTTTTCTGCTGAGTAGTATTCCATTGTGAATATATACCACATTTTGTTTATCCATTCTTCAGTTGAAGGGCATCTAGGTTGTTTCCATGTTCTGGCTATTACAAACAATGCTGATATGAACATAGCTGAACAAGTACTCTTGTGGTGTGGTTGAGCATTCTTTGGGTATATGCCCAAGAGTGGTATAGCTGGATCTTGGGGGAGATGGATTCCCATTTTTCAAAGAAAGCACCATATTGATTTCCAAAGTGGTTGTACAAGCTTGCAACAAGCTGTGGAGGAGAGTTCCCTAGCTCCACATCCTCTCCATCATAAGGTGTCTTCAGTGTTTTTGATCTTAGCCCTTCTGACAGGTGGTATCTCAGAGTTGTTTTGATTTGCATTTCCCTGATGATTAGGGATGATGAGCAATTCCTTAAATATCTTTCAGTCATTTGAGTTTCCTCTGTTGAGAAATCTCTGTTTAGTTCTATAGCCCATTTCTTAATTGGACTGTTGGGCATTTTGATGTCTAATTTCTTGAGTTCCTTATATATTCTGGATATCAGTCCTCTGTCAGATGTGGGGTTGCTGAAGATCTTTTCCCATTCTGTAGGCTGTTGCTTTGCCTTGTTGACCATATCCTTTGCTCTACAAAACCTTCTCAGTTTCAAGAGGTCCAATTGATTGATTGTTTCTCTCAGTGTCTGTACTACTGGTGTTCTATTTAGGAAGTGGTCTCCTATGCCAATGCGTTCAAGACTACTTCCTACTTTCTTTTCTAGCAGGTTCAGAGTAGCTGATTTATGTTGAGGTCCTTGATCCACTTGGACTTAAGTTTTGTGCATGGTGATAGATATGGATCTATTTGCAGCCTTCTACATGTTGATATCCAGTTTTGCCAGCACCATTTGTTGAAGATGCTTTCTTTTTTCTATTGTGCATAATGTCAGGGTCTTCAATTCAATTCCATTGTTCCACATGTCGGTTTTTATGCCAGTACCAAGTTGTTTTTATTACTGTAGCTCTATAGTACAGCTTGAAGTAAAGGATCGTGATGCCTCCAGAAGTTGTGTTATTGTACAGGATTCTTTTGGCTATCCTGGGTTTTTTGATTTTTCATATGAAGTTGAGTATTATTCTTTCCAGGTCTGTGAAGAATTGTGTTGGTATTTTGATGGGGATTTCCTTGAATCTGTAGATTGCTTTTGGTAAGATTGCCATTTTTACTATGTTAGTCCTGCCTATCCATGAGCATGGGAGATCTTTCCATTTTCTGACATCTTCTTCAATTTCTTTTTTCAGGGACTTAAAGTTCTTGTCATAAAGGTCCTTCCCTTGCTTGGTTAGTGTTTCCCCAAGGTATTTTATGTCATTTGTGGCTATAGTAAAGGGTGATGTATCTCTGATTTCCTTCTATGCTTCTTTGTCAATTGTATATAGGAGGGCTACTGATTTTTTTGAGTTGATCTTGTATCCTGCAATGTTGCTGAAGGTGTTTATAAGCTGTGTCAGTTCCTTGGTGGAATCTTTGGGGTTGCTCAATTATACTATCATGTCATCTGCAAACAGGGAAAGCTTGACTTCTTTCTTTCCAATTTGTATCCTCTTAATCTCCTTATGTTGTCTTATTTCTCTGGCTAGAACTTCAAGTACTATATTGAATAAGTATGGGGAGAGCGGACAGCCTTGCCTCATTCCTGATTTTAGTGGAATTGCTTTGAGTTTCTCTCCATTTAATTTGATGTGGGCTGTTGGCTTGCTGTAAATTGCCTTTATTATGTTTAAATATGTTCCCTGTATTCCTGATCGCTCCAAGACCTTTATCATGAAGGGGTGTTGGATTTTGTCAAATGCCTTTTCAGCATCTAGTGAGATGATCATGTGGTTTTTTCTTTGAGTTTGTTTATATGGTGTATTACATTGACAGACTTTCGTATGTTGATGCATCCTTGCACGCCTGGAATGAATCCTACTTGATCATGGTGGATAATTGTTTTGATGTGTTCTTGCAGTCTGTTTGCCAGTATTTTATTGAGTATTTTTGCATCAATGTTCATGAGGGAGATCGGTCTGTAGTTCTCTTTCTTTGTTGTAGCCTTGTTTGGTTTAGGAATCAGGGTAATTGTAGCCTCATAGAAGGAGTTTGGTAATGTTCCTTCTGTTTCTATTGTGTGGAACAATTTAGAGAGTATTGGTATTAACTGTTCTTTTAAGATCTGGTAGAATTCTGCACTGAAACCATCTGGTCCTGGGCTTTTTTTGGTTGGGAGACTTTTAAGGACTGTTTCTATTTCATTAGGGGTTATTGGACTATTTAAATAGTTTATCTGGTCTTGATTTAATTTAGGTATGTGGTACCTATCTAAAAAATTATCCATTTCTTTTAGGTTTTCCAGTTTGTGGAATAGAGGTTTTTGAAGTATGACCTGATGATTCTCTGGATTTCCTCAATGTCTGTTGTTATGTCCCCCTTTTCATTTCTGATTTTGTTGATTTGGATGTTCTCTCTCTGTCTTTTGGTTAGTTTGGATAAGGCCTTGTCTATCTTGTTGATTTTATCAAAGAACCAACTCTTTGTTTCATTAATTTTTTGTATTGTTCTCTTTGTTTCTATTTTATTGATTTCAGCTCTCACTTTGATATTTTCCTGGCATCTATTTTTCCTGGGAGACTTTGCTTCTTCTTGTTCTAGAGCTTTCAGGTGTGCTGTTAAGTCACTAGTGTGAGATTTCTCCAACTTATTTATGTGAGCATTTAGTGCTATGAATTTCCCTCTTAGTACTGCGTTCATAGTGTCCCATAGGTTTGGATATGTGGTGTCTTCATTTTCGTTGATCTCTAGGAAGTCTTTAATTTCTTTCTTTATTTCTTCTTTAACCCATTGGTGATTCAGTTGGGTATTATTCAGTTTCCATGAGATTGTAGGTTTTCTGTAGTTTCTTTGTTGTTGAAATTCAACTTTAGACCATGGTGGTCTGATAGAACACAGGAGGTTATTCCAATTATTTTGTATCTCTTTAGATTTGTTTTGTGGCCAAGTATGTGGTCGATTTTAGAGAAGGTTCCATGGGGTGCTGAGAAGAAGGTATATTCTTTTTTGTTAGGAAGGAATGTTCTGTAGATATCGATTAAGTCCATTTGAGTCATGACATCAATTAAGTCCTTTATTTCTCTGTTAAGTTTCAATTTGGGAGATCTGTCCAGTGGTGAACGTGGGGTGTTGAGTTCTCCCACTATTAATATGTGGGGTTTTATATGTGATTTAAGCTTTAGTAATGTTTCTTTTACATATGTGGGTGCCCTTGTGTTTGGGGCATAAATGTTTAGAATTGAGACTTCGTCTTGGTGGATCTTTCCTGTGATGAGTATGTAATGCCCTTCTTGATCTCTTTTGATTGATTTTAGTTTGAAGTCTACTTTGCTGGATATCAGGATGGCTACACCCACTTGTTTCTTAAGACCGTTTGATTGGAAAGTCTTTTCCCAGCCTTTTATTTTTAGGTAGTGTCTATCTTTGAATTTGAGATGTGTTTCTTGTATGCAGCAGAAAGATGGGTCCTGCTTTCGTATCCATTCTGTAAGCCTATGTCTTTTTATAGGTGAATTAAGTCCATTGATATTGAGGGATATTAAGGACCAGTGATTGTTCATTCCTGTTATTTTTTGGTGGTGATGTGTGTGTACTTCTCTTCGTTGGGGTTTACTGCTGTGGCTTTATCTTTTGCCTGTGTTTTCGAGGGTGTATCTGACTTCCTTAGGTTGGAATTTTCCTTCTCGGGCTTTCTGTAGGGCTGGGTTTGTTGATAAATATTGTTTAAATCTGGCTTTGTCATGGAATGTCTTGTTCACTCCATCTATGATGATTGAAAGTTTTGCTGGGTATATTAGTCTAGGCTGACATCCATGTTCTCTTAGTGTCTGCATTACATCTGTCCAGGTCCTTCTGGCTTTCAAAGTCTCCATTGAGAAATCGAGTGTTATTCTGATAGGTTTGCCTTTATATGTCACGTGGCCTTTTTCCTTTGCTACTCTTAATATTCTTTCTTTATTCTGTACGTTTAGTTGTTTAATTATTATGAGGCGAGGGGACTTTTTTTGGGGATTTAGTCTGTTTGGTGTTCTGTAGGCTTCTTGTATCTTCATAGGCATTTCCTTCTTTAAGTTGGGAAAGTTTTCTTCTATTTTCTTGTTGAATATATTTTCTGTGCCCTTGAGTTGGTATTCTTCTCCTTCTTCTACCCCTATTATTCGTAGGTTTGGCCTTTTCATGGGGTCCCAAATTTCTTGGACATTTTGGTTCATGACTTTGTTGGTTTGGGTGTTTTCTTTGACTGATGAATCTATTTCTTGTACTATATCTTCAATGCTAGAGATCCCCTCTTCCATCTTGTGTGTGCATTCTGTTGATTATACTTGCATCTGAAGTTCCCAATCGTTTTCTCAGATTTTCTATTTCCAGCATTCCCTCTGTTTGTGTCTTCTTCATTTTTTCTATTTCCCTTTTCAGGTCTTGGACTGTTTCCTTCATTTGTTTCATTGATTTTTCTTGATTTTCTTTCAGTACTTTATTGTTTTCTTCCAGGACTTTATTGATTTCTTCTAATTTGTTTGCCCTTTCCTCTAGTTGTTTACAGCGTTCTTCACGTTTTTGTTTTGTCTTTTCCTTTACACAAACCTCTAGCTTCTTCATGATGTCATTCATATGGCTATTTTCTTCTGCTTCTTCCAATTTCTGATGTTCAGGTCTAGGTGTTGGAGGAGGGCTAGGGCCTGGTGATGCTGTATTGCTATTCATTTTGTTGTATGTGTATCTGCCTTGAAGTCTGCCCATCTCTTTGTGGTTCGTTCTTGGCCTTATCTGCACACTTGGTTCAGACAGAGCTGATAGATTCAGGAAGTCTCTCTCTCTTGTCCAGATGGGAGCTCTCTTGTCCAAATTAGAAGTCTGGGGCAGGATGGGAGCTGTGCTCCAGAAGGGAAGTCTGGTGCAAGATGGGAGCTGGGGGCCAGCCTCTAAGTCTCAGGAAGAGGCTTGGGGCTCAGGCTGATGGGCGTGGTGGTAGGGCGTGGAGAATGCAGGGTCTGCCAGGAGTCTTGGAGAAGGGGATCCTTCCTGGTGGGGCTAGAAGGGAACCTGACCAGTGGCCAGAAGCTGGGACCAAGTTGGGCAGGTCTTCCCCAGATGGGCTTGTGCCCAGGAATCCAGAAAACAACTCTTGATGGCAGGACCAGAAACTGCATGTGATTCAACTCTGTTTATGAATGGGAAACAAACACTAGCTCGCCTTACAAGAAACACATGCTGCTTTGAGGAAAGAGCACTGTTTTTCTCTGCTGTGTTTCTTCTAGGGCCAGAACAGTGAGCTGGGTCAGAACAAAAGAACTGTACTTCCTACACACACGGGCCATATCTAGTTCAACTCTTCTTAGTAACCTGACAAGAAGAGTAGCTTCTCTTCAGTCCAATACACTGTACTTGCTGGGCACAGACGTGAATGCTACTTGCACTGTGCATGGCAATGGAGGTGCATTAGTGATATTCCTTATCAGAAAACAACTCTTTCTCGTGACACCAGAAACTGCATGTGATTCAACTCTGTAATGAATGGGAAACTAACAGCAGCTTGCCTTACAAGAAAAACACTCTGCTTTGAGAAAAGAGCACTCTTCTAATCTACTGTATTTCCTATAGGGCCAGAACAGTGAGCTTGCTTAGAAGAAAAGAACTGTGCTTCCTACACTCACAGGCCATATCCAGTTCAACTCTGCTAACGAAACTGCCAAGAACAGTAGATTCTCTTCAGGCCAATACACTGTACTTGCTCAGAACAGACGTATTACTTGCACCCTGTATTGCAAATGAGGGGCAATAGTGATATTCCTTATCAGAAAGCAACTCTTGCTCAGAGATACAGAAACTGTATAAGATTCAACTACGTTTATGAATTGGAAACAAACTCTAGCTTGCCTTACAAGAAACACACTCTGCTTTTGACAAAAGAGCACTGTTCTTCTCTACTGTGTTTCCTACAGGGCCAGAACAGTGAGATTACTCAGAACAAAAGAACTGTGCTTCCTACACACACGGGCAATATCTGGTTTAACTCTGCTTAGTAACCTGACAAGAACAGTAGCTTTTCTTCAGTCCAATACACTGTACTTGCTGGGAACAGACGCGAGTGCTATTTGCACTGTGTATGGCAACAAGAGCACAATAGTGACTTTCCTTACCAGAAAACAACTCTTGCTCCTAGGATCAGAAAAAGCATGTGATTCAACTCTGTTTATGAATGGAAACAAACAGTAGCTTGCTTTAAGAGAAACGCACTCTGCTTTTGAGAAAAGGGCACTCTTGTACTATACTGTGTTTCCTATATGGCCAGAAGAGTGAGCTTGCTCAGAACATATGAACTGTGCTTCTTACACTCACGGGCCATATTTAGTTCAACTCTTCTTAGGAAACTGACAAAAACAGTAACTTCTCTTCAGTCCAACACACTGTACTTGCTGGGAACAGACGCCAGTGCTATTTATACTGTGCATGGCAATGGAGGCACATTAGTGATATTCCTAATCAGAAAAAAACTCTTGCTAAGAGGACCAGAAACTGCATGTGATTCAACTCCGTTTATGAATGGGAAACAAACACTACCTCGCCTTATAAGAAACACACTCTGCATTTGAGAAAAGAGCACTGTTCTACTCTACTGTGTTTCCAATAGTGCCAGAACAGTGAGCTTGCTTAGAACAAAAGAACTCTGCTTCCTACACACACGGGCCATATCTAGTTCAACTCTGCATAGGAAACTGACAAGAACAGTAGCTGCTCTTCGGTCAAATACACTGTACTTGCTGGAAACAGACGCGAGTGCTACTTGCAACGTGTATGGCAAAGGGAGAGCAATAGTGACTTTTCTTACTAAAAAACCACTCTTGCTTGTAGCACCAGAAACTGCATGGGATTCAACTTCGTTATTGAATGGGAAACAAACAGTATCTCACCTTTCAAGAAACACACTCTGCTTTTGAGAAAAGAGCACTGTTCTACTCTAATGTGTTTCGTCTAGGGCCAGAACTGTGAGCTTGCTCAAACAAAAGAACTGTGCTTCCTACACACATGGTAATATCTACTTCAACTCTGCTTAGTAACCTGACAAGAACAGTAGCTTCTCTTCAGTCTAATACACTGTTCTTGCTGGGAATAGACACGAGTGCTATTTGCACTGTGTATGGCAATGGGAGCACAATAGTGACTTTCCTTAACAAAAAACAACTCTTGCTCGTAGCACCAAAAACTGCATGTGATTCAACTCCATTTATGAATGGGAAACAAACAGTAGCTTGCCTTACAAGAAACACACTCGACTTTTGAGATAAGAGCTCTCTTCTACTCTACTGTGTTTCCTATAGGGCCAGAACAGTGAGCTTGCTTAGAGCAAAAGAACTGTCCTTCCTACACTCACGGGCCATATCTGGTTAAACTGTGATTAGGAAACTGACAGGAACAGTAGCTTCTCTTCAGTCCAATACACTGTATTTGCAGAGAACAGACGTGAGTGCTATTTTCACTGTGTATGGCAATTGGAGGGGAAGAGTGACTTTCCTTACCAGAAAAGAACACCTGCTCGTAGAAACAGAAACTGCATGTGATTCAACTCGGTTTATGAATGGGAAACAAACACTAGCTCGCCTTACAAGAAACACACTCTGTTTTTGAGAAAAGAGCATTCATCTTCTCTAATGTGTTTCATATAGGGCCAGAAGAGATACCTTGCTTAGAGCAAAAGAACTGTCCTTCCTACACTCACGGGCCATATCTAGTTCCACTCTGCATATGAAACTGACAAGAACAGTAGCTTCTTTTCAGTCCAATACTCTGTAATTGCTGGGAACAGACGCAAAGGCTACTTGAACTGTGTATGGCAATGGAGGGGCAATAGTGATATTCCTTATCAGAAAACAACTCTTGCTCATAGATAAAGAAACTGTATGTGATTCAACTCCGTTTATGAATGGGAAACAAACACTAGCTTGCCTTACAAGAAACACACTCTGCTTTTGAGAAAAGAGCACTCTTCTACTCTACTGTGTTTCCTATAGGGCCAGAACAGTGACCTTGCTCAGAACAAAAGAACTGTGCTTCCTACTCTCACGGGACATATCTAGTTCAACTATGTTTATTATTATTACAAGAACAGTAGCTTCCCTTCAGTCCAATACACTGTACTTGCTGGGTACAGACTCGAGTGCTATTTGCACTGTGTATAGAAAAGGGAGCACAATAGTGACTTTCTTTCCAGAAAAAAACACTTTCTCGTAGGACCAGAAACTGCATGTGAGTCAACTCTGTTTATGAATGGGAAACAAACACTAGCTCGCTTTACAATAAACACACTCTGCTTTTGAGAAAAGAGCACTGTTCTACTCTACTGTGTTTCCTATAGGGACAGTACTGTGAGATTGCTCAGAACAAAAGAACTGTGCTTCCTAAAAACACGGGCAATATGTAGTACAATTCTGCTTAGTAACCTGACAAGAACAGTATCTTCTCTTCAGTCCAATACACTGTATTTGCTGGGAACAGACGTGAGTGCTATTTTCACTATGTATGGTAAAGGGAGCGCAATAGTGACTTTCCTTACTAAAAAACAACTCTTGCTCGTAGCACCAGAAACTGCATGTGATTTAACTCCGTTTATGAATGAGAAACAAACAGTAACTCTTCTTACAAGAAACACACTCTAATTGTGAGATAAGAGCACTCTTCTACTCTACTGTGTTTCCTATAGGGCCAGAACAGTGAGATTGCTCAGAACAAAAGAAGTGTGCTTCCTAAACTCACAGGCCATATCTACTTCAACTCTGCTTACAAAAGTGACAAGAACAGTAGCTTCTCTTCAGTCCAATACACTGTACCTGCTGTGAACAGATGAGTGCTATTTGCACTGTGAATGGCAATGGGAGCATAATAGTGACTTTCCCTACCAGAAAACAACTCTTGCTCCTAGGACTAGAAAATGCATGTGATGCAACTCCATTTATGACTTGGAAACAAACAGTAGTTTGATTTAAAAGAGATACACTCTGCTTTTGAGAAAAGAGCAGTCTTCTACTCCACGGTGTTTCTTATATGGCCAGAACAGTGAGCATGCTCAAAACAAAAGAACTGTGCTACCTACCCTCACGGGCCATATCTAGTTCAACTCTGCTTAGGAAACTGACAAGAATAGTAGCTTCTCTTCAGTCCAATACACTGTACTTGCTGGGAATAGACACCAGTGCTACTTGCACTGTGTATGGCAATGGAGGGGCAGTAGTGATATTCCTTTTCAGAAAACAATTCTTGCTTGTAGCACCAGAAACTGCATGTGATTCAACTCCGTGTATGAATGGGAAACAAAAACTTGCTTGCCTTACAAGAAGCACACTCTGCTTTTCAGAAAAGAGCACTCTGCTACTCTACTGTTTTTCCTATAGGCCCAGAACAGAGCTTGCTTAGAACAAAAGAACTGTGCTTCCTACAATCACAGGCCATATCTATTCAACTCTGCTTATGAAACTGACAAGAACAGTAGCTTGTTTTCAGTCCAATACTCTGTACTTGCTGGGAACAGATGCGAGTGGTAGTTGAACTGTGTATGGAAATGGGAGAACAATAGTGACTTTCTTTACCAGAAAGCAACTCTTTCTTGTAAGACCAGAAACTGTATGTGATTTAACTCCATTTATGAATGGGAAACAAACACTAGCTCGCCTTACAATAAACACAATCTGCTTTTGAGAAAAGAGCACTCTTCTACTCTACTGAGTTGCCTATAGGGCCAGAACAGTGAGCTTGCTACGAACAAAAGAACTGTGCTTCCTACACACAAAAGCCATATCTAGTTCAACTCTGATGAGGAACCTGACAAGAACTGTAGCTTCTCTTCAGTCCAATACACTGTACTTGCTGGGAACAGAAGTGAGTACTATTTGCACTGTGTGTGACAATGAGAGCGTAATAGTGACTTTCCTTACCAGAAAAAATACTCTTGCTCATAGGGCCAGAAACTGCATGAGATTCAACTCGGTTTTTGAATAGGAAACAAACACTAGCTCACCTTACAAGAAAAACACTCTGCTTCCAAGGAAAAAGCACTCTTCTACTCTAATATGTATCCAAAGGGCCAGAATATTTAGCCTTCTCAGAACAAAAAAACTGTGCTTCCTACACTCGGGCCATATCTAGTTCAACTCTGCTTAGGAAACGGAGAAAAACTAGTTGCTCTTCAGTCCAATCAACTGTACTTGCTGGGAACAGACGCGAGTGCTATTTGCACTGTGTATGGAACTGGAAGCAGATAGTGACTTTCTATACCAGAAAACAACTCTTGCTCGTAGGACCAGAAACTGCATGTGATTCAACTCCGATTATGAATGGGAACAAAAACTAGCTCGCCTTACAAGAAACACACTCTGCTCTTGAGATAAGAGCAGTCTTCTACTCTACTGTGTTTCCTATAAGGCCAGAAGAGTGAGCTTGCGCAGAACAGATCTCTGCTTCCTACACACATGGGCCATATCTAGTTCAACTCTGCATTGGAAACTGACAAGAACAGTAGCTTCTCTTCAGTCCAATACACTGTACTTACTGGGAACAGACCCAAGTGCTATTTGCACTGTGTATGGCAATGGGAGCGCAATAGTGACTTTCCTTACCAGAAAACAACTCTTGATCATAGTACCACAAACTACATGTGATTCAACTCCGTGTATAAATGAGAAACAAACACTACCTCACCTTAAAAGAAACACACTCTGATTTTGATAAAAAACCAATCTTCTACTCTACTGTTTTTCTTATAGGGCCAGAACAGTGAACTTGCTCAGAACAAAAGAACTGTGCTTCCTACACACGGGCCATATCTAGTTTAACTCTGCTTTGGAAAGTGACAAGAACAGGAGCTTCTCTTCAGTCCAATACACTGTACTTTCTCAGAACTGATGCGAGAGCTATTTGCACTGTGTATGGTAATGAGAATGCAATAGTGACTTTCCTTACGAGAAAAGAACTCTAGCTCGTAGGACCAGAAACTGCATGTGATTCAACTGTGTTTGTGAATGGGAAACAAATCTGTCTCGCCTTACAAGAAACACTCTCTGCTCTTGAGAAAAGAGCTCTCTTCTACTCTACTGTGTTTCCTACAGGGCCAAAAGAATGAGATTGCTCAGAACAAAAGAACTGTGCTTCCTACACACACGGGCCATATCTAGTTCTACTCTGCTTAGAAAACTGACAAGAACAGTAGATTCTCTTCAGTCTTATACACTGTACCTGCTGGGATTAACCCGAGTGCTATTTGCACTGTGTATGGCAATGGGTGCACAATAGTGACTTTCCTCACCAGAAAACATCTCTTGCTCCTAGAAACAGAAACTGTATGGGACTCAACTCTGTTCATGAATGGGAATCAAACACTACCTCGCCTTACAAAAAACACACTCTGCTTTTGAAGAAAGAGCACTCTTCTACTGTATTGGGTTTTGTATAGAGCCAGAAGAGTGAGCTTGCTCAGAACCAAAGAACTGTGATTTTTACACATGGGCAATATCTAGTTAACTATTCTTAGAAAAGTGTCAAGAACAGCAGCTTCTCTTCAGTCCAAGAAACTGTGCTTGCTGGGAACAGACGCAAGTGCTATTTCCAATGTGTATGGCAATGGGAGCACAATAGTGACTTTACTTACCAGAAAATAACTCTTGATCGTAGGACCAGAAACTGTATGTGATTCAACTCCGTTTATGAATGGGAAACATACACTAGCTAGCCTAACAAGAAACACACTCTTCTTTTGAGAAAAGAGCACTCTTTGTCTCTACTGTGTTTCCTATAGGCCAGAAGAGTGAGCTTGCTCAGAACAAAAGAACTGTGCTTCCTACCGACACGGAGCATATCTTGATCAACTCTGCTGAGGAAACTGACAAGAACAGTAGTTGCTTTTTTTTTCGAGACAGGGTTTCTCAGTGTAGCTTTGCGCCTTTCCAGGGACTCACTCGGTAGCCCAGGCTGGCCTCGAACTCACAGAGATCCGCCTGGCTCTGCTTCCCCAGTGCTGGAATTAAAGGTGTGAACCACCACAACTGGGTGAACAGTAACTTCTTTTGTCCAATACACTGTACTTGCTGGGAACAGACGAGAGTGTTATTTGCCCTATTTATGACAATTGGAGCACAATAATGACTTTTATTACCAAAACACAACTCCTGCCCGTAGGACCAGAAACTATATGTGATTCAACTCCATTTAGGAATGGGAAACCAACACTAGCTTGCCTTCCCAGAAACACACTCTGCTTTTGAAAAAAGATCACTCTTCTACTCTACTGTGTTTCCTGTAGCGACAGAAGAGAGAGCTTGCTCAGAACAAAAGAACTGGGCTTACTATAAACGCGGTCCATATAAAGTTCAACTCTGCTTAGGAAACTGACAAGAACAGTAGCTGCTCTTCAGTCCAATTCACTGTACTTCCTGGGAACAGACGCAATGGCTATTTGCACTGTGTATGGCAATGGGAACACAATAGTGACTTTCCTTAGCAGAAAAATACTCTTGCTCATAGGACCAGAAACTGCATGTGATTCAAAACCGTTTATGAAAGGGAAACAAACACTAGCTCGCCTTACAAGAAACACACTCTGCTTTTGGAGAAAGAGCACTCTTCTACTCTATTGTGTTTCGTATAGGGCCAGAAGAGTAAGCTTGCTCAGAACGAAAGAACTGTGCTTTTTACACACGGGCAATATCTAGTTCAACTCTGCTTAGGAATCTGACAAGAGCAATGGCTTCTCTTCAGTCCAAGAAACTGTGCTTGCTGGGAATACACGAGTGCTATTTGCAATATGTATGGCAATGGGACTACAATAGTGACTTTCCTTACCAGAAAATAACTCTTAATCGTAGGACCAGAAACTGCATGTGATTCAACTCCGTTTATGCATGGGAAACATACGCTAGCTAGCCTAAAAAGAATAATAATTCATTATTATTTCATTAATATTTCACTCTTCGTTTGAGAAAAGAGCACTCTTTGTCTCTACTGTGTTTCCTACAGGGCCAGAAGAATGAGATTGCTCAGAACAAAAGAACTGTGCTTCCTACCCACACAGAGCATATCTTGATCAACTGTGCTGAGGAAACTGACAAGAACAGTAGCTGCTTTTCTTTTCGAGACAGGGTTTCTCTATGAAGCTTTGCGCCTTTCCAGGGACTCACTCGGTAGCCCAGGCTGGCCTCGAACTCACAGAGATCCGCCTGGCTCTGCTTCCGCAGTGCTGGGATTAAAGGTGTGAACCACCACAACTGGGTGAACAGTAACTTCTTTTGTCCAATACATTGTACTTGCTGGGAACAGACGAGAGTGTTATTTGCCCTATTTATGGCAATTGGAGCACAATAATGACTTTTATTACCAAACACAACTCCTGCTCGTAGGACCAGAAAATGTATGTGATTCAAATCCGTTTAGGAATGGGAAACCAACACTAGCTTGCCTTCCCAGAAACACACTCTGCTTTTGAAAAAAGATCACTCTTCTACTCTACTGTGTTTCCTGTAGCGACAGAAGAGAGAGCTTGCTCAGAACAAAAGAACTGGGCTTACTGTAAACGCGGTCCATATAAAGTTAAACTCTGCTTAGGAAACTGACAAGAACAGTAGCTTCTCTTCAGTCCAACTCACTGTACTTCCTGGGAACAGACGCAATGGCTATTTAAACTGTGTATGGCAATGGAAGCACAATAGTGACTTTCCTTACCAGAAAAAAAAACTCTTGCTCATAGGACCAGAAACTGCATGTGATTCAAAACTGTTTATGAAAGGGAAACAAACACTAGCTTGCCTGACAAGAAATACACTCTGCTTTTGAGAAACGAACACTCTTCTACTCTACTGTGTTCCTATATGGATAGAACAGTGAGCTTTCTTAGAACAAAATAACTGTGCTTCATACAAACACTGGCCATGTCTAGTTCAACTGTGCTTAGGGAACTGACAAGAACATGTGCTTCTCTTCTGTCCAATACACTGTACTTGCTGGGAACAGATGCGAGTGCTATTTGCACTGTGTATGGCAATGGTAGCGTAATATTGACTTTCCTCACCAGAAAACATCTCTTGCTCATAGGACCAGAAACTGTGTGTGATTCAACTCCGTTTATGAAAGGTAATCAAACACTAGCTGGCCTTACAAGAAACACACTCTGTTTTGAGAAAAGAGAACTCTTCTACTCTACTCTGTTTCTATGAGGCCAGAACACTGAGATTGCTCAGAAAAAAAGAACTGTGCTTCCCACACATGGGTCATATCTGGTTCAATTCTGCTCAGGAAACTGACAAGAACAGTAGCTTCTCTTCATTCCAGTATACTGTACTTGCTGGGAATAGACGCGAGTGCTATTTGCACTGTGTATGGCAATGGGAGCGAAATAGTGACTTTCCTTACCAGAAAACAACTCTCGCTAGTAGGACCAGAAACTAACTGTAATTCAACTCCATTCATGAATGGGAATCAAACACTAGCTTGACTTACAAGAAACACCCTCTGCTTTTGAGAAAAGAGCACTCTCCTACTCTACTGTGTTTTATAGGTGAATTAAGTCCATTGATATTCAGGGATGTTAATGACCAGTGATTGTTCATTCCTGCTATTTTTTGGTGGTGATGTGTGTGTACTTCTCTTCGTTGGGGTTTACTGCTGTGGCTTTATATATTGCCTGTGTTTTTGAGGGTGTATCTGACTTCCTTAGGTTGGAATTTTCCTTCTAGGTCTTTCTGTAGGGCTGGGTTTGTGGATAAATATTGTTTAAAGCTGGCTTTGTCATGGAATGTCTTGTTCACTCCATCTATGATGACTGAAAGTTTTTCTGGGTATATTAGTCTTGGCTGACATCTATGTTCTCTTAGTGTCTGCATTACATCTGTCCAGGTCCTTCTGGCTTTCAAAGTCTCCATTGAGAAATCAGGTGTTATTCTGATAGGTTTGCCTTTATATGTCACTTGGCCTTTTTCCTTTGCTGCTCTTAATATTCTTTCTTTATTCTTTACATTTAGTTGTTTAATTATTATGTGGCAAGTGGACTTTTTTGGGGATTTAGTCTGTTTGGTGTTCTATAGGCTTCATGTATCTTCATAGGCATTTCCATTTTAGGTTGGGGAAGTTTTTTTCTATTTTCTTGTTGAATATATTTTCTGTGCCCTTGAGTTGGTGTTCTTCTCCTTCTTCTACCCCTATTATTCGTAGGTTTGGTCTTTTCATGGGGTCCCAAATTTCTTGAACATTTTGGTTCATTACTTTGTTGACTTTAGCGTTTTCTTTGACTGATGAATATTTTTCTTCTACTGTATCTTTAACACTAGAGATCCTCTCTTCCATCTCTTGCATTCTGTTGATAATTCTTCCATCTGAAGTTCCCAATTGTTTTCTCAGATTTTCTATTTCCAGCATTCCCTCTGTTTGTGTCTTCCTCATTTTTTCTATTTCCCTTTTCAGGTCTTGGACTGTTTCCTTCATTTGTTTCATTGATTTTTCTTGATTTTCTTTCAGTATTTTATTGTTTTCTCCCAGGACTTTATTGATTTCCTCAAATTTGTTTGCCCTTTCCTCTAGTTGTTTACAGCGTTCTTCACTTTTTTTTGTCTTTTCCTCTACACAAGCCTCTAGCATCTTCAGGATGTCGTTCATAAGGCTATTTTCTTCTGCTTCTTCCAATTTCTGATGTTCAGGTCTAGGTGTTGGAGGAGGGCTAGGGCCTGGTGATGCTGTATTGCTATTCATTTTGTTGTATGTGTTTCTGCCTTGACACCTGCCCATCTCTTTGTGGTTCGTTCTTGGCCTTATCCACACACTTGGTTCAGACAGAGCTGATAGATTCAGGAAGTCTCTCCCTCTTGTCCAGATGGGAGCTCTCTTGTCCAAATTGGAATTCTGGGGCAGGATGGGAGCTGTGCAACAGAAGGGAAGTCCGGGGCATGATGGGAGCTTGGGGCCGGTCTCTAAGTCTCAGGAAGAGGCTTGGGGCTCGGGTTGATGGGCGTGGGGGCAGGGTGTGGAGACGGCAGGGTCTGCTTGGGGTCTTGGAGAAGGGGATCCTTCCCAGTGAGGCTAGAAGGGAACCTGCCGGGTGGCCAGAACCTGGGGCCAAGTTGGGCAGGTCTTCCCCGGAGTGGCTGTTGCCCAGGGATGGGGTCTGGGGCAAGCTAGGGGACTCACATGTACTCCAGAAGGGAAGTCAGGGCAAAGATGGGAGCTGGGGCCCGGCCTCTAAGTCTCAGGAAGAGGCTTGGGCCTCGGGCAGATGGGCATGGGGGCAGAGCGTGGAGAATGCAGGGTCTGCCAGGGGTCTTGGAGAAGGGGATCCTTCCCGGTGGGGCTAGAAGGGAACCTGCCCAGTGGCCAGACCCTGGGACCAAGTTGGGCATGTCTTCCCCAGAGTGGCTGGTGCCCAGGGATCCAGAAAACAACTCTTGATGGCAGGAACAGAAACTGAATGTGATTCAACTCCGTTTATGAATGGGAAACAAACACTAGCTCACCTTACAAGAAACACATGCTGCTTTGAGAAAAGATCACTCTCTACTCTACTCTGTTTCCTATAGGGCCACAACAGTGAGCTTGCTCAGAACAAAAGAACTGTCGTTCCTACACACACGGGCCATATCTAGTTCAACTCTGCTTAGGAAACTGAGAAGAACAGTAGCTTCTCTTCAGTTCAGTACACTGTACTTGCTAGGAAGAGACATGAGTGCTATTTGCACCTAGTTTGGCAATGGGAGCACAATAGTGACTTTTCTTACCAAAAAACATTTGTTCATAGGACCAGAAACTGCATCTGATTCAACTCCATTTATGAATGGGAAACAAATGCTAGCTTGTCTTCAGGAAACACATTCTGCTTTTGAGAAAAGAGCACTCTTCTATTCTACTGTGTTTCCTTTAGGGCCAGAACAGTGAGCTTGCCGAGAAAAAAAGAAATGTGCTTCCTACACACACAGCCCATGTCTAGTTCAACTCTGCTTAGGAAACTGACAAGAACAGTAGCTTCACTTCAGTCCAATACACTGTACAAGCTGGGAACAGATGCGAGTGATATTTTCACTGTGCGTGGCAATGGGGAACAATACTGACTTTACTTACCAGAAAACAACTCTTGCTCGTAGGACTCGAAACTGCATGTGATTCAACTCCATTTATGGATGGGAAACAAACACTAGCTCCCCTTACAAAAACACACTCTGCTTTTGAGAAAACAGCACTCTTCTACTCTACTGTGTTTCCATAAGTTCAGAACAATGAGCTTGCTCAGAACAAAAGAAATGTGCTTCCTACACACACGGCCCATATCTACTTCTACTCTGCTTAGGATACTGACAAGAACAGTAGCTTCACTTCAGTCCAATACATTGTAATAGCTGGGAACTGACGCGAGTGCTATTTGCACTGTGTATAACAATGGGAGCACAATAGTGACTTTCCTTAACAGAAAACAACTCTTGCTCGTAAGACCAGAAACTGTATGTGATTCAACTCCATTTATGAATGGAAAACAAACACTAGCTCGCCTTAGAAGAAACACACTCTGCTTTTCAGAAAAGAGAATGCTTCCACTCTATTGTTTTTCCTATAAGGACTGAACAGTGAGCTTACTCAGAACAAATGAACTGTGCTACCAACACACATGGTCCATATTTAGTTCAACTCTGCTTAGGAAACTCACAAGAACAGTAGCTTCTCTTCAGTCCAATACACTGTACTTGCTGCGAACAGATGTGAGTGCAATTTGCACTGTGTAAGGTATTGGTTGTGCAATAGTGACTTTCCTTACCAGAAAACAACTCTTGCTCATAGGACCAGAAAGTGCCTCCTCTTCATCTCCATTTGTGAATGGGAAACAAACACTAGCTCGTCTTACAAGAAACACACTCTGGTTTTGAGAAAAGAGCGCTCTTCTACTCTACAGTGTTTCCAAAAGGGCCAGAAGAGTGAGCTTGCTCAGAACAAAAGAAATTTGCTTCCTCCACACACGGGCCATATCTAGTTCAACTCTCCTTAGGAAACTGACAAGAACAGTAGCTTCTCTTCAGTCCAATACAGTGTACTTGCTGGGAACAGACAGAGTGCTATTTGTACTGTGTGGCAATGGGAGCACAATAGTGACTTTCATTAACTGTAAACAACTCTTGATCATAGGACCAGAAACTGCATGTGATTCAACTCAGTTTATGAATGGGAACCAAACACTAGCTCGCCTTGAAGAAACACACTCTGCTTTTGAGAAAAGAGCACTCTTCTACTCTACTGTGTTTCCTATAAGGACAGAACAGTGAGCTTGCTCAGAACAAAAGAACTATGCTTCCTAGACACACGGACCATATCTAGTTCAACTGTGCTTAAGAAACTGACAAGAAGTGTAGCTTCTCTTGAGCCCAATACACTGTACTTGCTGGGAACAGATGCAAGTGCTACTTGCACTGTTCATGTCAATGGGAACGCAATAGTCACTTTCCTTACCAGAAAACAAATCTTGCTCGTAGGTCCAGAAACTGTAGATGTAACCAACCTTCTTATTAAATATGAAACACAGAACCAATGCAAAGAAGAAATACAAGAGATCTTAGCTAAGAGCTAAAACCTTACCCTTCTTCCTGCAGTTGTCCTACCTCTGCGAATTAATTACCCCTGCGTTAAAGTCTTTATATAGTGTTCCTGTTCTGCCTTCTCATTGGTTGTAAACCCAACCACATGACCACCTTGTCACGGCCTGTCTGTATAGGCCTCCATGTTTTCCTTGCTTGGTATTGTGATTAAATTCATGTGTGTCCAATAATGGCTGTATCCCTGAACACACAGAGATTTACCCAGCTTTGCCTACCAAGTGCTGGGATTAAAAGTGTACACCACCACTGCCCTGCTTTCCTATGGTTTGCTAATAGCTCTGACCCCCAGGCAACTTTATTTATTAACATACAAATAACATTTTACTACAAATAAAATATCACCATATTTCCCCTTTTCCATTTTATTAAAAAGGAAAAATGAAAAACATTATAACTAACATAAGTAAAAATATATATAAAAGTTCAATAACTACATACAATATATACAAGTAATAAACACCTAAACAATGTCTTGTTCATTTGTATTGGACAAATTCAGAGAAAATAATTCCATTATCTATTCTATTGTATCTAATTCACTTTCTATCCTAATTAATCGTCAACTATAACTAATTAATCTTCAACTCCCACAGAGACCCAAGAAGGAAATAGTATTAGCTCACAAAAAAAGATAAAAACAGGAAGTATATGCAAGCAACTTCCAAAAAATTGTGAGTTGACAGAATCAGCCAGCTGCCTGGACAATCATCTGAGGTTTCTTCACAGTGCTGGGGCATCATCTTCAGCCTATAGGCTTAGCGTATCTGACAGACTCATTTGTGAAGTAGAATGTACACATGGTCAACAGTTCAACCTCACATTGGGTGAGAGCAGTCTATATACCAGAAATACCTGAATTCCACTAGTGTCATGTCATGATTCAGGATTTTAAATTCTGGAAATTGTTGATGATTTTTGAATTCAGCTGTCCATTCTTCTTGGCTATGTGTGTATGTGGCTTCATTTCAGCATTCCGTTCTTCTCCACATCTCTCTGTTAAATGCCATTCTTCTGTTGAGAGGTGTGAGCTTAATTACTCTTCAAGAATAACTGTTTCAGCTACCTCCCCATTGCACATCAGAAGCCATCGGCCCACTGCCTGTTCAGCTGCCTTCCAAAATAAGGGCATTGTACCTTTCTTGGATTGCGAAGGCCACTTCAGGGATGGTGCTATATTGTCCTGGCCTCAGAAGATGCCTTTTGATAAAGCCATAACCACACTTGTTTTGACAAGAATCAGTAGTCCTTTGTTTCGTGTCCTGTCTGTCCTGTTTGTCAGGAGTTGATTCGAGGATACTTTGTTGTCCAGTGGCTAACTTTTGCTACAATGAAAGTTAACTCCAATTGCAGTTTTTTCAATGCCCATATTTTCTCTGAAGTAGATTGGTACTGTCAGGAGCCGACATGTCTCATAGTCATAACAAAAAAGAAAAATTTTCTAAGTTATTAAAACATTTTAAATGCCATATTCTGTAGATCTCTGAAGGGTTTGAAGATAACCTGTCTATCTAAAATATATCTACTCAATCTTGAAAACATACCTAATATAACTACAAGTTTTATTATAATGTCTAACTACTAACTTTCATTTCTTTATATCCTTATAGTTGGTAATAACAACATTCAAGGATTAGAAAATTGCATTACATTGTTAAATGAATGGTACAATTAGAAATATACATATAGCATTTTCTAACAATATCAATTTCAATATATATATAATTTGTATACAACATAAAACAATCCAATCCAATGTAAAGTATTTACATTTTTCTTTTCTTTCTTTCTGTCTTTCTATCTTTCTTTCTTTCTTTCTTTCTTTTTTTAAATAAGAACCTTAAATCTAATCTCCTTTTCTGAGCCCTTTTTCTCACCATTGACCACACCTTGTAACCAACCCCCCTAATCAATGAAAAGTATCCCAGATCCAAAACCCATTAAAAGACCTAAATGACCAAAAAAAAAAAAAAAAAAAAAAACGCCCCACACCACCTCTTTAGGAATGCGGTCATCATATTCTTGAAATTGCTTCCTGCTGGGTATGGGCAAAGTTATCTTTATCCTGAAAGAAAAATTTTAGGTTAATTGTCAAATTCTAGGAAAGGTAACTATATCCTTCGTTATCCAGTCTGTGTATAATGCCAAAGTTCAGGGTTTATCTCAAATCCTTATTCAAGTAGTCTTTGAGACTGGATCATCTCAGCTAGCTCTCTCAAAATTGCTCTGAGCACTACGTAGTTCAAAGCTGATCTGTAGATGACGTTTTGTCAGCTTAGTGATGTTATTATTGTCCACATGGAATTGTTGTTGTTGTGGGGCTCCATCTTCTTCCTGGAGACTTCAGTTGATGTTAGGCCTGACCGTGTTTTCCTGCAAAAAACTGATAAGAGACTCGAACACAAAGACTATATATGTGGCTTTTTAGAATTAGTTAGTACTCTATATGACCATTTATATCTTAACAATGTTTACAATGTATATATATCTATATATATTAATCTTGTAAATTTTGATATAAATTTCATACTTTAAGAAAAGTTTAAAGAATCAGAATAGAATCAAAGAGTTGAGATTAGTAATAGAATAGTGCCTTAATTAATTTGGCTTTCCTCCTGTCCCATAGCAGAAGATGGCTCTTTTCCTCTGGCATGATACAGGGAGTCTGCATTTTCCTTTTAACAACATGCTTGAGTTTAAAGAAGTAGAGAGCCATTCTCCAACTCCAAAGTGAGCTTTAAATTTTAATTGAACTGGGACTATTAGAAGTTAAATAGTGTTAAATCTTTAAAGAAAAGCAGAAACAAACATTTAGGAAGACATAAAAATATTTAGATAACATACCCATACACCATTTCACTCTGTTTCTTAGGATAGATGATTTGTCCCTTTTCTTCAGTTGTCTCATTTGTCCAGTGTTCTTCAAATTCCTTAACCTTCATTCTCCTAAAAGACAAAAACAAAAACCTTTCCCCATGGTTTTTTTGGGGATGTTCCTTTTTTGGCAAGTTATTTTCTGATTAAATGAAAAGGCATATGTTACTGATGTAAGTTAGTTTAAATTGGATGTTCCTGATAGTTGATGAACTATCACCTCCTCTAATTAAGAGGTCTCTCTTGTTCAAATAGAACCTTTATCAATTTTGATGGTACCCACAGCTTATCTTCTCCTGTAGAAATAAAAGCAAAACCTCGTCCCCAATGTAATACAAATCCTGGTTTCCATTTTGAGGTCAGCACATCCTTAAAGTATACAGGTTGATTTAATTCTGTAGTTTTTTTCTATTATCCAATGTCTCTATGCAGCTGTTGTTCCTTTCTCATTGGCATTGAGAAAATTCAAACTTAATATAGCATTATGTAGTCTATTTCTGGGGGTTTTTGTTACTCCTTTCTGTTTATTTAGCATATCCTTTAGAGTTCTGTTTGATCTTTCTATAACTGCTTGACCTGTAGGATTATGTGGTATACCTGTAATATGGTTTATATTATAGTAGGCAAAAAACTGTTTCATTTTAACAGAGACATACGATGGAGCATTATCAGTTTTGATTTGTGCAGGTATACCCATAATGGCCATAACTTCTAGCAAATGAGTGATTACAGAATCAGCTTTTTCAGAACTCAAAGCAGTTGCCCACTGAAATCCTGAATAAGTATCAATAGTGTGGTGTACATATTTCAATTTTCCAAATTCTGCAAAGTGAAACACGTCCATCTGCCAGATTTCATTCCTCTGAGTTCCCTTTGGGTTACATCCTGCTGGCAATGGCATTCGATTGCAGAAGGAACAAGTAGGACATTTCTTTACTATTTCTTTGGCTTGTTGCCAGGTTATGGAAAAATTCTTTTTTAAACCTTTACTATTGACATGATGTTTTTTATGAAATTCTGAGGCCTCCAGAACATTTCCTATTAATAATTTATCAATCTCATCATTGCTTTGTGCTAGAGGGCCTGGCAGACCAGTATGGGATCGGATGAGTTATATATAAAGGATGACTCCTTTTTCTGATTGTATCTTGTAATTGAATAAATAATGAAGTTAATTCTGAAGCATCATGAATAAATTCTGCAGTCTCAATATGTAATACTACTCTTTCAGCAAACTGAGAGTCAGTTACTACATTGAGAGGTTCTGAAAAATCCCTTAATACCAACAGAATAGCATACAATTCTGATTTTTGAACTGAATTATAAGACTCTGAAACACTTTACTTAAATTTTCTGATTTGTAACCTGCCTTTCCTTGTTTGTTGGCATCTGTATAAAATGTACAAACTCCGGATATGGGTTTTTTCCTCACAATTCGAGGCAAGATCCAATCAGCTCTCTTTATAAGATCAATTCTATTGCTTTTGGGATATTTGCTGTTAATTTCTTCCAAAAAATTACTACAAGCTTTTTGCCAAGCTTCAGTTTCTATCCATAATTTTTCAATATCCTCCTTAGTTAAAGGTAAAACAATTTCTGCTGGGTCTATTCCTGCTAATTGACGAGGTCTCAATTTTCCTTTCCAAATCAAGTCAGAGATTATTTCCACATAAGTTTTTAATTTTTTATATGGTTTACTTGGTAAAAATATTCATTCTAATATGATATCTTCCCTCTGCATTAATATTCCTGTAGGAGAATGCCTAGAAGATAAAATAACCAAAATGCAATCCAGCTTTGGATCAATATGATCTACATGCCCCTCATGTACTTTATTTTCTACAAAGGCCAATTCTTTTTCAGTTTCAGGTGATAATTCTCTTGGACTGTTCAAGTCCTTTTCACCTTCTAAGGTTTTAAACAAATTGTTCAGTTCATCATTTTTTACCCCAACAATAGTTCTTAGATGAGAAATGTCTCCAAATAATCTTTGAAAGTCATAAAGAGTCTGTAGTCTATCTCTCCTAATTTGCACATTTTGAGGTCTAATTTTTTGAAGTTCTATTTTATATCCTAAATAATTAATAGAATCTCCTCTTTGTATCTTTTTAGGAGCAGTTTGTAATCCCCAGCAAGGCAAAATTTTCTTTACTTCTTCAAACATTCTTTATAAAGTATCTACATTTGAGTCAGCTAATAAAATATCATCCATATAATGATAAATTATAGATTTAGGAAATTTTTTATGTACCACTTCTAATGGCTGTTTTACAAAATATTGGCACAAAGTTGGGCTATTCAACATTCCCTGTGGGAGAATCCTCCATTGAAATCTTTTAATGGGTTGAGAATTATTATAAATAGGCACTGTGAAGGCAAATCTTTCTCTGTCTTTTTCTTGTAACGGTATTGAAAAGAAACAGTCTTTTAAATCAATAACTATGAGAGGCCATTCTTTTGGTAACAGAGTAGGCAAAGGAATTCCAGATTGTAAAGAGCCCATTGGCTGAATTACTTTGTTAATTGCTCTAAGGTCTGTTACAATTTTCAATTTACCAGATTTCTTTTTAATAACACATACAGGAGAATTCCAAGAGCTGGTTGATTCTTCAATATGATGAGCATTAAACAGTTCTTCTACCAGCTCTTGTAAAGCTTGGAGTTTCTCTGTTGTTAAAGGCCGTTGCTGAACCCATACAGGCTTATCTGTTGACCATTTTAAAGGTAGAGCTGTTGGTGTTTTTGGAAAATTATCAGTTGTGCCCTGTTCTTGTTTGAAATGGATGGCTGGTGAGTACTCATTAGAATAATATCTTTGAATATTTATCTCAGAAACATGTACTAATTTATGATTTGTTTCTGAGATTGGAGGAATATTAATCTGAGTATTCCATTGTTGTAACAAATCTCGACCCCACAGGTTCATAGCTATGTTAGCCATATATGGTTTTAATTTTCTTTTCTGTCCTTCTGGACCTATACATTCAAGCCATCTTGCACTTTGTTTTACTCGAGATAATGTCCCAATTCCTAACAGTTGAACGTTTACCTCCTGAAGAGGCCGAGTTGGATGCCAAATTTCTGGTGCAATTATGGTAATGTCAGCACCTGTGTCTATCAGAGCAGACAACAAAACACCATTTATGTTTATTGTTAGTTTTGGTCTTTGTTCATTAATAGAAGTTTGCCAAAAAATTTTCTTTATGTTTTTTCCTGAATTTCCTATTTTCTTTGTTTCATCATCTCAACTAACATGATTTATTCCAAGAGACATTTGGTTATTTATTTGCTTTGAGTATGGGTTTCCTCTACAACTGCAGAAAAGGTTTGAACTGGATTTACTGTGGAGGCCTGCCTGAGGTCCCTCCGTGAGTTTCCCGAAGCCTGAAGCAGAGGATTACCCTGTCTGTCCCTTGTTGATCTACATTCGTTGGTCCAGTGTTTTCCCTTACCACACCTTCTGCATACTCCAGAAAGAAGGGGCATTCTGTTGCCAGTGTTCCTTGAAGAAACATTATTTCAAGGAATGACCTGTTTACAATCCCTTTTCAAATATCCTTGCTTTCCACATCCAAAACATCTAACATTGCTCAAACCTTTTGAAATTGCTATTTCTACCCACATATCATCATGGTCATAAGCCTCAACATTAACTGTATCTCTAATCCAAACTTCCAAAGGTACAGATCTTGCCTTTAATGGCCTGATTATACTTTTGCATGCTGCATTTGCATTCTCTGCTTAGGAAAATGACAAGAAAAGTACCTTCTCCTAAGTCCAATAAACTGTACTTTCTGGGAACAGACTAGAGTGCTATTTGCACTGTGTATGGCAAAGTGAGCAGAATGGTGACTTTCCTTACCAAAAAACAACTCTTGCTCATAGAACCAGAAACTGCATGTGATTCTACTCCATTTGTGAATAGGAAACAAACAGTAGCTAGCCTTACAAGAAATACACTCTGCTTTTGAGAAAAGAGCACTCATCTATTCCACTGTGTTTCCTATAGGGCCAGAAGAGTGAGCTTGCACAGAACAAAAGAACTGTGCTTCCTAAACACGGGCCATATTTGGTACAACTCTGCTTAGGGAACTGACAAGAACAGTAGCTTCTCTTCAGTCCAAGACACTGTTCTTGCTGGGTACAGATGTGAATGCTATTTGCACTGTATATGACAAAGGGAGCGCAATAGTGACTTTCCTTACAAGTAAACAACTCTTGCTCATAGGACCATAAACTGCTTGTGATTCAACTTCTGCCAGAAACAAATACTAGCACGCCATACAAAAAACACACTCTGCTTTGAGAAAAGAGCACTCTTCTACTCTACTGTGTTTCTTATTTGGACAGAACAGAGAGCTTGCTCAGAAAAAAGAATTGTGCTTCCTACACACATGGTCCATATTTAGTTCAACTCTGCTTAGAAACTGACAAAAATAGTAGCTTCTCTTCCATTCAATACACTGTACTTCCTGGGAACTGTCGCAATTGTTATTTGCACTGTGTATAGCAATGGGAGCACAATAGTGACTTTCCTTTCCAGAAAACAGCTCTTGCTCATAGAACCAGATAATGCATGTGATTCAACTCTGTTTATGAATGGAAAACCAACATTTGCTCACCTTACAAGAAACACTCTCTGTTTTTGAGAAGTGAGCACTCTGCTACTCTACTCCATTTGCTATAGGGCCAGAACAGTGGGTCTGCTCAGAGCAAAAGAATGTGCTTCCTAAACATACGGGAAATATCTAGTTCAACTCTGCTTAGGAAACTGACAAGAACAGTAGCTACTCTTCCGTCAAATACACTGTACTTGTAGGGAACAGACGCAACTGCTATTTGCACTGTGTATGGCAATGGGAGCGCAATAGTGACTTTCCTCACCAGAAAACAACTCTTACTGATAGAACTAGAAACTGCATGTGATTCAACTCCATTTATGAATGGGAAACAAACACTAGCTTGCCTTACAAGAAACACTCTCTGATTTTGAGAAAACAGCACTCTTCTACTCTGCAGTGTTTCCTATAGGGCCAGGACAGTGAGCTTGCTCAGAACAAAAGAATGTGCTTCCTACACAAACGGACAATATGTAGTTCAACTCTTCTTAGGAAACTGACAAGAACAGTAGCTTCTCTTCAGTCCAATACACTGTACTTGCTGGGAACAGATGCGGCTGATATTGGAACTGTGTATGGCAATGGTAGCACAATTGTGACTATCCTTACCAGAAAACATCTCTTGTTCATAGAAACAGCAACCGCATGTGGTTCACCTCCATTTATGAATGGTAAACCAACACTATCTCGCCTTACAAGAAACACACTCTGCTTTTGAGAAATGAGCACTCTTCTACTCTTCTCTGTTTCCTGTAGGGCCAGAACAGTGAGCCTGCTCAGAACAAAAGAACTGTGCTTCCTGCACACACGGCCATATCTACTTCAACTCTGCTTAGGAAACTGATAAGAACAGTAGCTTCTCGTCAGTCCAAAACACAGTACCTGCTGGAAACAGACGCGAGTGCTATTTGCACTGTGTATGGCAGAGGGTACACAATAGTGACTTTCCATAACAGAAAACAATTCTTGGTCGTAGGACCAGAAACTGCATGGGATTCAACTCCGATTATTAATGGGAAACAAACACTAGCTCATCTTATAAGAAACACACTCTGCTTTTGCGAAAAGAGCACTCTTCTTTTCTAATCTGTTTCCTATAGTGCCATGACAGTGAGCTTGCTCAGAACAAAAGAATGTGCTTCCTACACACACAGGACATATCTAGTTCAACTCTGCTTTGAAAACTGACAAGAACAGTAGCTTCTCTTCTGTGCAATACACTGTACTCCCTGGGAAGAGACACCACTGCAATTTATACTGTATATGGCAGTGGGGGAACAATAGTGACTTTCCTTACCAGAAAACAACTCTTGCTGGTAGGACCTGAAACTGCATGTGATTCAACTCCGTCATTGAATGGAAAACCAACACTAGATCGCCTTAAAGAACGACTTTCATCTTTTGATAATAGAGCACTCTTCTACTCTACTGTGTTTCCTAAAGGACCAGACAAGTGAGCTTGCTCAGAACAAAAGAATGTGCTTTCTACACACACGGCCATATCTAGTTCGAATCTGCTTAGGAAACTGACAAGAACAGTAGCATCTCCTCTGTCCAATACACTGTACTTGCTGGGAACAGACGCGAGTGCTATTTGCACTGTTTATGGCAGAGGGAGCAGAATAGTGACTTTCCTTTCCAGAAAACAACTCTTGCTCATAGAACCAGAAACTATATGTGATTCAACTCCGTTAATGATTGGAAACAAACACTAGCTCACATTACAAGAAATACTCTCTGCTTTTGCGAAAAGAGCACTCTTCTACTCTACTGTGGTTATTATAGGGCCAGAATAGTGAGCTTGCTAAGAAAAAAGAACTGTGCTTCCTACACACGGGCCATGTCTAGTACAACTCTGCTTAGGAAACTGATAAGAACAGTACATTCACTTCAGTCCCATAAACTGTACATGCTGGGAATGGACAACACTGTTATTTGAATGGTGTATGGCAATGGGAGCCTAATAGTGACTTTCAATAACAGAAAACAACTCTAGCTCCTAGGACCAGAAACTGCGTGTGATTCAAATTCATTTATGAATGGGAAACAAACACTAGCTCATCTTACAAGAAAGACACTCTGCTTCTGAGGAAGGAGCACTCTTCTACTCTGCTGTGTTTTCTATAGGGCCAGAACAGTGAGCTTGCTCATAACAAAGGAACTGTGCTTCCTACACACAAGGGCCATTTCTAATTCAACTCTGCTTAGGAAACTGTCAAGAACAGTAGCTTCTCTTCAGTCCAATACACTGTACTTGCTGGGAAGAGACACGAGTGCTATTTGCACTATGTTTGACAATGGGAGCACAATAGTGACTTTCCTTACCAGAAAACAACTCTTGCTCGTAGGACCAGAAACTGCATGTGATTCAACTCCGTTTTTGAATGGGAAACCAACACTAGATCACCTTACAAGAAATACACTCATCTTTTGATAAAAGAGCACTCTTCTACTCTACTGTGTTTCCTAAAAATCAGAACAGTGAGCTTGCTCAGAACAAAAGATGGTTGCTTCCTACACACATGGTCCATAACTAGTTCAACTCTGCTTAGGAAACTGACAGGAACAGTAGCTTCTCTTCCATTGAATACACTGTACTTCCTAGGAACAGACGCGAGTGCTGTTTGCACTGTATATGGCAATGGGAGTGTAATAGCAAATTTACTTTCCAGAAAACAATTCTTCTTCATAAGAACAGAAACTGCATGTGATTCCACTCCATTTATGAATGGGAAACAAACACTAGGTCGCCTTACAAGAAACACACTATACTTTTGAGAAAAGAGCACTCTTCTACTCTAATGTGTTTCCCATAGGGCCAGAAAAGTGATCTTGCTCTGAAGAAATGAGTGTGCTGCCTACACACACAGACCTTATCTATTTCAACTCTGCTTAGAAAACTGACAAGAACAGTAACTTCTGTTCTGTTCAATACACTGTACTTCCTGGGAAGAGATGCTAAAGCTATTTGCACTGTGTATGGCAATGGGAGCACAGTAGTGACTTTCCTTACCAGAAAACAACTCTTGCTCCTTGCAGCAGAAACTGCATGTGATTCAACTCTGTTTATGAATGAGAAACAAACACTAGCTCACCTTATAAGAAACACACTCTGCTTTTGAGAAAAGAGCACTCTTCTTCTCTACTCTGTTTTCTATAGGGCCAGGACAGTGAGCTTGCTCAGAACAAAAGAATGTGCTTCCTACACAAACGGACCATATCTAGTTCAACTCTGCTTAACAAACTGACAGGAACAGTAGCATTTCTTCAGTCCAATACACTGTACTTGCTGGGAACAGAAGCAACTGCTATTTGCATTGTGCATGGCAATAGTATTGCAATAATGACTATCTTTAGCTGAGAACTTCTCTTCCTCATTAGTCCAGAAAATGCATGTAGTTCAACTTCATTTATGAATGGGAAACAAACTCTAGTTCGCATTACCAGAAACACACTCTGCTTTTGAGAAAAGAGCACTCTTCTACTCTACTGTGTTTCCTATAGGGCCAAAACAGTGTGCTGGCTCAGAACAAAAGAATGTGCTTCCTACACACACGGGCCATATCTACTTCAACTCTGCTTAGGAAACTGACAAGAACAGTAGCTTCTCCTCTGTCCAATACACTGTACTTGCTGGCAACAGACTAGAGTGCTATTTGCACTGTGTATGGCAGATTGAGGAGAATAGTGACTTTCCTTACCAGAAAACAACTCTTGCCCATAGAACCAGAAACTGCATGTGATTCAACTCTGTTTATGAATGGGAAACCAACACTATCTCGCCTTACAAGAAACAAACACACTGTGCTTTTGAGAAAAGAGCACTCTTCTACTCTACTGTGTTTCCTATAGGGCCAGAACAGTGATCTTACTCAGAACAAAAGAACTGTGCTTCCTACACACACGGGCCATATCTAGTTCAACACTGCTTAGGAAATGACAAGAACTGTAGCTTCTCTTCATTCCAAGAAACTGTACTTGCTGGGAACAGACACGAGTGCTATTTGCACTGTGTATGGCAATGGTCACGCAATAGTGACTTTCTTTACCAGAAAACAACTCTTGAGCATAGGTGTTGTGGGATGTTCTTTATGGCAAATTTGTTGCTCATTAGTCTGTAAATAAAATACTTATATGCCATTGGCTAGGCAGGAAGTGTAGGCAGGACAAGGAGGACAATAAAGCTGGGAAGTGGAAGGCTGAGTCAGAGAGACACTGCCAGCCGTCATGATGACAAACAGCATGTGAAGATGCTGGTAAGCCATGATCCATGTGGCAAGGTATAGATTTATAGAAATGGATTAATTTAAGCTGTAAGAACAGTTAGCATGAAGCCTGCCATGGCCATACAGTTTGTAAGCAATATAAATCTCTGTGTTTACTTGGTCAGGTCTGATCGGCTGTGGGACCTGCAGATGAGAGAGATTTGCCCTGACTGTGGGCCTGGCAGGAAAACTTGAGCTACAAATGGCGTCCAATGTGGTGGCAAGCGTTTCCACCTAAAAATTGAGAAAAAAAATTCTAAAACGGAGCTAAAACAGCTTCCTAATTGTCTCTCTCAAATGAGCAGCAACTGCTGGTTTGAGCTACTTGTGGATTCCTAGCGTGCATGCTCAACCTGCCCTTTGGTGGAAATGAGGACTCTTCAAGTGACACATTAAGCTGCATGGTGGATTTAGCCTTTGCTAGTACAAAACAAAAAAAAAAGGTTTCTGGGCTATGTACTGCTTGGCTAAAAGCATAGACCCACAATAGCTCCTAGAGCTGGTGGTAAACATACCATAGCAAGGCCATGTTGGGAAGCTGAGGTGGGCAGAGCCAGCAGCCATAGCTGCTGCAGTTTAAGGCAATAGATTCACAATAATACAGATTCAGATGTAATAGTTTACAATGTGTGTAAAAGATACGTAGGCTTGAAAGAGACAAAAAAGGTGATATATAGAGTTATAGAAACAAATACATAGTTTTAAAAATAAAGTCTTTAAAGAGACAGTAAAGGTAGTATAAAAAATAAGCCACGTAAAAATGGATATTAGACAGAGAATCTGGACTGTGTTGTCTATGGGATTTTTAACTGCAGAAAAATATTTGATTGTAAAAGCTGTTGAGTTAAACCAAGATACCATGACTTCAAAATTTGGATATAAGGATATGTTGCTTTGGAAAAGAGTGTCTTTTGTTCCCACAGAAAGCCAGAAGCTATGGATTTGTTCCAGATTAAGATACATCAGGTTTGACCAGCCAAGACCCCCTAAAAGGTCTCCGATGACACCATGGCCCAGATGATTCAACATCCAGAACTGTTTCAAGGCGACTGGCTCAGACGATACAGCATCAGGGACTACTCCATTATCCTAAAATTTTCTTTGTGTCCCCATAAGATACAGCGCCACCCTCCAGCAGGAAGTAGTAAGAGAAGCTACGCCCAAATTCCCAAATTATATATAATTTTACATTGTTAAGGTTAAAACAATCTTTTTTGAAAAAAAAGGGGGGGAAGTGCTGTGGGATGTTCTGTATGGCAAATGGGTTGCTGATTAGTCAGTAAATAAAACACTGATTGGCCATTGGCTAGGCAGGTAGTGTAGGCAGGACAAGGAGGAGAATAAAGCTGGGAAGTGGAAGGCTGAATCAGAGAGACACTGCCAGCCTCCATGATGACAAACAGCATGTGAAGATGCCGGTAAGCCATGAACCATGTGGCAAGGTATAGATTTATAGAAATGGATTAATTTCAGCTATAAAAACAGATAGCAAGAAGCCTGTCATGGCCATACAGATTGTAAGCAATGAAAGTCTCTGTGTATACTTGGTCGGGTCTATGCAGCTGTGGGATTAGCAGGTGAGGGAAATTTGCCCTGACTGTGGGCCAGGCAGGAAAACTCAAGCTACACATAGGAGCAGAAACTGCATGTGATTCAACTGCGTTTATGAATGGTAAAAAAACACTACGTCGCCTTCCTTTTAACAAATTCTGGTTTTGAGAAAAGAGCCCTCTTCTACTAAACTGTGTTCCTATCGAGCCAGAAGAGTTAGCTTGCTCAGGACAAAAGCACTGTGCTTCCTACTCACACGGGCCATATCTACTTCAACTCTGCTTAGAAAACTGACAAGACCAGTAGCTTCTCTTCAGCCCAATACACTGTACTTGATGTTTACAGAGGCAAGTGCTATTTGCACTGTGTATGGCAATGGGAGCGCAATAGTGACTTTCCTTACCAGAAAACAACTCTTACTCATACAACCAGAAACTACATTTGATTCAACTCCATTTATGAATGGGAAACCAACAGTAGCTCGCCTTACAAAAAATACACTCTGATTTGAGAACAGAGCATTCTTCTACTCTACTGTGTTTCCTATAGGGCCAGAACAGTGATCTTACTCAAAAAAAAAAAAAACTGTGCTTCCTACACACACAAGCCATATCTAGTTCAACTCTGCTTAGAAAACTGACAAGAACAGTAGCTTCTCTTCAGTGCAATATACTGTACTTGCTGGGAACAGATGCGAGTGCTATTTGCAAAAGTATATGACAATAGTAGCACAATAGGGACTTTCCTTACCCAAAAACAACTCTTGCTCATAGGACCAGAAATTGCATGTGATTCAACTCCGTTTGTGAATCAGAAACAAACACTACCTCGCCTCCAAGAAACACACTCTACTTTTGAGAAAAGAGCACTCTTCTACTCTACTGTGTTTCCTATAGGGTCAGAACAGTGAGCTTGCTCAGAACAAAAGAACTTTGTTTCCAAAACACACGGTCCATATCTAGTTCAACTATGCTTAGGAAACTGAGAAGAAGAGTAGCTTCTCTTCAGT
This sequence comes from Peromyscus eremicus, assembly GCF_949786415.1. Taxonomy (NCBI): domain Eukaryota; kingdom Metazoa; phylum Chordata; class Mammalia; order Rodentia; family Cricetidae; genus Peromyscus; species Peromyscus eremicus. Next base: position 872,561 of record NW_026734294.1, read on the forward strand.
AAAATACACTGTACTTGCAGGGAACAGACAGGAGATCTATTAGCACTGTGTTTGAAAAAGGGAGTGCAATAGTGACTTTCCTTACCAGAAAACAACTCTTACTCGTACAACCAGAAACTACATTTGATTCAACTCCATTTATGAATGGGAAACCAACAGTAGCTGGCCTTACAAAAAATACACTCTGATTTGAGAACAGAGCACTCTTCTACTCTACTGTGTTTCCTATAGGGCCAGAACAGTGATCTTACTCAGAAAAAAAAAACTGTGCTTCCTACACACACAAGCCATATCTAGTTCAACTCTGCTTAGAAAACTGACAAGAACAGTAGCTTCTCTTCAGTGCAATATACTGTACTTGCTGGGAACAGATGTGAGTGCTATTTGCAAAAGTATATGACAATAGTAGCACAATAGGGACTTTCCTTACCCAAAAACAACTCTTGCTCATAGGACCAGAAATTGCATGTGATTCAACTCCGTTTGTGAATTGGAAACAAACACTACCTCGCCTCCAAGAAACACACTCTACTTTTGAGAAAAGAGCACTCTTCTACTCTACTGTGTTTCCTACAGGGTCAGAACAGTGAGCTTGCTCAGAACAAAAGAACTGTGCTTCCAAAACACACGGTCCATATCTAGTTCAATTATGCTTAGGAAACTGAGAAGAAGAGTAGCTTCTCTTCAGTAAAATACACTGTACTTGCTGGGAACAGACGGGAGATCTATTACCACTGTGTTTGAAAAAGGGAGTGCAATAGTGACTTTCCTTACCAGAAAACAACTCTTGCTTGTAAACCCAGACACTGCATGTGATTCAACTCCGTTTATGAATGGTAAACATACGCTAGCTCACCTTACAAGAAACCCACTCTGCTTTTGAGAAAAGAACACTCCTCTACTCTTCTGTGTTTCCTATAGGGCCAGAAGAGTGAGATTGCTCATAACAAAGAACTGTGCTTTCTACACACATGGGCCATATCTAGCTCAACTCTGCTTAGGAGACTGACAAGAACAGTGCCTTCTCTACAATCCAATACACTCTACTTGCTGGGAACAGACGTGAGTAGTATTTGCACTGTGTTTGGCAATGGGAGTGCAATAGTGACTTTCCTTACAAGAAAATAACTCTTTCTCATAGGACAAGAAACTCCATGTGATTCAACTCCGTTTATGAATATGAAACAAACACTAGATTGCCTTAGAGGAAACAAACTCTTCTTGTGAGAAAAGAGCACTCTTCTAATTTACGTGATTCCTACACGGCCAAAACAGTGAGCTTGCTCAGATCAAAGAACTGTACTTCCTAAACACACGGGCCATATCTAGTTCAGCTCTGTTTACAAAACTGACAAGTACAGTACGTTCTCTTCAGTCCTATACACTGTACTTGCAGGGAACAGACACGAGAGCTATTTGTACTGTGTATGACAATGGGAGTGCAACAGTGACTTTCCTTACTAAAAAACAACTCTTGCTCATAGGACCAGAAACTGAATGTGATTCAATTCCTTTTATAAATGGGAAACAAACACCAGCTCTCCTTACAAAAAACACACTCTGCTTTTGAGAAAAGAGCACTCTTCTACTCTTGTGTGTTTCCTATAAAGCCAGAACAGTTTGCTTGATCAGAACAAAAGAACTGTGCTTCCTACCCACACGGGCCATATCTAGTTCAACTCTGCTTAGAACATTAACAAGAGCAGTAGCTTCTCCTCAGTCCAAACACTGTACTTACTGGAAACAGACGAGAGTGCTATTTGCACAGTGTATGTCAATGGGAGCACAATAGTGACTTACATACCAGATAACAACTCTGTCTTGTACAACCATTATCTGCATGTGATTCAACTACGTTTATGAATGGCATACAAACACTAGCTCGCCTTACAAGAAACACACTCTGCTTTTGTGAAAAGAACACACTTCTTCTCTACTGTGCTTCCTACAGGGCCAGAAGAGTTAGCTTTCTCAGAACAAAAGAACTGTGCTTCCTACACACACGGGCCATATCAAGTTCAACTCTGCTTAGGAAACAGACAAGAACAGTACAATCTCTTCAGTCCAATACACTGTACCTGCTGGGAATAGACGTGAGTGCTATTTGAACTGTGTATGTCAATGGGAGCGCAATACTGACTTTCCTTACCAGAAAACAACTCTTGCTCATACGACCAGAAACTGCATGTGATGCATCTCCCTTTATGAATGAGAAACAAACACCAACTCACCTTACACTGAAAACATTCTGATTTTGTTAAGAGAGCACTCTTCTAGTCTACTGTGTTTCCTATAGGGCCATAACAGTGAGTTTCCTCAGAACAAAAGACCAGTGCTTCCTACACAGACAGGCCATATCTAGTTCAACTCTGCTTAGGAAACTGACAAGAACAGTAGATTCTCTTCAGTCCAATACACTGTACTTTCTGGGAACAGACAAGAGTTCTATTTTTACTGTGTATGTTAATGGGAGCGCAATATTGTCTTTCCTTAACAGAAAACAATTCTTGCTTTTAGGTCCAGAAACTGCATGTGATTCAACTCCGTTTATAAAGAGGAAAAAAAACCAACTCGCCTTACTAGGAACACACTCAGCTTTTGAGAAAAGAGCACTCTTCTACTCTACTGTGCTTCCTATGGGCCAGAACTGTGAGCCTCCACAGAACAAAAGAACAGTGCTTACAACACACGGGCCATATCTAGTTCAACTGTGCTTAGGAAACTGACAAGAACCGTAGATTCTGTTCAGTCAAATACACTGCACTTGCTTGGAACAGACGCGAGTGCTATTTGCACACTTTAGGCCAATGGAAGCCCAATGGTGACTGCCCTTACAGAAAACAACTCTTGCTCGTATGACCAGAAACTGCATGTGATTCACTCCGTTTATGAATGGGAAACAAACACTAGCTCGCCTTACAAGACACACTGTGTTTTTGAAAAAAGAGCACTCTTCTACTCTACTGTGTCTTCTCTAGAATCAAAACAGTGAGCTTGCTCAGAACAAAAAAAACTGTGGTTCCTACACACACAGGCCATATCTAGTTCAACTCTGTTTAGGAAATTGACAAGAAAAGTTCCTTCTCGTCAGTCCAATACACTGTACTTGATGGGAACAGTTGCGAGTGTTATTTGCACAGTGTATGGCAGTGGGAGTACAATAATGACTTGTATACCAAATAACAACTCTGTCTCGTAGGACCATTATCTGCATGTGATTCAGCTACATTTATGAATGGGAAACAAACACTAGCTCGCCTTACAGGAAACGCACTCTGCTTTTGAGAAAAGAGCATTCTTCTACTCTACTGTGTTTCCTATAGGGCCAGAAGAGTGAGCTGGCTCAGAAAAAAAGAACTGTGCTTCCTGCAAACACGGGACATATCTACTTCAACTCTGCTTAGGAAACTGACAAGACCAGTAGCTTCTCTTCAGCCCAATACACTGTATTTGCTGTTTACAGAGGCAAGTGCTATTTGCACTGTGTATGGCAATGGGAGCACAATAGTGACTTTCCTTACCAGAAAACATCTCTTATTCATAAGATCAGAAACTGCATGTGATTCAACTCCGTTTATGAATGGGAAACAAACACTAGCTCCCCCCACAGAAAAACACTCTGCCTTTGAGAAAAGAACACTCTTCTACTCTACTGTATCATAGAGGGCCAGAACAGTGAGCTTGCTCAGAACAAAGACCTGTGTTTTTTACAACCACGGGCCATATCTAGTTCAACTCTCCTTAGGAAAGTGACAAGAACAGTAGCTTCTCTTCAGTCCAATACACTGTACTTGCTGGGAACAGATGAGTGTGCTATTTGCACTGTGTATGTCAATGGGAGTGCAATAGTGACTTTCCTTACCAGAAAACAACTCTTTCACATAGGGCCAGAAACTCCCAGTGATTCAACTCCGTTTATGAATGGGAAACAAACACTAGCTCGCATTACAAGAAACATATTCTGCTTTTGAGAAAAGAGTACTCTTCTACTCTACTGTGTTTTCTATAGGGCCAGAAGTGTGTGCTTGCTCAGAAAAAAAAACTGTGCTTCCTACACACACGGCCATATCTAGTTCAATTCTCCTTAGGAAAGTGACAAGAACAGTAGCTATTCTTCAGTCCAATACACTGCTCTTGCTGGGAACAGACACGAGTGCTATTTGAACTGTGTATGGCATTGGGAGCACAATAGTGATTTTCCATACAAGAACATAACTCTTGCTTTTGGAACAGAAACTGCATGTGACTCAACTCCGTTAATGAATGGGAAACAAAGACTAGATCTCCTTACATGAAACACACTCTGCTTTTGAGAAAAGAGCACTCTTCTACTCTAATCTGTTTCCTATAGGACCAGAACAGTGAGCTTGCTCAGTACAAAGAACGGTACTTTCTACACACACGGGACATATCTAGTTCAACTCTGTTTAGGAAACTTATAAGGACAGTACTTTCTCTTCAGTCCAACACAAAGTACTTGCTGGGAACAGACGCAAGAGCAATTTGCACTGTGTATGGCAATGGGAGCTCAATAGTGAGATTCCTTACCAGAAAACAACTCTTGCTCATAGGACCAGAAACTGCGCGTGATTCAACTCCGCTTATGAATAGGAAACCAACACTAGCTCGCCTTATAATAAACACATTGTGCTTTTGAGAATAGAGCACTCTTCTACTCAACTTTGTTTCCTATAGGACCAGAACAATTTGCTTGCTCAGAACAAAACAACTGTGCTTTATACACACATGGGCCATATCGACTTCAACTCTTTTTAGGAAACTGACAAGAAAAGGAGGTTCTCTTCAGTCCAATACACTGTACTTGCTGGAAACAGACTCTAGTGCTATTTACAATGTATATGGCAATGGGAGTGCAATAGTGACTTTCTTTACCAGAAAACACCTCTTGCTCATAGGTCCAGAAACTGCATGTGATTCAACTTTGTTTATGAATGGGAAACAATCCCTAGCTCGACTTACAAGAAACAAACTCTGCTTGTGAGAAAAGAGCACTCGTGTAATCTACAGTGTTTCCTACACGGCCAGAACAGTGAGCTTGCTCATATCAAAGAACTGTACTTCTAACACACAGGGGCCATATCTAGTTCAACTCTGTTTAGGAAACTGACAAGTACAGTGCATTCTCTTCAGTCCAATACACTGTACTTACAGGGAACAGACATGAGTGCTATTTGCACAGTGTAGGACAATGGGAGTGCAACAGTGACTTTCCTTAGTAGAAAACAACTCTTGCTCATAGGACCAGAAACTGCATTAACAAGAGCAGTAGCTTCTCATCAGTCCTAAACACTGTACTTGCTGGGAACAGACGCGAGTGCTATTTTCACAGTGTATGTCAATGGGAGAACAATAGTGACTTGCATACCAGATAACAAATCTGTCACGTAGGACCATTATTTGCGTGTGATTCAACGACGTTTATGAATGGGATACAAACACTAGCTTGCCTTCCAAGAAACACACTTTGCTTTTGTGAAAAGAACACACTTCTTCTCTACTGTGTTTCCTATAGGGCCCGAACAGTGAGCTTGCTCAGAACAAAGAACTGTGCTTCCTAAACCCACAGGCCATATCTAGTTCAACACTGCTTAGGAAACAGACAAAACATTAGCGTCTCTTCAGTCCAATACAGTCTACTATGGGAAGAGACACGAGTGCTATTTACACTGTGAATGGCAAAGGAAGCACAATAGTGACTTTCTTTACCAGAAAACAATTCTTGCTCATCAGACAAGAAACTGTATGTGATTCAACTCTTGTTTATGAATGGGAAACAAACACTTGCTCGCCTTCCAAGAAACACACTCTGTATCTGTGAAAAGAACACACTTCTTCTCTACTGTGTTTCCGTTAGGGCCAGAAGAGTTAGCTTGCTCAGAACAAAAGAACTCTGCTTCCTACACACACGGGACATATCAAGTTCAACTCTGCTTAGGAAACTGACAAGAACAGTACCTTAACTTCAGTCCAATACACTGTACCTGTTGGGAATAGACACGAGTGGTATTTGAACTGTGTATGGCAATGGGAGCGCAATAGTGACTTTCCTTACCAGAAAACAACTCTTGCTCATACGACCAGAAACTGAATGTGATGCACATCCGTTTATGAATGGGAAACAAACACCAACTCGCCGTACAGGGGACACATTCTGATTTTGAGAAGAGAGCACTCTTCTACTCTACTGTGTTTCCTATAGGGCCATAACAGTAAGCCTCCTCAGAACAAAAAAACAGTGCTTCCTACACACACGCGCCATATCTACTTCAACTCTGTTTAGGAAACTGACAAAAACAGTACCTTCTCTTCAGTCCAATTCACTGTACTTGCTGGGAACAGAGGCGAGTGCTATTTGCACTCTGAATGGCAATTGAAGCAGAACAGTAACTATCCTTACCAGAAAACAACTCTTGCTCATAGGACGAGAAATTGCATGTGATTCACTCCGTTTATGAACGGGAAACAAATACTAGCTGGCCTTACAAGAAACACACTGTGCTTTTGAGAAAAGAGCACTCTAATACTCTACTGTGTTTTCTGTAGGTTCAGAACGTGAGCTTGCTCAGAACCAAAAAACTATGCTTCCTACACACACGGGCCATATCTAGTTCAACTCTGCTTAGGAAACTGACAAGACCAGTAGCTTCTCTTCAGCTCAATACACTGTACTTGCTGTTAAGAGAGGCAAATGCTATTTGAACTGTGTATGTCAATGGGAGCACAATAGTGACTTTCCTTAAAAGAAAACATCTCTTATTCGTAAGATCAGAAACTGCATGTGATTCAACTCCATTTCTGATTGGGAAACAAACACTAGCTCCCCCTACAAGAAACACACTCTGCTTTTCAGAAAAAAATACTCTTCTACTCTACTGTTTCCTACAGGACCAGATCAGAGAGCTTTCTCAGACGAAAAGAACTGTGCTTTCCAACACACAGGCTATATCTAGTTCAACTCTGCTTAGTAAATGACAAGAACAGTAACTTCTCTTCAGTCCAGTACACTGTACTTGCAGCAAGCAGACACGCGTGCTATTTGGACTGAGTATGGCAATGGGAGCACAATAGTGACTTTCCTTACCAGAAAACAATTCTTGTTTGTAGGAACAGAAACTGCCTGTGATTCAACTCTGTTCATGAATGGGAAACACAGACTAGCTCGGCTTACAAGAAACACACTGTGCTTTTGAGAAAAGAGCACTCTTCTACTCTACTGTGTTTCCTATAAAGCCAGAAGGGTGAGCTTGCTCAGAACAAAAGAATTGTGCTTCCTACAAATGTGGGATATATCTAGTTCAATACTTCTTATGAAGTTAAAAAGAACAATAGCTATTATTTACCCTAATACACTGTACTTGAGGGGAAGAGATGAGAGTCCTATTTGCCCTGTGTATGGCAATGGGAGTGCAATGGTATCTTTTCTTATGAGAAAACAATTCTTGCTCGTAGGACGAGAAACTGCATGTGATTCAACTCTGTTTACGGATGGGAAACAAACACTAGCTCGCCTTTCAAGAAACACGCTCTGCTTTTGAGAAAAGAACACTCTTCTACTTTACTGTGTTTCCTGTAGGGCAAGAAGAGTGAGCTTGCTCAGAACAAAAGAACTGTGCTTCCTACACACAAAGGCCATGTCTAGTTCAACTCTGCTTAGGAAACTGACGAGAACAGTAGCTTCTCTTCAGTCCAATACACTGTACTTGCTGGGAACAGACACGACTGCTATTTGCACCCTGTGTGGCAATGGAAGAGCAATAGTTACTTGTATGCCAGATAACAACTCTGTCTCATATGACTATTATCTGCATGTGATTCAACTCTGTTTACGAATGGTAAACAAACACTAGCTCGTCTTACAAGAAATACACTCTGTTTTTGGGAAAAGAGCATTCTTCTAATCAACTGTGTTTTCTACAAGGCCAGAAGAGTGAGCTGCTGTGAACAAAAGAACTGTGCTGCCTACTCTCACGGGCCATATCTAGTTCAACTCTATTTAGGAAACTGACATGAACAGGAGCTTCTCTTCAGTCCAATACACTGTACTTCCTGGGAACAGACACGAGTGAAAATTGCTGTGTGTAAGGCAATGGGAGCGCAAAAGTGACTTTCCTTACCAGAAAACAACTCTTGCTCATAGGACTAGAAACTTTATGAAATTCTTCTCTGTTTATGAATGGGAAACAAACATTAGATCGCCTTACAAGAAACACACGCTGCTTTTGAGAAAAGAGCACTCTTCCACTCTAATGTGTTTCCTATAGGGCCTGAACCGTGAGCTTGCTCCGAACAAAAAAAACTGTGCTTCCTGCTCACACGGGACTCATCTAATTCATCTCTGCTTAAAAACTGACAAGAACAGTAGCTTCTCTTCAGTCAAATAAACTGTTCTTGCTGGGAACAGACACAAGTGCTATTTGTACTCTGCATGGCAATGGGAGCGCAATAGTGACTTTCCTTACCAGAAAATAACTCTTGCTCATAGGACGAGAAACTGCATGTGATTCAACTCTGTTTATGAATGGGATGCAAACACTAGATCGTCTTAAAGAAACACACTCTGCTATTGAGGAAAGAGTACTCTTATACTCTACTGTGTTTCCTATAGGACCAGAACAGTGAGCTTGCTCAGAACAAAAGAACTGTGCTTCCTAAACACACAGGCCTAATCTAGTTCAACTTGTTTAGGAAATTGACAAGAACAGTAGGTTCCCTTCAGTCAAATACACTGTACTTCCTGGGAAGAGACGCAAGTGTTATTTGCACTGTGTATAGCAACTGGAGCGCATTATTGAATATCATTACTAGAAAACAACTCTTGCTCTAAGGACCAGAAACTGCATGGGATTCTACTCCGTTGATGAATGGGAAATGAACACCTTCTCGCCTTACTAGGAACACACTCTGCTTTTGAGAAAAAAGCACTCCTCTACATTACTGTGTTTCCTAGAGGGCCAGAAGACTGAGCTTGTGCAGAACAAAAAAATTGTGCTTCCTACACACAAGAGCCATAGCTAGTTCAATTATGCTTAGGAAACTGACAAGAACAGTAGCTTCTCGTCAGTCCAAAACACTGTACTTACTGGGAACAAACGCGAGTGCTATTTGCACTGTGTATAGTAATGGGAGCACAATAGTGGCTTTCCTTACCAGAAAACAACTCTGCTGTAGGATGAGAACCTGCATGTGATTCAACTCCGTTTAGGAATGGGAAACAAACTCTAGTTCGCCTTACAAGAAACACACTCTGATTTTAAGAAAAGAGCACTCTTCTACTCTACTGTGTTTCCTATAGGGCCCGAACAGTGAGGTTGCTCAGAAAAAATGAACTATGCTTCCTACATACACGGGCGATATCTAGTTCAACTCTGTTTATAAAACTGCCAAGAACAGTAGCTTCTCTTCAGTCCAATACACTGTACTTGCTGGGAACAGTCGGGAGATTTTTAGCACTGTGTTTGGGAATGGGAGCACAATAGTGACTTTCCTTACCAGAAAACAAGTCTTGCTCGTAAACACAAATACTGCATGTTATTCAACTCCATTAATGAGTGGGAAACAAACTCTAGCTCGCATTACCAGAAACACACTCTGCTTTAGAGAAAAGAGCTCTGTAGCTAGAGTTTTCCTGCCTGGCCCACAATCAGGACAAATCTCTATCACCTGCCAGTCACACAACCTCAGACCCGACCAAGTAAACACAGAGACTTATATTGGTTACAAACTATGGCCATGGCAGGCTTCTTGCTAACTGTACTTACAGCTTCAATTAATCCATTTCCATTAATCTATACCTTGCCACATGGCTCGTGGCTTACCGGCATCTTAAAAAGCTGTTTCTCATCGTGGCGGCTGGCAGTGTCTCTCTGACTCAGCCTTCCACTTCCCAGCATTATTCTCCTCCTTGTCCCGCCTACACTTCCTGCCTAGCCAATGGCCAATCAGTGTTTTATTTATCGACTAATTAGCAACACATTTGCCATAGAGAACTTCCCACAGCAGAGCTCTCTTCTAATCTACTGTGTTTCCTATAGGGCCAGAACAGTGAACTTGCTCTGAACAAAAGAACTGTGCTTTCAACACACACGGGTCATATCTAGTTCAACTCTGCTTAGGTAACTGACAAGAAGAGTAGCTTCTCTTCAGTCCAATACACTGTACTTGCTTTGAACAAATGTGAGTGCTATTTGCACTGTATATGGCAATGGGAGCATAATAGTGACTTGTATAACAGATAACAATGCTGTCTCATAGGACCATTTTCTGCATGTGATTCAACTATGTTTATGAATGGGAAACAAATGCTAGCTCACCTTTGAAGATACATACTCTGTGTTTGAGAAAAGAGCACTCCTCCACTCTACTGTGTTTTTTATAGGGCCAGAACAGGGTGCTTGCTCAGAACAAAAGAACTCTGATTCCTACACAAACAGGCCATATCTAGTTCAACTCTGCTAGGGAAACTGACAAGAACAGCTTTTATTCTTTTCAATACACTGTACTTGCTGGAACAGAAGCAAGTGCTATTTGCACTGTGTATGGCAATGGGAGCACAACAGTGACTTTTCTTACCGGAAAACAACTCTTGCTCATAGCATGAGAAACTGCTTGTGATTCAACTCCATTTATCAATGGAAAACAAACACTGGCTCATCTTACAAGAAACAAGCTCTGCTTTTTAGAAAAGAACTCTCTTCTACTCTACTGGGTTTCTTATACTGTCATAAGAGTGAGCTTATTCACTACAAAAAATGTACTTCCTACACACAAGGTCAATATCTAGATCAAATCTGCTTATGAACCTGAACAGAACAGGAACTTCTTTTCAGTCCAATATACTGTACTTGCTGGGAACAGAGGGGAGTGATATTTGCACTGTGTATGGCCATGGGAGCACAATAATGACTCTCCGACCAGAAAACAACTCTTGCTCATAGGACCAGAAACTGCATGTGATTCAGCTCCGTTTATGAATGGGAAACAAACACTAGATTTCCTTACAAGGAACACAATCTGCTTTTGAAAAAATCACACTCATCTATTCTACAGTTTTCCCTATTGGGCCAGAACAGTGTGCTTCCTCAGAACAAAAGAACTGTGCTTCCTACACACGGGCCATTACTAGTTCAACTCTGCGTAGGAAACTGACAAAAACAGTAGCTTCTCTTCAGTCCAATACAATGTACTTCTTGGAACAGACGCGAGTGCTATTTGTACTCTGTATGGCAATGGGATGCAATAGTGACTTTCCTTAACAGAAAACAACTCTTGCTCATAGGAACAGAAACTGCATGTGATTCAACTCCGTTTATGAAAAGGATACAAACACTAGCACGCCTTAAAATAAACACACTCTGCTTTTGAGAAGAGCACTCTTCTACTCTACTGTGTTTCCTATAGGGCCAGAACAATGAGCTTGCTCAGAAGAAAAGAACTGTGCTCCCTACACACACAGGCTATATGTAATTCAACTCTGCTTAAGAAATGCCAAGAACAGTAGCTTCTCTTCAGTCCAATACACTGTACTTGCTGCGTACAGACACGAGTGCTATTTGCACTGTGTATGGCAATGGGAGCGCAATAGTGAATTTCTTTTACAGAAAACAACTCTTGTGCGTAGGAAGAGAAACTGCATGTGATTCAACTCCGTTTATGAATGGGAAACATAGACTAGCACGGCTTACAAGAAACACACTGTTCTTTTGAGAAAAGAGCACTCTTCTACTCTACTTTGTTTCCTATAAGGTCAGAAGAATGAGCTTGCTCAAAATAAAAGAACAGTGCTTCCTACAAACACGGGATATATCTAGTTCAAATCTGCTTATGAAGCTGACAAGAACAATAGCTTTTCTTCAGCCCAAAACACTGTACTTGAGGGGAACAGATGAGAGAGCTATTTGCACTGTGTATGGCATTGGGAACACAATAGTGACTTGTATGCCAGATAACAACTCTGTCTCATAGGACCATTATCTGCATGTGATTCAACTCTGTTTATGAATGGTAAACAAACACTAGCTCGCCTTATGAAATACACTCTGCTTTTGAGAAAAGAGCACTTTTCTACTCTACTATGTTTCCTATAGTGCCAGAACAGTGTGCTAGCTCAGAACAAAAGAATTGTGCTTCCTACACACACGAGTCATTACTAGTTCAGCTTTGCTTAGGAAACTGACAAGAACAGTAGCTTCTCTTCAATCCAAAGAAATGTACTTGCTTGGAACAGACGCGAGTGCTATTTGCACTCTGTTTTGCAATGGGAGTGCAGTAGTGACTTTCATTACCAGAAAACACCTCTTGCTCATAGGTCCAGAAACTGCATGTGATTCAACTCTATTTATGATTGAGAAAAAAACCCTAGCTCGCCTTAAGAGAAACAAACTCTGCTTGTTAGAAAACAGCACTCTTCTAATCTACTGTGTTTCCTACATGACCAGAACAGTGAGCTTGCTCAGATCAAAGAACTGAACTTCCTACACACACGGGCCATATCTAGTGCAACTCTGTTTAGGAAACTGACAAGTACAGTACGTTCTCTTCAGTCCAATACAATGTACTTGCAGTGAACAGACATGGGTGCTATTTGCACTGTGTATGACAATGGGAGTGCAACAGTGACTTTCCTTACTAGAAAACAACTCTTGCTCATAGGACCAGAAACTGAATGTGATTCAATTCCTATTATGAATGGGAAACAAACCCTAGATCTCCTTACAAGAAACACACTCTGCTTTTGAGAAAAGAGCACTCTTCTACTCTAGTGTGTTTCCTATAGGGCCAGAACAGTGTGCTTGCTCAGAACAAAAGAACTGTGCTTCCTAACCACATGGGCCAGATCAAGTTCAACTCTTCTTAGAACATTAACAAGAGCAGTAGCTTCTCATCAGTCCAAAACACTGTACTGCTAGGAACAGACCCGAGTGCTATTTTCACAGTGTATGTCAATGGGAGCACAATAGTGACTTGCATACCAGATAACAACTCTGTCTCGTAGGACCATTATCTGCATGTGATTCAATGACGTTTATGAATGGGATACAAACACTAGCATGCCTTACAAGAAACACACTCTGCTTTTGAGAAAAGAACACTCTTTTACTCTACTGTGTTTCCTATAGGGCAAGAAGAGTGAGCTTGCTCAGAACAAAAGAACTGTGCTTCCTAAACACACGGGCCATATCTAGTTCAACTTTGTTTAGGAAACTGACAAGAACAGTAGCTACTCTTCAGTCCAATACACTCTACTTGATGGGAAGAGACACAAGTGCTATTTATACTGTACATGGCAATGGGAGCGCAATAATGACTTTCCTTACCAGAAAACAACTCTTGCTCCTAGGACCAGAAATTGTATGTGATTCAACTCTGTTTATGAATGAGAAAGAATCACTTCCTCGCCTTCCAAGAAACACACTTTGCTTTTGTGAAAAGAACACACTTCTTCTCTACTGTGTTTCCTCTAGGGCCAGATGAGTTAGCTTGCTCAGAACAAAAGAACTGTGCTTCCAACTCACACGGGCCATATCAAGTTCAACTCTGCTTAGGAAACTGACAAGAACAGTACCTTCTCTACAGTCCAATACACTGTACCTGCTGGGAATAGACGTGAGTGCTATTTGAACTGTGTATGGCAATGGGAGTGCAATAGTGACTTTCCTTACAAGAAAAAAACTCTTGCTCATACGACCAGAAACTGCATGTGATGCACATCTGTTTATGAATGGGAAACAAACACCAACTCGCCTTACAGGGAACACATTCTGATTTTGAGAAGAGAGCACTCTTCTACTCTACTGTGTTTCTTATATGGCCATAAGAGTGAGCTTCCTCAGAACAAAAGAACAGTGCTTCCTACACACACGGGCCATATCTAGTTCAACTCAGTTAAGGAAACTGATAAGAACCGCAGCTTCTGTTCAGTCAAATACACTGTACTTGCTGGGAACAGATGCGAGTGCTATTTGTACTGTGTATGGCAATGAGAGCCCAATAGTGACTTTCCTTACCATAAAAAAATTCTTGCTCGTATGTCCAGAAACTGCTTGTGATTCAACTCCGTTTATGAATGGGAAACAAACAGCAACTCGCCTTACTAATAACACACTCTGCTTTTGAGAAAAGAGCACTCTTCTAATCTTCTGTGATACCTGTACGGCCAGAAGAGTGAGCTTGCTCAGAACAAAGAACTGTACTTCCTACATACACGGGCCATATCTGACTCAACTCTGTTTAGGAAACTGACAAGAACAGTACCTTCTCTTCAGTCCAATACACTGTACTTGCTTGGAACAGACGCGAGTGCTATTTGCACTCTGAATGGCAATAGAAGCACAATAGTGACTATCCTAACCAGAAAACAACTCTTGCTCATAGGACGAGAAACTGCATGTGATTCACTCCTTTTATGAATGGGAAACAAACACTAGCTTGCCTTACAGGAAACACACTGTGCTTTTGTGTAAAGTGCACTCTTCTACTCTACTGTGTTTCCTGTAGGTTCAGAACAGTCAGCTTGCTCAGAACAAAAAAAGTATGCTTCCTAAACACACGGGCCATATCTAGTTCAACTCTGTTTAGGAAATTGACAAGAACAGTGCCTTCTCTCAGTCCAATACACTGTACTTGATGGGAACAGACACGAGTGCTATTTGCACTGTGTATTGGAGTGGGAGCACAATAATGACTCGTATACCAAATAACAACTCTGTCTCGTAGGACCATTATCTGCATGAGATTCAGCTACGTTTATGAATGGGAAACAAACAGTAGCTCGCCTTACAGGAAACACATTCTGCTTTTGAGAAAAGTGCACTCTTCTACTCTACTGTGTTTCCTATAGGGCCAGAAGAGTGAGCTTGCTAAGAACAAAAGAACTGTGCTTCCTACACACACAGGCCATATCTAGTTCAACTCTGCTTAGGAAACTGACAAGACCAGTAGCTTCTCTTCAGGCCAATACACTGTACTTGCTGTTAACAGAGGCAAGTGCTATTTGAACTGTGTATGGCAATGGGAGCACAATAGTGACTTTCCTTACTAGAAAACAACTCTTATTCGTAAGATCAGAAACTGCATGTGATTCAACTCCGTTTATGAATGGGAAACAAACACTTGCTTCTCCGACAAGAAACACACTCTGCTTTTTAGAAAAGAATACTCTTCTACTCTACGGTGTTTCCTATAGAGCCAGAACAGTGAGCTTGCTCAGAAGAAAAGAACTGTGCTTCCTGCACACACGGGCCATATCTAGTTCAACTCTGCTTAGGAACTGACAAGAACTGTAGCTTCTCTTCAGTCCAATACACTGTACTTGCTGGGAACAGACGTGAGTGCTATTTGCACTGTGTATGGCAATGGTAGTGCAATAGTGTCTATCTTTACCAGAAAACAACTCTTGTGCATACGTGCTGTGGGATGTTCTATATAGCAAAAGTGTTCCTGATTAGTCAGTAAGTAAAACACTGATTGGCAATTTGCTAGGCAGGAAGTGTAAGCGGGACAAGGAGGAGAATAAAGCTGGGAAGTAGAAGGCTGTGTCAGAGAGACACTGCCAGCTACATGATGACAAATAGCTAGTGAAGATGCCAGTAAGCCATGAACCATGTAGCAAGGTATAGATTTATAGAAACAGATTAATTTAAGCTGTAAAAACAGTTAGCAAAAGGCCTGTCATGGCCATACAGTTTGTAAGCAATATAAGTCTCTGGGTTTACTTGGTCGGGTCTGAGCGGCAGTGGGACTGACAGGTGAGAGAGATTTGTCCTGACTGTGGGCCAGGCAGGAAATCTCAAGCTACCCGTAGGACCAGAAAATGCATGTGACTAAACTGCGTTTATGAATGGGAAACAAACAATACCTCGCGTTCCGAGTAACACACTCTGGTTTTGAGAAAAGAGCCCTTTTCTACTCAACTGTGTACCTATCGGGCCAATACAGTAAGCTTGATCAGGACAAAAGCACTGTGCTTCCTACTCACACAGGCCATATCTATTTCAACTGTACCTAGTAAACTGACAAGAACAGTAACTTTTCTTCTGTCCAATACACTAATTGATGGGAACAGACACCAGTGAAATTTGCACTGTGTAAGACAATGGGAGCACAATAGTGACTTTCCTTACCAGAAAACAACTCTTGCTCATAGGACCAGAAACTGCATGTGATTCAACTCCATTTATGAATGGGAAACAAACGCTATCTCGACTTACAAGAAACACAATCTGCTTTTGAAGAAAGTGCACTCTTCTACTCTAATGAGTTTCCTATAGGGCCAGAATAGTGAGCTTGCTCGAAAAAAAAGAACTGTGCTTCCTACAAACACAAGCCATATCTAGTTCAACTGATCTTAGGAAAATGACAAGAACTGTAGCTTCTCTTCAGTCCAATAAACTGTACTTGCTGGGAGGAGATGCGAGTGCTATTTGCACTGTGTATGGCAATGGGAGCGCAATAGTGACTTTCCTTACCAGAAAACAACTCTTGCTCTTACGACTAGAAACTGCATTTGATTGAACTCCGTTTATGAATGGAAAACCAACACTAGCTCGCCTTACAAGAAACACACTCTGATTTGAGAACAGAGCACTCTTCTACTCTACTGTGTTTCCTATATGGTCAGAACAGTGATCTTGCTCAAACAAAAACTGTGTTTGCTACACACATGACCCATATCTAGTTCAATTCTGCTTAGAAAACTGACAAGAACAGTAGCTTCTCTTCAGTCCAATATACTGTACTTGCTGGAAAGAGATGTAAGTGCTACTTGTACAGTATATGACAATAGTAGCATAATAGTGACTTTCCTTACCCGAAAACAACTCTTGCTCATAGGACCAGAAACTGCATGTGAATGAACTCCATTTATGAATCAGAAACAAACACTAGCTCGCCTCCAAGAAACACACTCGGCTTTTGAGAAAAGAGCACTCTTCTACTCTACTGTGTTTCCTATAGGGTCAGAACAGTGAGCTTGCTCAGAACAAAAGAACAGTGTTTCCTAAACACACGGGCCATGTCTAGTACAACTCTGCTTAGGAAACTGACAAGAAGAGTATTTTCTCTTCAGTCCAATATACTGTACTTGTTGGGAACAGACGCGAGTGCAGTTTGCACAGTATTTGACAATGGTAGCACAATAGTGACTTTCCTTACCAGAAAACAACTCTTGTTAATAGGACCAGAAACTGCGTGTGATTCAACTCCGTTTATGAATCATAAACAAACACTAGCTCACCTCCAAGAAACACACTCTGCTTTTGAGAAAAGAGCTCTCTTCTACTCTACTGTGTTTCCTATAGGGCTAGAAGAGTGAGCATGCTCCAAACAAAAGAACTGCGCTTCCTACACACACGGGCCATATCTAGTTCAAATCTGCTTAGAAACTGACAAGAACTGTAGCTTCCCGTCAGTCCAATACACGGTACTTGCTGGGAACAGACACAAATGCTATTTGCACTGTGTTTGGCAATGGTAGTACAATAGTGACTTTCCTTACCAGAAAACAACTCTTGCACATAGGACCAGAAACTGCATGTGATTCAATTCCATTTATGAATGGGAAACCAACACTACCTCGTCTTCCAAGAAACACGCTCTGCTTTTGAGAAAAGAGCACTCTTCCTCTCTACTGTGTTTCCTACAGGACAAGAAGAGTGAGCTTGCTGAGAACAGAAGAACTGTGCTTCCTACACAGGGCATATCTAGTTCAACTCTGCTTAGGAAACTGACAAGAAGAGTAGCTTCTCTTCAGTCCAATACACTGTACTTTCTGGGAAGAGACACGAATGCTATTTGCTCTGTGTATGGCAATGGGAGCGAAATAGTGACTTTCCTTACTAGAAAACAACTCTTGCTCGTAGGACTAGAAACTTCATGAAATTCATCTCCGTTTATGAATGAGAAACAAACACTAGATCGCCCTACAAGAAACACACGCTGCTTTTGAGAAAAGAGTACTCTTCTACTCTACTCCATAGGTGTTTCTTATAGGGCCTGAACCATGAGCTTGCTCCGAACAAAAAATCTGTGCTTCCTGCACACACGGGACTCATCTAGTTCATCTGTGCTTAGAAACTGACAAGAACAGTACCTTCTCTTCAGTCCAATACACTGTACTTGCTTGGAACAGACGCGAGTGCTATTTGCACTCTGTATGACAATGGGAGCACAATAGTGACTTTCCTTACCAGAAAATAACTCTTGCTCGTAGGACCAGAAACTTCATGAAATTCAACTCCGTTTATGAATGGGAAACAAACACTAGCTCACCTTACAAGAAACACACTCTGCTTTTGATAAAAGAGCTCGCTTCTACTCTACTGTGTTTCCATAGGGCAAGAAGAGTTAGGTTGCTCAGAGTAAAAGAATTGTGATTCCTGCACACACGGGCCATATTACAACTATTACAACTCTGCTTAGAAACTGACAAGAACAGTAGTTTCTCTTCAGTCCAATACACTGTACTTGATGGGAACAGACTCGAGTGCTATTTGCATTGTGTATGGCAATGGGAGCGCAATAATGACTTTCCTTACTAGAAAGCAACTCTTGCTCATAGGACCAGAAACTGCATGTTATTCAACTCCGTTTATGAATGGGAAAGAAACACTAACTTGCCTTACAAGTAACACACTCTGCTTATGAGTAAAGAGCATTCTCTTCTGCTGTATTCTTGTAGGGCCAGAAGAGAGAGCTTGCTCAGATTAAAAGAACTGTGCTTCCTACACACACGAGACATAAATAGATCAACTCTGCTTACGAAACTGACAAGAACAGTTGCTTCTATTCAGGCCAATACACTCTACTTGATGGGAACAGATTCAAGTGCTATTTGCACTGTGTTTTTTTCAATGGGAGTGCATATTGACTTTCCTTATCAGAAAAAAACTCTTGCTCATAGGAACTGCAACTGCATGTGATTCAATTCCGTTTATGAATGGGAAAAAAACACTGCTTGCTGGGAACAGACGTGAGTGCTATTTGCACTATGCCTGGCAATGGGAGCACAATAGTGACTTTTCTTAACAGAAAACAACTCTGGCTCTAAGAAACAGAAACTACATGTGATTTATTTCATTTATGAATGGAAAACAAACACTAGCTCATCTTACAGGAAACACATTCTGCTTTTGAGAGAAGAGATATCTTCTACTCTACTATGTTTCATATAGGGCCAGAAAAGTGAGGTTGCTCAGAACAAAAGAACTGTGCTTCCTACACACAAGAGCCATATCTAGTTCAACTCTGCTGAAGAAACTGACAAGAACAGTCGCTTCACTTCAATCCAGTACACTGTACTTGCTGGGAACAGAGGCAAGTGCTCTTTGCACGGTGTATGACAATGGGAGCACAAAAGTGAATTTCCTTACCAGAAAAGAACTCTTGCTTGTAGGACCAGAAACTGCAAGTGATTCAACTACGTTTATGAATGGGAAACAAAAACTAGCTCGCCTTAGAAGAAACACAATCTGCTTTTTAGGAAAGAGCACTCTTCTTCTCTATTATGTTTACTATAGAGCCAGAAAAGAGAGCTTGCACAGAACAAAAGAAATGTGCTACTTACACACATGAGCCATATGTAGTTCAACTCTGCTTGGGAAACTGACAAGAACAGTAGCTTCTCTTCGTTCCAATTACTGCACTTACTGGGAACAGATGCAAGTGTTATTTGCACAGTATATGGCAATGGGAGCACAATAGTGACTTTCCTTACCAGAAAACAACTCTTGCTCGTAGGTCCAGAAACTGCATGAGATTCAATTCTGTTTATAAATGGAAAACAAACACTACCTCGCTTTACAAGTAACACACTCTGCTTGTGAGAAAATAGCACTCTTCTGCTCTACTGTATTTCCTATAGGGCCAGAAGTGTGAGCTTGCTCAGAACAAAACAACTGTGCTTTCTACACACAAGGCACATATCTAGTTCAACTCTGCTTAGGAAACTGACAAGAACAGTAGCTTCACTTCAGTCCAATACACTGTAATTGCTGGAAACAGATGCGCTTGCTATTTGCACTGTGTATGGCAAAGGGAGCGCAATAGAGTCTTTCGTTACCAGAAAGCAACTTTTGCTCGTAGGACCAGAAACTGCATGTGATTCAACTCCGTTTAAGAATGGGAAACAAACACTAGCTCGCCTTCCAAGGAACACACTCTACTTTTGAGAAAAGAGCACTCTTCTACTCTACTCTGTTTCCTATACAGCCAAAACAGTGAGCTTGCTCAGAATAAATGAACTGTGTTTCCTACCCACACGGGCCATATCTAGTTCAACTCTGCAAAGGAAACTGACAAGAACAGTAGCTTCTCTTCATTCCAATACACTGTACTTCCTGGGAACAGATGCAAGTGCTATTTGCACTATGTATGGCAGTGGGTGCACAATAGTGACTTTCCTTACAAGAAAACAACTCTTGCTTTTAGGATCAGAAACTGCATGTGATTCAACACCGTTTATCAATGGGAAACAAACACTAGCTTGCCTTACATGAAACACACTCTGCTTTTGAGAAAAGAGCACTCTACTACTGTACTGTGTTTCCACAACGCCAGTACAGAGAGGTTGCTCAGAATAAAAGTACTGTGCTTCCTACACACCGGACTATATCTAGTTCAACTCTGCTTAAGAAACTGACAAGAACAGTAGCTTCTCTTCAGTCCAATACACTGTACTTGATGGGAACAGACACGAGGGCTATTTGCATGAGTATGGCAATGAGAGGGCAATAGTGACTTTCCTTACCAGAAAACAAATCTGGCTTGTAAGACCAGAAACTGCATGTGATTCAACTCCGTTTATGAGTGGAAAACAAATGCTAGCTCGCTGTACAAGAAACACACTCTGCTTTTGAGTAAAGAGTACTCTTCTAATTTATTGCTTTTCCTATAGGGCCAGAAAATTGAGCTTGCACAGAACAAAAGTACTGTGCTTCCTACACACACGGGCCATATGCAGTTCAACTCTGCTTAGGAAACTGACAAGAACAGTACCTTCTCTTCAGTTCAAAATCACTGTACTTGCTGGGAACAGACGCGAGTCCTATTTGCACTGTATATGGCAATGGGATCACAACAGTGACATTCCTTACCAGAAACAACTCTTGTGAGTAGAACCAGAAACTGCATGTGATTCAATTCCGTTTATGAATGGGTAACAAACACTAGCTTGCCTTTCAAGAAACACACTGTGCTTTTATGCAAAGAGCACTCTTCTACTCTACTGAGTTTCCTGTAGGGGCAGAGAGTGAGCTTTCTCAGAACAAAAAAACGTGCTTCCTACACACAGGCCATATATAGTTCAACTCTGCTTTGGAAATGACAAGAAAAGTAACTTCTCTTCAATTCAATACACTGTACTTGTTGGGAACAGAGGCGAGTGCTATTTGCACTGTGGATGGCAATGGAAGCACAATAGAGACTTTCCTTACCAAAAAACAATGCTAGCTCGTAGGACCAGAAACTGCATGTGATTCAACTCCGTTTATGAATCTGAAACAAACAGCAGCTCTCCTTACAAGAAACACACCCTACTTTGGGAAAAGCATACTGTTCTACTCTACTGTGTTTCCTATAGGGCCAGAACAGTGAACTTGCTCAGAACAAAAGAACTGTGCTTCCTACACACATGAGACATAACTATTTTAACTCTGCTTAAGAAACTTACAAGAACAGTAGCTCCTCTTCAATTCAATACACTGTACTCACTGGGAACAGAGGCAAGTGCTATTTGCACTGTGGATGGCAATGGGAGCATAATAGAGACTTTCCTTACCAGAAGAGAACTCTTGCTTGTAGGACCAGAAACTGCACGTGATTCAACTCCGTTTATGTATGGGAAACAAAAACTAGCTCGCCTTAAAAGAAACATACTCTGCTTTTTTGAAAAGAGCATTCTTCTTCTCTACTCTGTTTCGTATAGGGCCAGAAAAGAGAGCTTGCACAGAACAACAGAATTATGCTTCCTACACACATGAGCCATATGTAGTTCAACTCTGCTCAGGAAACTTACAAGAACAGTAGCTTCTCGTCATTCCAATTACTGCACTTGCTGGGAACAGACACAAGTGGTATTTGCACAGTATAAGGCAATGGCAGCGCAATAGTGTCTTTCCTTACCAGAAAACAAGTCTTCTTCGTAAACGCAGATACTGCATGTAATTCAACTCCATTTATGAATGGGAAACAAACTCTAGCGCGCCTTACCAGAAACAAACTCTGCTTTAGAGAAAAGAGCACTCTTCTACTCTACTGTGTTTCCTATAGGGCCAGAACAGTGAACTTGCTCTGAACAAAAGAACTGTGCTTCCTACACACACAGGCCATATCTAGTTCAACTCTGCTTAGGTAACTGACAACAAGAGTAGCTTCTCTTCAATCCAATACACTGTACTTGCTACATACAAACGCGAGTGCTATTTGCACTGTATATGGTAATGGGAGCATAATAGTGACTTGTATAACAGATAACAATGCTATCTCGTAGGACCATTATCTGCATGTGATTCAACTATGTTTATGAATGGGAAACAAACACTAGCTCACCTTAGAAGAAACATACTCTGCGTTTGAGAAAAGAGCACTCCTCCATTCTACTGAGTTTTTTATAGGGCCAGAACAGTGTGCTTGCTCAGAACAAAAGAACTCTGCTTCCTACACACACAGGCCATATCTAGTTCAACTCTGCTAGGGAAACTGACAGGAACAGCTTTTCTTCAGTTCAATACACTGTACTTGTTGGAACAGAAGCGAGTGTTATTTGCACTGTGTATGGCAATGGGAGCATATTAGTGACTTTTCTTACAAGAAAACAACTCTTGCTCGTAGGACCAGAAACTGCATATGATTCAGCTCCGTTTATGAATGGGAAACAAACACTGGCTCGCCTTACAAGAAACAAGCTCTGCTTTTTAGAAAAGAACACGCTTCTACTCTACTGGGTTTCTTATTGTGTCAGAACAGTGAGCTTATTCAGTACAAAAACTGTACTTCGTACACACACGATCAATATCTAGATCAACTCTGCTTATGAACCTGAACAGAACAAGAGCTTCTTTTCAGTCCAATATACTGTACTTGCTAGGAACAGACGGGAGTGATATTTGCACTGTGTATGGCCATTGGAGCACAATAATGACTATCCTACCAGAAAACTACTCTTGCTCATAGGACCAGAAACAGCATGTGATTCAGCTCCGTTTATGAATGTGAAACAAACACTAGATCGCCTTACAAGGAACACACTCTGCTTTTGAAAAAATTGCACTCATCTACGCTACAGTTTTTCCTATTGTGCCAGAACAGTGTGCTTGCTGAGAAAAAAAGAACTGTGCTTCCTACACACACGGGCCATTACTAGTTCAGCTCTGCTTAGGAAACTGACAAAAACAGTAGCTTCTCTTCAGTCCAACACAATGTACTTGCTTGGATCAGACACAATTGCTATTTGTACTCTGTATGGCAATATGAGTGCAATAGTAACTTTCCTTACCAGAAAACAACTCTTGCTCATAGGAACAGAAACTGCATGTGATTCAACTCCGTTTATGAAAAGAATACAAACACTAGCTCGCCTTAAAATAAACACACTCTGCTTTTGAGAAAAGAGCACTCTTCTACTCCACTGTGTTTCCTATAGGGCCAGAACAATGAGCTTGCTCAGAAGAAAAGAACTGTGCTCCCTACACACACGGGCTATATCTAGTTCAACTCTGCTTAGGAAATGACAAGAACAGTAGCTTCTCTTCAGTCCAATACACTGTACTTGCTGCGAACAAACAGGAGTGCTATTTGCGCTGTGTATGGTAATTGAGCACAATAGTGACTTTCTTTTAAAGAAAACAACTCTTGTTCGTGGGAACAGAAACTGCATGTGATTCAACTCCGTTCATGAATGGGAAACATAGACTAGCCCGGCTTACAAGAAACACACTGTTCTTTGGAGAAAAGAGCACTCTTCTACTCTACTGTGTTTCCTATAAGGCCAGAAGAGTGAGCTTGCTCAGAACAAAAGAAAAGTTTTTCCTACAAACACGGGATATATCTAGTTCAAATCTGATTATGAAGCTGAGAAGAACAATAGCTTTTCTTCAGCCCAAAACACTGTACTTGAGGGGAACAGATGAGAGAGCTATTTGCACTGTGTATGGCTTTGGGAGCACAATAGTGACTTGTATGCCAGATAACAACTCTGTCTCATAGGACCATTATCTGCATGTGATTCAACTCTGTTTATGAATGGTAAACAAACCCTAGCTCGCCTTAAGAAACACACTCTGCTTTTGAGAAAAGAACACTCTTCTACTCTACTGTGTTACCTATAGGGCCAGAACAGTGTGCTAGCTCAGAACAAAAGAACTGTGCTTCCTACACACAAGAGCCATTACTAGTTAATCTTTGCTTAGGAAACTGACAAGACCAGTAGCTTCTCTTCAGTTCAAAACACTGTACTTGCTTGGAACAGACCCAAGTGCTATTTGCACTCTGTATGGCAATGGGAGTGCAGCAGTGACTTTCATTACCAGAAAACACCTCTAGCTCATAGGTCCAGAAACTGCATGTGATTCAACTCTGTTTATGATTGGGAAAAAAAACGCTAGCTCGCCTTAAAAGAAACAAACTCTGCTTGTGAGAAAAGAGTACTCTTTTAATCTACTGTGTTTCCTACACAACCAGAACAGTGAGCTTGCTCAGATCAAAGAACTGTACTTCCTACACACATGGGCCATATCTAGTGCAACTCTGCTTAGGAAACTCACAAGTACAGTACGTTCTCTTCAGTCCTATACACTGTACTTGCAGGTAACAGACATGAGTGCTATTTGAACTGTGTATGACAATGGGAGTGCAACAGTGACTTTCCTTACTAGAAAACAACTCTTGCTCATAGGACCAGAAACTGAATGTGATTCAATTCCTATTATGAATGGGAAACAAACCCTAGATCTCCTTACAAGAAACACACTCTGTTTTTGAGAAAAGAGCACTCTTCTACTCTAGTGTGTTTCCTATAGGGCCAGAACAGTGTGCTTGATCAGAAAAAAAGAACTATGCTTCCTAACCACATGGGCCATATCTAGTTCAACTCTGCTTAGAATATTAACAAGAGCAGTAGCTTCTCATCTGTCCAAAACACTGTACTGCTGGGAACAGACTCGAGTGCTATTTGCACAGTGTATGTCAATGGGAGCACAATAGTGACTTGCATACCAGATAACAACAATGTCTCCTAGGACCATTATCTGCATGTGATTCAACAACGTTTATGAATGGGATACAAACACTAGCTCGCCTTACAACAAACACACTTTGCTTTTGAGAAAAGAGCACTCTTCTACTCTACTGTGTTTCCTATAAGGCAAGAAGAGTGAGCTTGCTCAGAACAAAAGAACTGTGCTTCCTAAACACACGGGCCATATCTAGTTCAACTCTGCTTAGGAAACTGACAAGAACAGTAGCTTCTCTTCAATCCAATACACTCTACTTGATGGGAAGAGACACGAGTGCTATTTACACTGTATATGGCAATGGGAGCACAATAATGACTTTCCTTACCAGAAAACAACTCTTGCTCATAGGACCAGAAACTGTATGTGATTCAACTCTTTTTATGAATGGGAAGGAAACACTTGCTCACCTTCCAAGAAACACACTCTGCTGTTGTGAAAAGAACAAACTTCTTCTCTACTGTGTTTCCTATAGGGCCAGAAGGGTTAGCTTGCTCAGAACAAAAGAACTGTGCTTCCTACACACACGGGCCATATCAAGTTCAACTCTGCTTAGGAAACTGACAAGAACAGTACCTTCTCTTCAGTCCAATAAACTGTACCTGCTGGGAATAGACATGAGTGCTATTTGAACTGTGTATGGCAATGGGAGTGCAATAGTGACTTCTTACCAGAAAACAACTCTTGCTCATACGACCAGAAACTGCCTGTGATGAACATCCATTTATGAATGGGAAAAAAAAAACACCAACTCTCCTTACAGGGAACACATTCTGATTTTGAGAAGAGAGCACTCTTCTACACTACTGTGATTCCTATAGGGCCAGAACAGTGAGCTTCCTCAGGACAAAAGAACAGTGCTTCCTACACACACAGGTCATATCTAGTTCAACTCAGCTTAGGAAAGTGACAAGAACCGTAGCTTCTGTTCTGTCAAATACACTGTACTTTCTGGGAAGAGATGCAAGTGCTATTTGAACTGTGTATGGCAGTGGGAGCCCAATAGTGACTTTCCTTTCCATAAAAAAACTCTTGCTCATAGGTCCAGAAACTGCACGTGATTCAACTCCGTTTATGAATGGGAAACAAATAGCAACTCGCATTACTAATAGCACACTCTGCTTTTGAGAAAAGAGCACTCTTCTAATCTTCTGTGATACCTGTGCGGCCAGAAGTGTTAGCTTGCTCAGAACAAAGAACTGTACTTCCTACACACACGGGCCATATCTGGCTCAACTCTGTTTAGGAAACTGACAAGAACAGTACCTTCTCTTCAGTCCAATACACTGCACTTGCTTGGAACAGACGCAAGTGCTGTTTGCACTCTGAATGGCAATGGAAGCACAATAGTGACTATCCTTACCAGAAAACAACTCTTGCTCGTAGGACGAGAAACTGAATGTGATTCACTCCTTTTATGAATGGGAAACAAACACTAGCTCGCCTTACAAGAAACACACTCTGCTGTTGTGAAAAGAACAAACTTCTTCTCTACTGTGTTTCCTATAGGGCCAGAAGGGTTAGCTTGCTCAGAACAAAAGAACTGTGCTTCCTACACACACGGGCCATATCAAGTTCAACTCTGCTTAGGAAACTGACAAGAACAGTACCTTCTCTTCAGTCCAATAAACTGTACCTGCTGGGAATAGACATGAGTGCTATTTGAACTGTGTATGGCAATGGGAGTGCAATAGTGACTTCTTACCAGAAAACAACTCTTGCTCATACGACCAGAAACTGCCTGTGATGAACATCCATTTATGAATGGGAAAAAAAAAAACACCAACTCTCCTTACAGGGAACACATTCTGATTTTGAGAAGAGAGCACTCTTCTACACTACTGTGATTCCTATAGGGCCAGAACAGTGAGCTTCCTCAGGACAAAAGAACAGTGCTTCCTACACACACAGGTCATATCTAGTTCAACTCAGCTTAGGAAAGTGACAAGAACCGTAGCTTCTGTTCTGTCAAATACACTGTACTTTCTGGGAAGAGATGCAAGTGCTATTTGAACTGTGTATGGCAGTGGGAGCCCAATAGTGACTTTCCTTTCCATAAAAAAACTCTTGCTCATAGGTCCAGAAACTGCACGTGATTCAACTCCGTTTATGAATGGGAAACAAATAGCAACTCGCATTACTAATAGCACACTCTGCTTTTGAGAAAAGAGCACTCTTCTAATCTTCTGTGATACCTGTGCGGCCAGAAGTGTTAGCTTGCTCAGAACAAAGAACTGTACTTCCTACACACACGGGCCATATCTGGCTCAACTCTGTTTAGGAAACTGACAAGAACAGTACCTTCTCTTCAGTCCAATACACTGCACTTGCTTGGAACAGACGCAAGTGCTGTTTGCACTCTGAATGGCAATGGAAGCACAATAGTGACTATCCTTACCAGAAAACAACTCTTGCTCGTAGGACGAGAAACTGAATGTGATTCACTCCTTTTATGAATGGGAAACAAACACTAGCTCGCCTTACAAGAAACACACTGTGCTTTTGTGTAAAGAGTACTTTTCTACTCTACTGTGTTTCCTGTAGGTTCAGAACAGTGAGCTTGCTTAGAAAAAAAAAACTATGCTTCCTAAACACACGGGCCATATCTAGTTCAACTCTGTTTAGGAAATTGACAAGAACAGTACCTTCTGTTCAGTCCAATACACTGTACTTGATGGGAACAGACACGAGTGCTATTTGCACAGTGTATTGCAGTGGGAGCACAATAATGACTTGTATACCAAATAACAACTCTGTCTTGTAGGACCATTATCTGCATGTGATTCAGCTTCGTTTATGAATGGGAAACAAATACTAGCTTGCCTTACAGGAAACACATTCTGCTTTTGAGAAAAGAGCATTCTTCTACTCTACTGTGTTTCCTATAGGGCCAGAAGAGTGAGATTGCTCAGAACAAAAGAACTGTGCTTCCTACAAACATGGGATATATCTAGTTCAATACTGCTTATGAAGCTGACAAGAATAATAACTTTTATTCAGCCAAATACACTGTACTTGAGGGGAACAGATGAGAGAGCTATTTGCACTGTGTATGGCAATGGGAGCCCAATAGTGTCTTTCTTTACCAGAAAACAACTCTTGTGCATACGTGCTGTGGGATGTTCTATATGGCAAATGTGTTCCTGAATAGTCAGTAAGTAAAACACTCATTGGCCATTGGCTAGGCAGGAAGTGTAGGCGGGACAAGGAGGAGAATAAAGCTGGGAAGTGGAAGGCTGAGTCAGAGAGACACTTCCAGGCTCCATGATGACAAACAGCTAGTGAAGATGCCAGTAAGCCACGAACCATGTGGCAAGGTATAGATTTATAGAAACAGATTAATTTAAGCTGTAAGAACAGTTAGCAAAAAGCTTGTCATGGCCATACAGTTTGTAAGTAATATAAGTCTTTGTGTTAACTTGCTCAGGTCTGTGCGGCTGTGGGACTAGGAGGTGAGAGAGATTTTCCGTGACTTTGGGCCAGGCAGGAAAACTCAATCCACACGGAGGACCAGAAACTGCATGTGACTAAACTTCGTTTATGAATGGGAAACAAATACTACCTCGCCTTCCGAGTAACACACTCTGGTTTTGAGAAAAGAGCCCTCATCTACTCAACTGTGTACCTATCGGGCCAATACAGTGAGCTTGCTCAGGACAAAAGCACTGTGCTTCCTACTCACACAGGCCATATCTAGTTCAACTCTACCTAGGAAACTGACAAGAACAGTAGCTTTTCTTCAGTCTAATACACTACTTGATGGGAACAGACAAGAGTGAAATTTGCATTATGTAAGACAATGGGAGCACAATAGTGACTCTCCTTACCAGAAAACAACTCTTGCTCATAGCACCAGAAACTGCATGTGATTCAACTCCGTTTATGAATGGGAAACAAACACTAGCTCAACTTACAAGAAACACAATCTGCTTTTGAGGAAAGAGCACTCTTCTACTCTAATGAGTTTCCTATAGGGCCAGAACAGTGAACTTGCTCGAAAAAAAAGAACTGTGCTTCCTACACACACAAGCCATATCTAGTTCAACTCATCTTAGGAAAATGACAAGAACTGTAGCTTTTCTTTAGTCCAATACACTGTACATGCTGGGAGGAGATGCGAGTGCTATTTGCACTGTTTATGGCAATGGGAGCACAATAGTGACTTTTCTTAACCGAAAATAACTCTTGCACATAGGACCAGAAACTGCATGGGATTGAACTCCATTTATGAATTGGAAACAAACACTAGCTCACCTCCAAGAAACACATTCTGCTTTTGAGAAAAGAGCTCTCTTCTACTCTACAGAGTTTCCTATAGGGTCAGAAGAGTGAGCTTGCTCAGAGCAAAAGAACAGTGCTTCCTAAACACACATGCCATATCTAGTTCAACTCTGCTTAGGAAACTGACAAGAAGAGTAGCTTCTCTTCAGTCCAATATACTGTACTTTCTGATAATAGACGCGAGTGCTATTTGTACAGTATATGACAATGGTAGCACAATAGTGACTTTCCTTACCAGAAAACAACACTTGTTCATAGGACCAGAAACTGCATGTGATTCAACTCCGTTTATGAATTGGAAACAAACACTAGCTCACCTTTAAGAAACACACTCTGCTTTTGAGAAAAGAGCACTCTTCTACTCTATCGTGTTTCCTATATGGCCAGAAGAGTGAGCATATTCAGAACAAAAGAATTGTGCTTCTTACACACCGGGGCCATATCTAGTTCAACTCTGCTTAGGAACTGACAAGAACAGTAGCTTCTCTTCAGTCCAATACACTGTACTTGCTGGGAACACACACAAGTGCTATTTGCACTGTGTTTGGCAAAGGTAGCACAATAGTGACTTTCCTTACCAGAAAACAACTCTTGCACATAGGACCAGAAACTGCATGTGATTCAATTCCGTTTATGAATGAGAAACCAACACTACCTTGTGTTCCAAGAAACACACTCTGCTTCTGAGAAAAGTGCTCTCTTCCTCTCTACTGTGTTTCCTACAGGCCAAAATAGTGAGCTTGCTGAGAACAAAAGAACTGTGCTTCCTACACAGGGCATATCTAGTTCAACTCTGCTTAGGAAACTGACAAGAAGAGTAGCTTCTCTTCAGTCCAATACACTGTACATTCTGGGAAGAGACGCGAGTGCTATTTCCTCTGTGTATGGCAATGGGAGCGAAATAGTGACTTTCCTTACCAGAAAACAACTCTTGCTCGTAGGACTAGAAACTTCATGAAATTCATCTCCGTTTATGAATGGGAAACAAACACTAGATCGCCTTACAAGAAACACAAGCTGCTTTTGAGAAAAGAGTACTCTTCTACTCTATGGTGTTTCCTAGAGGGCCTGGATTGTGAGCTTGCTCCGAACAAAAAAACTGTGCTTCCTGCTCACACGGGACTCATCTAGTTCATCTCTGCTTAGAAACTGAGAAGAACAGTACCTTCTCTTCAGTCCAATACACTGTACTTGCTTGGAACAGATACGAGTGCTATTAGCACTCTGTATGGCAATAGGAGTACAACAGTGTCTTTCTTTACCAGAAAACGTCCTTGCTCATAGGACCAGTTACATCTAGTGCAGCTCTGCTTAGGAAACTGTCAAGAACAGTAGCTTCTCTACAGTACAATACACAGTACATGCTGGAAACAGACGCGAGTACTATTTGCACTGTGTAAAGCAATGGGAACACAATAGTGTCTTTCCTTACCACAAAACAACTCTTGCTAGTACGACCAGAAACTGCATGTGTGTCCACTCCGTTTATGAATGGGAAAAAACTCTAGCTCGCCATTCAAGAAACACAGTCTGTTTTTGAGAAAAGAGCACTCTTCTACTCTACTGTGTTTCCTATAGGGCCAGAACAGTGAGATTGCTCAAAAGAAAAGAACTGTGCTTCCTACATACACGGGCCATATCTAGTTCAACTCAGGTTAGAAAACTGAGAAGAACAGTACCTTCTCCTTAGTCCAATACACTGTACTTGCTGAGAACACATGTGAGTGCTATTTGCAATGTATGTCAATGGGAGCACAATAGTGACTTTTCTTAGCAGAAAATATCTATTGCTCATAAAACCAGAAACTGAGTGTGATGGAACTCGGTTTATGACTGGGAAACAAACACTAGCTCTCCTTACAAGAAACACACTCTGCTTTTGAGAAAAGAGCACTCTTCTACTCTACTGTGTTTCTTATTGGGCCAGAACAGTGAGCTTCCTCAGAACAAAAGAACTGTGCTTCCTACACACACGGGCCACATCTAGTTCAAGTCTACTTAGGAAACTGGGAAGAACAGTATCCTCTAGACAGTCCAATACACTGTAATTACTGGGAACAGAAGCGAGTGCTATTTGCACTGTGTATGGCAATGGGAGCACAATAGTGACTTTCCTTAACAGAAAACAACTGTTGCTCATAGAATCACCAACTGCATGTGATTCAACTCCGTTTATGAATGGGAAACCAACACTAGCTCGCCTTATAAGAAACACACTCTGATTTGAGAAAAAAACAATCTTCTACCCCACTTTGTTTCATATCGTTCCAGAACAGAGATTTGCACAGAACAAACAAACTGTGATTCCTACACACACGGGACACATCTAGTTCAACTCTGCTTAGGAAACTGACAAGAAGAGTAGCTTCTCTTCATTCCAATACACTGTACCTGCGGGAACAGACGTGAGTTCTATTTGCACTGTGTATGCCAATGGGACCACAATAGTGATTTTCCTTACCAGAAAATAACTCTTGCTCTTAGGACCAGAAATTGCATGTGATTCAACACAGTATATGAATGGGAAACAAACACTAGCACGTAAAAAAACCCACTCTGCTTTTGCAATAAGAGCACTCTTCTACTATACTTTTTTTCTATGGAGCCAGAACTGTGAGCTTGCTAAGAACAAAAGAACTGTACTTCCTAATCTCACGGGCCAAAATTAGTTCAACTCTTCTTAGAAAATTTACAAGAACAGTATGTTTTCTTCAGTTCAATACACTGTACTTGCTGGGAACAGACTTGAGGGCTATTTGCATTGTGTATGTCAATGGGAGCACAATAGTGAATTTCGTTACCAGAAAATAACTCTTGCTCATAGGACCAGAAACTACATGTGATTCAACTCCGTTTATGAATGGGAAACAAACACTAGCTCACCTTACAAGAAACACACTCTGCTTTTGATAAAAGAGCACTCTTCTACTCTACTGTGTTTCCATAGGGCCAGAAGAGTTAGGTTGCTAAGAGTAAAAGAACTGTGATTCCTGCACACACGGGCCATATCTACTACAACTCTGCTTAGAAACTGACAAGAACAGTAGTTTCTCTTCATTCCAATACACTGTACTTGCTGGGAACAGACTCGAGTGCTATTTGCATTGTGTATGGCAATGGTAGCGCAATAGTGACTTTCCTTTCCAGAAAGCAACTCTTGCTCATGGGACCAGAAATGGCATGTGATTCAACTCTGTTTATGAATGGGAAAGAAACCTAGCTTGCCTTAAGGTAACACACTCTGCTTATGAGTAAAGAGCATTCTTCTCTTCCCCTGTATTCCCGTAAGGCCAAAAGAGAGAGCTTGCTCAGAAAAAAAGAACGGTGCTTCTGAAAAACACAGGCCACATCTAGTTCACTCTGCTTGGGAAACTGACAAGAAGAGTAGCTTCTCTTCAAGCCAATAAACTGTAATTGCTGGGAACAGATGCGAGTACTATTTGCAATGTGTATGGCAAAGGGAACACAATATTGACTTTCCATACCAGAAAACATCTCTTGCTCCTACGAATAGAAAGTTCATGTGGTTCAACTCCATTTATGAATGGGAAACAAACACAAGCTCACCTTACAAGAAATACACTCTGCTTTTGAGAAAAGAGCACTCTTCTACTCTACTGTGTTTCCACAGGGCCAGAACAGTGAACTTGCTCAGAACAAAAGAACTGTGCTTCCTACCCACACAGATCAAATCTAGTTCAACTCTGCTTAAGAAACTGAAAAGAAAAGTATCTTCTCTCCACTTCAATACACTACACTTGCTGGGAACAGACGCAAGTGCTATTTGCTCTGTCTATGGCAAAGGGAATGCAAAAGTGACTTTTCTTACCAGAAAACAAGTCTTGCTCGTAGGACCAGAAACTGCATGTGATTCAACTCTGCTTATGAATGAAAAACAAACACTATCTCGCCTTACAAGAAACACACTCTACTTTTCAGAAAAGAGCACTCTGCTACTCTACTCTTTTCCTATAGGGCTAGAAAAGTGAGTTTATTCAGAATAAAAAAAACTGTGCTTCCTACACACACGGGCCATATCTCTTTCAACTCTGCAGACGAAACCTGCAAGAATAGTAGTTTCTCTTCAATCCAATACACTGTACTTCCTGGGAACAGATGTGAGTGCATTTTGCACTGAGTATGGCAATAGGAGCGCATTAGTGACTTTCCTTACCAGAATACAACTCTTACTTGTAGGAACAGAAATTGCAAGTGATTCAACTCCGTTTATGAATGGGAAATAAACACAAGCTCGCCTTACAAGAAACTTTTGAGAAAGAGGACTCTTCTACTCTACTGTTTTTCCATAGGGCGAGAAGAATGAGCTTGCTCAGAGAAAAAGGAACTGTGCTTTCTACACGCACGTGCCATAAATAGATCAACTCTGCTTAGGAAACTGACAAGAACAGTTGCTTCTATTCATGCCAATACACTGTACTTGATGTGAACAGATGCGAGTGCTATTTGCACTGTGTTTTTTTCAATGGGAGTGCATATTTACTTTTCTTACCAGAAAAAATCTCTTGCTCATACGAACTGAAATTGCATGTGATTCAACTCCGTTTATGAATGGGAAACAAACATTGCTTGCTGGGAACAGACGTGAGTGCTATTTGCACTATGCCTGGCAATGGGAGCACAATAGTGACTTTCCTTAACAGAAAACAACTCTGGTTCTTAGAAACAGAAACTAAATGTGATTCATCTACGTTTATGAATGGAAAATGAACACTAGCTCGTCTTACAGGAAACACATTCTGCTTTTGAGAGAAGAGAACTCTTCTACTCTACTCTGTTTCATATAGGGCCAGAAAAGTGAGGTTGCTCAGAACAAAAGAACTGTGCTTCCTACACACAAGAGCCATATCTAGTTCAACTCTGCTGAAGAAACTAACAAGAACAGTCGCTTCTCTTCAATCCAGTACACTGTACTTGCTGGGAACAGAGGCAAGTGCTTTTTGCACGGTGTATGACAATGGGAGCACAAAAGTGAATTTCCTTACCAGAAAAGAACTCTTGCTTGTAGGACCAGAAACTGCATGTGATTCAACTACGTTTATGAATGGGAAACAAAAACTAGCTCGCCTTAGAAGAAACACAATCTGCTTTTTAGAAAAGAGCACTCTTCTTATCTATTTTGTTTACTAAAGAGCCAGAAGAGAGCTTGCACAGAACAAAAGAAATGTGTTAATTACACACATGAGCAATATGTAGTTCAACTCTGCTTAGGAAAGTGACAAGAAAAGTAGCTTCTCTTCGTTCCAATTACTGCACTTGCTGGGAACAGACGCAAATGCTATTTGCATAGTATATGGCAATGGGAGCTCAATAGTGACTTTCCTTACCAGAAAACAACTCTTGCTCGTAGGACCAGAAACTGCATGTGATTCAACTCTGTATATAAATGGGAAACAAACACTCCCTTGCTTTACAAGTAACACACTCTGCTTTTGAGAAAAGAGCACTCTTCTGCTCTACTGTATATCCTATAGGGCCAGAAGAGTGAGCTTGCTCAGAACAAAATAACTGTGCTTCCTACACACAAAGCACATATCTTGTTCAACTCGGCTTAGGAAACTGACAAGAACAGTAGCTTCACTTCAGTCCAATACACTGTAATTGCTGGAAACAGATGCACGTGCTATTTGCACTGTGTATGGCAAAGGGAGCGCAATAGTGACTTTCCATACCAGAAAACAACTCTTGCTTGTAGGACCAGAAACTGCATGTGATTCAACTTTGTTTATGAATGGGAAAAAAACACTAGCTTGCTTTACAAGAAACACTCTCTGTATTTGAGAAAAGAGCACTCTTCTACTCTACTCTGTTTCATATACGGCCAAAACAGTGAGCTTGCTCAGAATAAATGAACTGTGCTTCCTACACACACGGGCAATATCTAGTTCAACTCTGCATAGGATACTGACAAGAACAGTAGCTACTCTTCATTCCAATACACTTTAATTCCTGGTAACAGATGCGAGTGCTATTTGCACTGTGTATGGCAGTGGGTGCACAATTGTGACTTTCCTTACAAGAAAAGAACTCTTGCTTGTTGGACCAGAAACTGCATGTGATTCAACACCGTTTATCAATGGGAAACAAATACTAGCTTGCCTTACATGAAACACACTCTGCTTTTGAGAAAAGAGCACTCTACTACTCTACTGTGTTTCCACAGCGCCAGAACAGTGAGCTTGCTCAGAACAAAAGAACTGTGCTTCCTACACACAGGGACTATATCGAGTTCAACTCTGCTTATGAAACTGACAAGAACAGTAGCTTCTCTTCAGTCCAATACACTGTACTTGCTGGGAAGAGACATGAGTGCTACCTGCACCTAGTGTGGCAATGGGAGCACAGTAGTGACTTAACTTACCAGAAAACAACTCTTGCTCGTAGGACCAGAAACTGCATGTAATTCAACTCCGTTTATGATTGGGAAACAAACACTAGCTCGTCTTACAAGAAACACACTCTGCTTTTGAGAAAAGAGAACTCTTCTACTCTACTGTATTTCCTATAGTGCCAGAACAGTGAGTTTGCTCAGAACAAAAGAACTGTGCTTCCTAAAAAAAAGGGCCATAACTAGTTCAACTCTGAAGAGGAAACTGAAAAGTCCAGTAGCTTCTCTTCAGTCCAATACACTGTTCCTCCTGGGAACAGACGCACATGCTATGTGCACTGTGTATGGCAATATGAGCAGAATAGTGACTTTCCTTACCAGAAAACAATACTTGCTTGTAGAACCAGAAACTGCATGTGATTCAACTCCGTTTATGAATGGGAAACAAACACTAGCTCGGCTTACAAGAAACACACTCTGCTTTTGAGAAAAGAACACTCTTTTACTATACAGAGATTCCATAGGACCAGAATAGTTAGCTTGTTCAGAACAAAGAACTGTGTTTCCCACAAAACGGGCCATATCTAGTTCAACTCTGCTTAGGAAACTGACAAGAACAGTAGCTTCCCTTCAGTCTAATACATTGTACTCACGGGTAACATACGTGAGTGTAATTTGCACTGTGTATGTCAATGGGAGCACAATAGTGACTTTCCTTACCAGAAAACAACTCTTACTCATAGGACCAGAAACTGAATGTGATTCAACTCCTCTTCTTTTTGAAAAACAAACACTGGCTCCCTTACAGGAAACACACTCTGCTTTTGAGAAAAGAGCACTTTTCTAAAACACTGTGTTTAAAATAGAGACAGAACCCAGAGCTTGCTCATAACAAAAGAACTGTGTTTCCTACACACACAGGACATATCTAGTACATCTCTGCTTAGGAAACTGACAAGAACAGTAGCTTCTCTTCTGTCCAATACATTGTATTTCTGGGAACAGACGCGACTGCTATTTGATATCTGTACGGCTATTTGAGCGCAATAGTGACTTTCGTTAACAGAAAACAACTCTTGAGCATAGGACAAGAAACTGCATGTGATTAAACTCTGTTTATGAAAGGGAATCCAACACTAGCTCAACTTTCAAGGAAAACACTCTGCTTTTGAGAAAAGAGCACTCTTCTGCTCTACTGTGTTTCCTATAGGGCCTGAACAGTGGGCTTGTGCAGAACAAAAGAATTGTGCTTCCTATAAACATGGGCCATATCTAGTTCAAATCTGCTTATGAAACTGACAAGAATAGTACATTCTCTTCAGTCCAATACATTGTACTTACTGGGAACAGACGCCAGTGCTTTTTACACTGTGTATGGAAATTGGAGCACAATAGTGACTTTCCTTGCCAGAAAACAACTCTTGATAGTAGAACCAAAACTGCATGTGATTCAACTCCGTTTATGAATGGGAAACATACACTAGCTCGTCTTACTAGAAACACACTCTGGTTTTGAGAAAAGAGCACTCTTCTACTCTACTGTGTTTCCAATAGGGCCAGAACAGTGAGCTTGCTCACAATAAAGGAAATGTGCTTCCAACACTCAAGGGCCATGTCTAGTTCAACTCTGCTTAAGAAACTGACAAGAACAGTACTTTCTCTTCAGTCCAATACACTGTACTTGCTGGGAACAGATGAGAGTTCTATTTGCACTGTGTATGGCAAAGGGAGTGCAATAGTGACTTTCTTTGCTAGAAAACAACTTTTGCTCATAAGATCAGAAATTGCATGTGATCCAACTCTTTTTATGAATGTGAAAAAAACACTAGCTCGCCTTACAAGAACCCACTCTGCTTTTGAAAAAGAGCACACTTCTACTCTACTGTATTTCCTATAGAGCCAGAAGAGAGTGCTTACTCAGAAAAAAAAAAAAAACAACAACTTTGGTTCCTACACAGATGGACCATGTCTTTTTCAATTCTGCTTAGGAAACTGAAAAGAACTGTTACTTCTCTTCAGTCCAATACACTGTATTTGCTGGGAACAGACGCGAGTGCTATTTGCACTGTGTATGGCTTTGGGAGCGCAATAGAGACTTTCATTACAAGAAAACAACTCTTACTCATAAGACCAGAACCTGCATGTGACTGAACTCTGTCAATGAATAAGAAACCAAAGCTAGCTCACCTTACAAGAAACACACTCTACTTTTGAAAAAAGAACACTC
Source organism: Peromyscus eremicus (assembly GCF_949786415.1). Taxonomy (NCBI): domain Eukaryota; kingdom Metazoa; phylum Chordata; class Mammalia; order Rodentia; family Cricetidae; genus Peromyscus; species Peromyscus eremicus. Next base: position 910,656 of record NW_026734294.1, read on the forward strand.
TTCTACTCTACTCTGTTTTATAAGCCAGAACAGTGAGCTTGCTCATTACAAAAGAACTGTGGTTCCTACACACACAGCCCATATCTAGTTCAACTCTGCTTAGGAACCTGGCAAGAATATTACCTTCTCTTCAGTCCAATACACTGTACTTCCTGGGAATAGACGCGAGTGCTATTTGCACTGTGTACGACATTGGGAGCACAATAGTGACTTTCTTTACCAGAAAAAAAGTCTTGCTCGTAGGACAAGAAACTACATGTGATTCTACAACGTTTATGATTGTGAAACAACACTAGCATACCTTACTAGAAACACACTCTTCTTTTGAGAAAAGAGCATTCTTCTACTCTACTCTGTTTCCTACAGGGCCAGAAAAGTGAGATTTCTCTAAAAAAAAATCTGTGCTTCTTACACACTCCGGCCATATCTAGTTCAAATCTGCTAAGGAAACTGAAAAGAACATTAGCTTCTCCTCATCCCAATACACTATGCTTGCTGGGAACAGACGTGAGGGCTATTTGTACGGTGTATGGCAATGGGAGCACAATAGTGAATTTCATTACCAGAAAACAACTCTTACCGGTAAGACCAGAAAGTGCATGTGATTCCACTCCATTTATGAATGGGAAACCAACACTATCTCGCCTTATAAGAAACAAATTCTGCTTTTAAGAAAAGAGCACACATCTACTTTAATGTGTTTCCTACAGGGTCAGAACAGTGTGCTTGCTCAGAACAAAAGAACTGTGGTTCCTACACACACGGGCCATATCTAAGTCAATGCTGCATAGGAAACTGAAAAGAACAATAACTTCTCTTCAGTCCAATTATGCTGTACTTGCTTGGAACAGACGTGAGTGCTACTTGCACTGTGTATGTCATTGGGAGCACAATACTGACTTTCATTACCTGAAAATAACTCTTGCTCATAGGACCTGAAATTGAATGTGATTCAACTGTTTATGAATGGGAAACAAATACTAGCTTGCCCGACAAAACCACACTCTGCTTTTGAGAAAAGACCACACTTCTACTCTACTGTGTTTTCTATATGGCTTGAAGAGTGAGCTTGCTCAGAAAAAAGAACTGTGCTTCCTACACACACAAGCCCTATCTAGTTCAACTCTGCAAAAAAAACTGACAAGAAAAGTACCTTCTCTTCAGCCCAATACACTGTACTTTCTGGGAACAGATGCAAGTGCTATTTGCATTGTGTATGGCATTGGGACCGCAGTAGTGATTTTCCTTACCAGAATACAACTCTTGCTCTAAAAGACCAGAAACTGCATGTGACTCAACATCGTTTATGAATGGGAAACAAACTCTAGCGCGCCTTACAAGAAACACACTTTGTTTTTGAGAAAAGAGCACTCTTCTACTCTACTCTGTTTCCTATGCGACCAAAAGAGTGAGCTGGCTCATAACAATAGAATTACGTGTCCTACACACACAGGCTATATCTAGTTCTACTATGCTTAGGAACCTGACAAGAACAGAAGCATCTCTTCAGCCCAATATACTGTACTTGCTAGGCACAGACGCGAGTGCTTTTTGCACTGTGTATGGCAATGGGAGTGCAATGGTGACATTCCTTACCAGAAAACAACTCTTGCTCATATGACCAGAAACAGCATGTGATTCAACTCCCTTTACGATTGGAAAATAAACACTAGCTCACCTTACAAGAAACACTCTGCTTTAGAGAAGAGCACTCTTCTACTCTATTCTGTTTTCTACAGTGCCAGAACAGGGAGCTTGCTCAGAACAAAATAACTGTGCTTCCAATACACATGGACCATATCTAGTTCAACTCTGCTTAGGAAACTGACAAGAACAGTAGCTTCACTTCAGCCCAATACACTGTCATGGCTCGGAACATACACGAGTGCTATTTGTACTGAGTATGGCAATGGGAGTGCAATAGTGAGTTTCCTTAGAAGAAAAAAAATTTCGGCTCATAGGACCAGAAACTGCCTGTTATTCAACTCCGTTTATAAATGCAAAACCAACACTAGCTCGCCTTACAAAAAACACACTCTGCTTTTGAGAAAGGAACACACTTCTACTCTACTGTGTTTCCAAAAGGCCAGAGCAGTGAGGTTGCTCAGAATAAAATTACAGTGCTTCCTACATACACGGGCCATATCTAGTTCAACACTAATTAGGAAACTGACAAGAAGAGTAGCTTCTCTTCCGTCCAATATACTGTAATTGCTGGGAAAAGACACGAGTACTATTTGCATTGTGTATGGTAATATGAGCGCAATAGTGACTTTCCTTACTAGAAAACAACTCTTGCTCTTAATACAGGAAACTGCATGTGATTCAACTCCATTTTTGTAGTAGAATCCAACCCTACATCTCCTTACAAGGAACACACTCCGCTTTTGAAAAAAGAGCACTCTTCTACTCTACTCTGTTCCTTATAGGGTCAGAACAGTGAGCTTGCTCAGCACAAAGGAACTGCGTTTCAAAACAAATGGGCCATATCTAGTTCAACTCTTCTAAGGAAACTGACAAGAACAGTAGCTTATCTTCCTTTCAATACACTGTACTTGCTGAGAAAAGACGCGAGGGCTATTTGCACTGTGTATGTCATAGGGAGCAAATAGTGACTTCCTTTACAAGAAAACAACTCTTGCTCATGGCACCAGACACTGCATATGATTCTACACCATTTATTATTATTGTGAAACAACACTAGCACGCCTTACTAGAAACAGACTCTGCTTTTGAGAAAAGAGCACTCTTCTACTCTACTCTGTTTATTGCAGGGCCAGAACAGCGAGCTTGCTCTAAACAAAAATCTGTTCTTCCTACTCACACCGGCCACACCTAGTTCAACTCTGCTTATGAAATTGACAAGAACATTAACTTCTCTTCAGCCCAATACACTGTCCTTGCTGGGAACAAATGTGAGGGCTATTTGTACTGTGTATGGCAAAGGGAGCACAATAGTGACATTCCTTACCAGAAAACAACTCTAACCTGTAGGGCCAGAAACTGCATGTGTTTCGACTCTATTTATGATGGGAAAGCATCACAATCTCGCTTAATATGAAGCAAACTCTGCTTTTGAGAAAAGAGCACACTTCTACTCTACTGTGTTTCCTAAAGGGTCAGAACAGTGAGATTGCTCAGAACAAAAGAACTGTGGATCCTCCACACATGGGCCATATCTAATTCAACTCTGCTTAGGAAACTGACAAGAACATTACCTTCTCTTCAGTCCAATACACTGTACCTGTTGAAAACAAACGCATGTGCTATTTGCACTGTGTAAGTCAATGGGAGTGCAATAGTGACTTTCCTTACCAGAAAACAACTCTTTGTCAAAGGACCAGAAACTACATGTGATTCAACTCCGTTTTTTGAATGAGAAAAAAAAAAAACACTAGCTGGCCTTACAAGAAACACACTCTGCTTTTGAGAAATGAGCACATTTTGCTCTGTTTCCTATAGGTGCAGAACAGAGTGCTTGCTCAAAACAAAAAAACTGTGCTTCCTACACACACGGCACTTATCTAGGTCAACTCTGCTTTGGAAACTGACAAGAACAGTAGCTTCTCTTCAGCACAATACACTGTACTTGCTGGGAACAGACGAGAGTGCTATTTTCACTGTGTATGGCATTGGTAGTGCAATAGTGACTTTTCTTACCAGAAAACTGTTCTTGCTAGTAGGAGCAGAAACTGCATGTGATTCAACTCCGTTTATGAATGGGAAACAAACAAGAACTAGCCTTACAAAAAACACACTCTGTTTTTGAAAAAAAGAGCACTCTTCTACTCTACTCCGTTTCCTATACGGCCAGAACAGTGAGTTTGCTCAAAACAAAAGAACTGTGCTTCCTACAAACAAATGCCTTATCTAGTTCAACTCTGCTTAGGAAACTGACAAGAACAGTAGCTTCTTTTCAGTCTGAAACACTGTACTTGCTTTAAACAGACCTGAATGCTATTTGCACTGTGTATGGCAATGGGAGCGCATTAGTGACTTTCTTTACCAGAAAACATCTCTTGTTCGTAGGACCAGAAACTGCATGTGATTGAACTCGGTTTATGAATGGGAAACCAACACTCACTAGCCTTACAAGAAACACACTCTGCTTTTGAAAAAGAGCACTCCTCTCTACTCTGTTTCCTACAGGGCCAAAACAGTGAGCTTGCTCAGAACAAATGAACTGTGCTTACTAAAAAATCGGGCCATACCTAGTTGAACTCTGCTAAGGAAACTGACAAGAACATTTGCTACTTTTCAGCCCAATACACTGTACTTGCTGGGAACAGACATGAGTGCTATTTGTACTTTGAATGGCAATGGGAGAGCAATAAAGACTATCCTTACCAGAAAACAAGTCTTGAACTTAAGTCCAGAACATGCATGTAATTCAGCTCCATTTATGTAGTGATAACCAACACTACATTGCCGAACAAGAAACACAATCTGCTTTTGAGAAAAAAACACTCTTCTATTCTACTCTTTTTCCTATAGGGCCAGAACAGTGAGATTGCCTAGAACAAAAGAACTGTGCTTCCTCCACACACGGGCCCTATCTATTTCAACTCTGCTTAGGAAACTGACAAGAACTGTAGCTTATGCTCAGACCAATATACTGTACTTGCTTGGAACAGACACCCGTGCTATTTGCATCGTGTATGTCAATGGGAGCACAATAGTCACTTTCCTTACCAGAAAACAATTTTTGTCATAGGACCAGAAACTGCATGTGATTCAACACCATTTATGAATGTGAATCAAATAGTAGCTCGTCTTACAAGAAACACATTCTCCTTTTGTCAGAAGAGCACTCTTTTACAATACTGTGTTTCCTAGATGGCAAGGACAGGGAGCTTGCTCAGAACAAAAGAACTGTGCTTACTAAATACACAAGCCATACCTAGTTCAAGTCTGCTTAGGAAACTGACAAGAACAGTAGCTTCTCTTCAGTCCAATACTCTGTACTTGCTGGGAACAGACGCAAGTGCTATTTGCACTGTGTATGTCAATGGGAGCACAATATTCACTTTCCTTACCTGAAAGCAACTCTTCTTCGTAGGACAAGAAACTGCATGAGATTCAATTCCGTTTATGAATGGAAAACAAACACTAGCTCGCCTTACAAGAAACACACTTTGCTTTTGAGAAATGAGCACTCTTCTACTCTTCTCTGTTTACTATAGGGCCAGAACACCGAGCTTGCTCAGAACAATAGACCTAAACACATGGGTCATATCTAGTTCAACTCTGCTTAGGAAACTGACAAGAAAAGTAGCTTCTCTTCAGTCCAATACACTGTACTTGCTGGGAATAGACACGTGTGCTATTTGCTCTGTGTATGTCAATGGGAGCGCTATTGTGACTTTCCTTACCAGAAAACCACCTTGCTCATAAGACCAGATACTGCATGTGATTCAAGTCTGTTTATGAATGGGAAACAAACACTAGCTCACCTTACAAGAAACACACTCTGCTTTTGAGAAAAGAGCCCTCTTCTACTCTACTCTGTTTCCTATAGGGCCAAAACATTGAGATTTTCAGAACTAAAGTACTGTGCTTCCTAAACACTTGGGCCATATCTATTTAAACTCTTCTTAGGAAACTGACAAGAACTGTAGCTTCTCTTCAGTCCAATACACTGTGCTTGCTGGAAACAGATGCGTGTGCTATTTGTACTTTGTATGGCAATGGGAGTGCAATAATGACTTTACTTACCAGAAAAAAACTCTTGCTCATAGGACCAGAAACTGCATGTTATTCATCTCCATTCATGAGTGGGAAACAAACACTAGATCGCCTTACAAGAAACACACTTTGCTTTTTTGAAAAGAGCACTCTTCTACTCTACTCTCTTTCCTATAGATCCAGAAAGTGAACTTTTCATAAAAAATGATCTGTGCTTCTTAAACAAATGGGCCATATCTAGTTCAACTCTGCTTAGGAAACTGACATGAACAGTAGCTTCTCTTCAGTCCAATGCACTGTACTTGCTGGGAACAGATGCGAGTGCTATTTGCAGTTTATATGGCAATGGGAGTGCAATAGTGACTTTCCTTACCAGAAAACAACTCTTGTTAGTAGTATCAAAAACTGCATGTGATTCAACTGCGTTTATGAATGGGGAACAAACACAAGCTCGTGTGGTGGTATATTATTTGTATTGAAATGTGATTTTAATTGTATGTTAATATATAAAATTGCCTGGTGGTCAGAGCTATTAGAGCCATAGCAAGTGCGTGGCATTAGTGGCACTTGCCTTTAAGGACCTAGAGGGCGGTACATACAGGCAGTGACAAGGCAGTCACTTGTTTTGGTTTACAACCAATGAGAAGGCAGAACAGCTAGACTATATAAAGACATGCACTTCAGAAGTAGGTCCTTTTCAGAGAGCTCTCTTGACTGAAAGGATCACTGAAGCAGGAAGGGTGAGGCTCTTAGCTCTGACCTCTTGGCTTTCTTCTCTGAATTGGCTCTGTGTATCTTATTTAATAAGACGTTTGGATACATCTACATTTGGCACCCAACCTGACAAGAATCCATTAAAAACCGCTTAACTTGGCTTGGCGGAAGGTCCGGTTTCCTGCCAGAGCACCAGGCAGGTCTGGTTTCCCGCCAGGGCGGCCGGCTCCGTAGCCCGGGCCCAGGTCGGCTTGGCCTCAGGCCGGACTAACCTTGAGCTACTTGCTTAAAGCCAGTGATACAAACAACTCAGGCCTTCCCTGCCAAACATGGCCCCTGCCTGTAAAGCCAACGCACATGGTTGGAGCTTAAGGTAGCCAGAGCCAAGGCTTGACTAAGCTCAAGCGGGAACACGTGGCTGGATTTAAGCTCTTAGGCAGAACTTGCGGCTACGATTCTTGCGTGCTCTCTCTCTCTCTCTCTCTCTCTCTGGACTCACACCTTGGACACTAGGTGGCTGTTTTGAGATTCCCTCGGATCGGTACTGTTCTACAATGGACTTGGTAAGTCACTTAACATATGAGATATTTTAAAGGAAACTATTTAAAAATTTTTTTTTGCACATTAAAAAAAATGGGTTTTCTGTGTACATTGGAAGAAAATTTGGCTTTGTTTGCAATTTTAGACAGTCTGACAATGGAACAGCTATATGCAAAGATTAATGTTGATTGAATTATGCATTTTATTACTATGCTTATCCTCATTTTACTATTTAAAAAGATAGTCAATTTAAGTGCCATGGTGACAGCTTTAGAAAAACTTGTTAAACCTGTAAAAACTCAGACAGAAGAAACTAACAGTGAAGTTGCTTCAAGATTAGATCTTAGGGTTACAGAAAGAAAGCCTGTTTTCACACAGTCACCCTTAGTTTGTCCAGTAACTGTACAGCAGTTGCCTGATCAAATGACTACACAAAATATTTGGGCTCCAATTGAAATGTTAGGTTTACGAAGGTTTAAGGAGGCAATAGTATCTTATGGCATGCATTCCCCATACGTAAAGCAAAGGTTAAACTCTTGGTCAACAAACAATAGGATTCTACCACAGGACTGTCGGGAGCTGGCACAAGCTGTTCTTGAATCCAGTCAAAGGCTTTAGTGGCTAACTTGGTTCAAGGATGAAGCTAAAAACATAGAAAAACTGTGGAGGGATAAAGGAATACAAGTCTGCCAGGATCAGCTTATTGGAGAAGGTCAATATGCTTCAGCACAAACACAATGTTTATATGATGTCCAAACCCTAATTTTATGTCGAACAGCAGCCTTGAATGCATGGGACATAGTTGAGGAACCAGGAAAAATCTGAGTCATTTACAAAGGTGGTACAAGGCCCAAAAGAAGCTTTCACAGATTTTTTTTACAAAGACTGGCTTCAGCAGTAAAGAGAATGGTCCCAGATTCAGAAGCTAGTAAGATAATAATTGAATCTTTGGTCTTTGAGAATGCGAATGCAGCATGAAAAACAATAATCAGGCTGTTAAAGGCAAGATCTGCACCTTTGGAAGATTGGATTAGAGACATGGTTAATGTTTAATCTCATCAGTATAATGATACGTAGGTAGGAGAAGCAATTTCAAAAGGTTTGAGGAATGTTAGATGTTTTGGATATGGAAAGCAAGGACATTTGAAAAGGGACTGTAAACAGGTCATTCCTAGAAACAATGTTTCTTCAAGGTACAATGGCAACAGAATGCCCCTTCCTTCTGGAGTATGCAGAAGGTGTGGTAAGGGAAAACACTGGACCAACGAATGAAGATCAACAAGGGACAGACAGGGTAATCCTGTGCCTCAGTCTTCCGGAAACTCCCAGTTGGACCTAATGCAGGCCCCAATAGCAAATCTACTTCAAACCTTTCCTGCAGTCATAGAGGAAACCCGTACTCAGAGCAATTAAATAACCAAATGCCTATTGGAATAAGTCATGCTGGTCAGGATGATGAAACAGAGAGAATAGAAAATTCATGAGAAAACATAAAGAAAATTTTTTGGCAAACTTCTATTAATGAACAAAGACCAAAATTATCGATAAAAATAAATGGTGTTTTGTTCTCTGGTCTGGTAGACACAGGTGCAGACGTTACCATAATTGCACCAGAATTTTGGCATCCAACTTGGCCTCTTCAGGAGGTAAACGTTCAACTGTTAGGAATTGGGACATTATCTCAGGTGAAACAGAGTGCAAGATGGCTCAGTGTATAGGTCCATAAGGACAGAGAGTAAAATTGAAACCATATGTAGCTAACATAGCTATGAACCTGTGGGGTTGAGACTTATTGCAACAGTGGAATACTCAGATTAACATCCCTCCAATCTCAGAAACAAATCATAAACTAGCACATGTTTCTGAGAGAAATATTAGAAGGCATTATTCTGAGTGGTCACCAGCCATCCATATTATACAAGAACAGGGCACAACAACTGATGATCTACCAAAGACATCAACAGCTCTACCTTTAAAATGGTTAACAGACAGGCCTGTATGGGTCCAGCAATGGCCTTTAACAACAGAGAAACTCCAGGCTTTAGAAGAGCTGGTAGAAGAACAGTTAAATGCTTAGCATATTGAAGAATCAACCAGCCCTTGGAATTCTTCTGTATTTGTTATTAAAAAGAAATCTGGTAAATGGAGAATGGTAACAGACCTTAGAGAAATTAACAAAGTAATTCAGCCAATGAGCTCTCTACAATCTGGAATTCCTTTGCCTACTCTGTTACCAAAAGGATGGCCTCTCATAGTTATTGATTTAAAAGACTGTTTCTTTTCAATACCCTTACAAGAAAAAGACAGGGAAAGATTTGCTTTCACAGTGCCTACTTATAATAATTCTCAACTGGTTAAAATATTTCAATGGAGGGTCCTCCCACAGGGAATGTTGAATAGCCCAACTCTGTGCCAATATTTTGTACAACAGCCATTGGAAGTAAAAAATTTCCTAAATCTATAATTTATCATTATATGGATTATATTTTACTAGCTGACTCAAATGCAGATACTTTAGAAAGAATGTTTGAAGAGGTAAAGAAAATTTTGCCTTGCTGGGGATTACAAATTGCTCCTGAAAAGATACAAAGAGGAGATTCTATTAATTATTTAGGGTACAAAATAGAGCTACAAAAAATTAGACCCCAAAAGGTGCAAATTAGGAAAGATAGACTACAGACTCTTAATGACTTTCAAAGATTATTTGGAGATATTTCTCATCTACGACTTATTGTTGGGGTAAAAAATGATGAACTGCATAATTTGTTCAAAACCTTAGAAGGTGACAAGGACTTAAGTAGTCCAAGAGAATTATCACCTGAAGCTGAGAAAGAATTGGCCTTGGTAGAAAAGAAAGTACATGAAGGGCACATAGATCATATTGATTCAAAGCTGGATTGCATTTTGGTTGTTTTACATTCTAGGCATTCTCCTACAGGAATTTTAATGCAAAGGGAAGATATTATATTGGAATGGATATTTTTACCAAATAAACCAAATAAAAAATTAAAAACTTATGTGGAAAAAATCTCTACCTTGATTTGGAAAGGAAAATTGAGACTTCGTCAATTAGCAGGAATAGACCCAGCAGAAATTGTAGTACCTTTAACTAAGGAGAACATTGAAAAATTATGGACAGAAAGTGAACCTTGGCAAAGAGCTTGCAGTAATTTTTTGGGAGAAATTAAAGGCAAATATCCCAAAAGCGATAGAATTGATCTTATAAAGAGACCTGATTTGATTTTGCCTCGAATTGTATGGGAAAAACCCATATCTGGAGTTCGTACATTTTATACAGATGCCAACAAACAGGGAAAGGCAGGTTACAAATCAGAAAATTTAAGTAAAGTGGTTCAATGTCCTTATAATTCAGTTAAAAAATAAGAATTGTATGCTATTTTGTTGGTATTAATGGATTTTTCAGAACCTCTCAACATAGTAACTGACTCTCAGTATGCTGAAAGTGTAGTGTTACATATTGAGACTGCAGAATTTATCCATGATGCTACAGAATTAACTTCAATATTTATTCAATGACAAGATACAATCAGGAAAAGGAGTCATCCTTTATATATAACTCATATCCGTTCCCATACTGGTCTGCCAGGCCCTCTAGCACAAAGCAATGATGAGATTGATAAATTATTGATAGGAAATGTGCTGGAGGCCTCAGAATTTCATAAAAAACATCATGTCAATAGTAAAGGCTTAAAAAAGGATTTTTTTATAACCTGGCAACAAGCCAAAGAAATAGCAAAGAAATTTCCTACTTGTTCCTTCTACAATCAAATGTCATTACCAGCAGGATGTAACCCAAAGGGTACTCAAAGGAATGAAATCTGGCAGATGGACGTGTTTCACTTTGCAGTATTTGGAAAACTGAAATATGTACACCACAATATCGATACTTATTCAGGATTTCAGTGGGCAACTGCATTGAGTTCTGAAAAAGCTGATTCTGTAATCACTCATTTGCTAGAAGTTATGGCCATCATCGGTATACCTGCACAAATCAAAACTGACAATGCTCCATCATAAGTCTCTGTTAAAATGAAACAGTTTTTTTGCTTATTACAATATAAAGCATATTACAGGCATGCCACATAATCCTACAGGTCAAGCAGTTATAGAAAGATTGAACAGAACTTTAAGGAATATGCTAAATAAACAGAAAGGGGTAACAAAACCCCCAGAAATAGACTGCATAATGCTCTATTAACTTTGAATTTTCTTAATGCCAATGAGAAAGGAACAAAAGCTGCAGAGAGACATTGGATAATAGAAAAAACTACAGAATTAAATCAGTCTATATACTTTAAGGATGTGCTGACCTCAGAAAGGAAACCAGAGTATGTGTTACATTGGAGAAGAGGTTTTGCTTTTGTTTCTACAGGAGAAGATAAGCTGTGGGTACCATCAAAATTGATAAAGGTTCGATTTGAACAAGAGAAACCTCTTAATTAGAGGAGGTGCTAGCTCATCAACCAACATGAACATCCACTTTAAAACAACTTATACCAGTAACACATTCCTTTTCATTTAATCAGATAATAACTTGCCAAAAAGGAACATCCCAAAAATTAGTCTTGGGGAAAGGTTTTTGTTTTTGTCTTTTAGGAGAATGAAGGTTAAGGAATCTGAAGAACACTGGACAAATGAAACAACTGAAGAAAAGGGACAAATCATCTATCCCAGGAAGAAGAGTGAAATGGCATATAGGTATCTAAAAAATTTTATATCTTCCTAAATGTTTGTTTTTGCTTTTCTCTAAAGATTTAACACTATTGGTCTTCTAATAGTCCCAGTCCAGTTAAAATTTTAAGCTGACTTTGGAGTTGTAGAATGGCTCTCTCCTTCTTTAAACTCAAGCATGTTGTTAAAAGGAAAATGCAAACTCCCTGTATCATGCCAGAATAAAAGAGCCATCCTCTGCTATGAGACAAGAGAAAAGCCAAATTAATTAAGGGACTATTCTATTACTAATCTCAACTCTTTGATTCTATTCTGATTCTTTTAACTTTTCTTAAAGTGTAAATTTTATATCAAAATTTACAAATTTAATATATATATAGATATATATACATTTTAAACTTTGTTAAGATATGAATGGTCATATAGAGTACTAATTAATTCTAGAAAAAAGGCTTCAATTAGCTGCATATATATGTCTTTGTGTTCGAGTCTCTTATCAGTTTTCTGTAGGAAATCACGGCCAGGCTTAACATCAACTGAAGTCTCCAGAAGAAGTTAGGGCCCTACAACAACAACAATTCCACGTGGACAATAATAACATCACTAAGCTGACAAACATCATCTACAGATCAGCTTTGAACTACAAATTGCTCAGAGCAATTTTGAGATGACTAGATGAGATGATCCAGTCTCAAAGTCTACTTGAATAAGGACTTGAGATAAACCCTAAACTTTGGCATTATACACAGACTGGATAATGAAGGATATAGTTACCTTTCCTAGATTTTGACAAATAACCTAAAATTTTTCTTTCAGGATAAAGATAACTTCACCCATACCCAGCAGGAAGCAATTTTAAGAATACGACGCCCACATTTCCAAAGAGGTGGTGTGGGGCGGGTGGTTTTTTGGTCTTTTTAATGGGTTTTGGGTCTGGGATAATTTTCATTGTTTAGGGGGTTTGGTTATAAGTTGTTGTCAAGTGTAGCTAGAGTTTTCCTGCCTGGCCCACAATCAGGACAAATCTCTATCACCTGCCAGTCCCACAGCCTCAGACCCGACCAAGTAAACACAGAGACTTATATTGGTGACAAACTGTATGGCCATGGCAGGCTTCTTGCTAACTGTTCTTACAGCCTAAATTAATCCATTTCCATTAATCTATACCTTGCCACAAGGCTCATGGCTTACCGGCATCTTCACAAGCTGTTTCTCATCATGGCAGCTGGCAGTGTCTCTCTGATTCAGCCTTCCACTTCCCAGCTTTATTCTCCTCCTTGTCCCGCCTACACTTCCTGCCTAGCCAATGGCCAGTCAGTGTTTTATTTTTCGACTAATTAGCAACACATTTGCCATACAGAACTTCCCACAGCACTTCCCCCCCCCTTTTTTTTTGTTTTTTGTTTTTTTTTTTTAATTTTTATTTTGCAATACAATTCAGTTCTACATATCAGCCACAGATTCCCTTGTTCTCCCCCCTCCCGCCCCCCTCACCTTCCCCCCAGCCCGCCCCCCATTCCAATCTCTTCCAGGGCAAAGCCTTCCCCACAGACTGAGATCAACCTGGTGGACTCAGTCCAGGTAGGTCCAGTCCCCTCCTCCCATGCCGAGCCAAGGGACCCTGCATAGGCCCCAGGTTTCAAACAGCCAACTCATGCAATGAGCACAGGACCCGGTCCCACTGCCTGGATGCCTCCCAAACAGATCAGGCCAATCAACTGTCTCACCCACTCAGAGGGCCTGATCCAGTTGGTGACCCCTCAGCCATTGGTTCATATTTCATGTGTTTCCGTTTGTTTGGCTATTTGTCTCTGTGCTTTATCCGACCTTGGTCTCAACAATTCTCTCTCATATAAACCCTCCTCATTCTCGCTAATTGGACTCCCAGAGATCCACCTGGGGCCTAGTCATGGATGTCTGCATCCAGATCCATCAGTAGTTGGATGAGGTTTCTAGCATGACAATTAGGGTGTTTGGCCATCCCATCACCAGAGTAGGTCAGTTCGGACTGTCTCTCGACCATTGCCAGCAGTCTGTTGTGGGGGTATCTTTGTGGATTTCTGTGGGCCTCTCTAGCACTTCGTTTCTTCCTATTCTCATGTGGTCTTCATTTACCATGGTCTCCTATTCCTTGTTCTCCCTCTATGTTTTTGATCCAGCTGGGATCTCCCACTCACCCAAGCTCTCTTTCCCTCGACCCTCGCCCTTCACTACCCCCACTCATGTCCAGGCTGTTCATGTAGATCTCATTCCATTTCTCTGTCGTTGGGCGATCCCTGTGTCTTTCTTGGGGTCCTGTTTTCCAGGTAGCCTGCCTGGTGATGTGAGTAGCAGTCCAGTCATCCTTGTTCCACATCTAGTATCCTGTTATGAATGAGTACATACCATGTTTGTCTTTCTGAGTCTGGGATACCTCACTCAGGATGATTTTTTCTGGATCCATCCATTTGTCTGCAAACCTCATGATGTCATTGTTTTTCTCTGCTGAGTAGTATTCCATTGTGTATATGTACCACATTTTGTTTATCCATTCTTCAGTTGAAGGGCATCTAGGTTGTTTCCATGTTCTGGCTATTACAAACAACGCTGATATGAACATAGCTGAACAAGTGCTCTTGTGGTGTGGTTGAGCATTCCTTGGGTATATGCCCAAGAGTGGTATAGCTGGATCTTGGGGGAGATGGATTCCCAATTTTCTAAGAAATCGCCATATTGATTTCCAAAGTGGTTGTACAAGCTTGCATTCCCACCAGCAGTGGAGGAGAGTTCCCCTAGCTCCACATCCTCTCCAGCATAAGGTGTCTTCAGTGTTTTTGATCATAGCCATTCTGACAGGCGTAAGGTGGTATCTCAGAGTTGTTTTGATTTGCATTTCCCTGATGATTAGGGATGTTGAGCAATTCCTTAAATGTCTTTCAGCCATTTGAGTTTCCTCTGTTGAGAATTCTCTGTTTAGTTCTATAGCCCATTTCTTAATTGGACTGTTGGGCATTTTGATGTCTAATTTCTTGAGTTCCTTATATATTCTGTATATCAGTCCTCTGTCAGATGTGGGATTGGTGAAGATCTTTTCCCATTCTGTAGGCTGTCGCTTTGCTTTGTTGACCGTATCCTTTGCCCTACAAAAGCTTCTCAGTTTCAAGAGGTCCCATTGATTGATTGTTTCTCTCAGTGTCTGTGCTACTGGTGTTCTATTTAGAAAGTGGTCTCCTATGCCAATGTGTTCAAGACTACTTCCTACTTTCTCTTCTAGCAGGTTCAGAGTAGCTGGATTTATGTTGAGGTCCTTGATCCACTTCGACTTAAGTTTTGTGCACGGTGATAGATATGGATCTATTTGCAGCCTTCTACATGTTGATATCCAGTTTTGCCAGCACCATTTGTTGAAGATGCTTTCTTTTTTCCATTGTGCACTTTTGGCTTCTTTGTCAAAAATTATTTGTTCATAGGTGTGCGGATTAATATCAGGGTCTTCAATTCGATTCCATTGGTCCACATGTCGGTTTTTATGCCAGTACCAAGCTGTTTTTATTACTGTAGCTCTATAGTACAGCTTGAAGTCAGGGATCGTGATGCCTCCAGAGGTTGTTTTATTGTACAGGATTCTTTTGGCTATCCTGGGTTTTTTGTTTTTCCATATGAAGTTGAGTATTATTCTTTCCAGGTCTGTGAAGAATTGTGTTGGTATTTTGATGGGGATTGCATTGAATCTGTAGATTGCTTTTGGTAAGATTGCCATTTTTACTATGTTAGTTCTGCCTATCCATGAGCATGGGAGATCTTTCCATTTTCTGACATCTTCTTCAATTTCTTTTTTCAGGGACTTAAAGTTCTTGTCATATAGGTCCTTCACTTGCTTGGTTAGTATTACCCCAAGGTATTTTATGTCATTTGTGGCTATAGTAAAGGGTGATGTATCTCTGATTTCCTTCTCCGCTTTTTTGTCCATTGTATATAGGAGGGCTACTGATTTTTTGGAGTTGATCTTGTATCCTGCTATGTTGCTGAAGGTGTTTATAAGCTGTATCAGTTCCTTGGTGGAATCTTTGGGGTTGCTCAAGTATACTATCATGTCATCTGCAAATAGGGAAAGCTTGACTTCTTCCTTTCCAATTTGTATCCCCTTAATCTCCTTATGTTGTCTTATTGCTCTGGCTAGAACTTCAAGTACTATATTGAATAAGTATGGGGAGAGCGGACAGCCTTGCCTCATTCCTGATTTTAGTGGAATTGCTTTGAGTTTCTCTCCATTTAATTTGATGTTGGCTGTTGGCTTGCTGTAAATTGCCTTTATTATGTTTAGGTATGTTCCCTGTATTCCTGATCGCTCCAAGACCTTTATCATGAAGGGGTGTTGGATTTTGTCAAATGCCTTTTCAGCATCTAGTGAGATGATCATGTGGTTTTTTTCTTTGAGTTTGTTTATATGGTGTATCACATTGACAGACTTTCGTATGTTGAACCATCCTTGCATCCCTGGAATGAATCCTACTTGATCATGGTGGATAATTGTTTTGATGTGGTCTTGGAGTCTGTTTGCCAGTATTTTATTGAGTATTTTTGCATCAATGTTCATGAGGGAGATCGGTCTGTAGTTCTCTTTCTTTGTTGTATCCTTGTTTGGTTTGGGAATCAGGGTAATTGTAGCCTCATAGAAGGAGTTAGGTAATGTTCCTTCTTTTTCTATTGTATGGAACAATTTAGAGAGTATTGGTATTAACTCTTCTTTGAAGATCTGGTAGAATTCTGCACTGAAACCATCTGGTCCTGGGCTTTTTTTGGTTGGGAGACTTTTAATGAATGTTTCTATTTTGTTACGGGTTATTGGACTATTTAAATAGTTTATCTGGTCTTGATTTCATTTAGGTATGTGGTACCTATCCAGAAAATTATCCATTTCTTTTAGGTTTTCCAGTTTTGTGGAATAGAGGTTTTTGAAGTATGACCTGATGATTCTCTGGATTTCCTCAATGTCTGTTGTTATGTCCCCCTTTTCATTTCTGATTTTGTTGATTTGGATGCTCTCTCTCTGTCTTTTGGTTAGTTTGGATAAGGGCTTGTCTATCTTGTTGATTTTCTCAAAGAATCAACTCTTTGTTTCATTAATTTTTTGTATTGTTCTCTTTGTTTCTATTTTATTGATTTCAGCTCTCACTTTGATAATTTCCTGGCATCTATTTTTCCTGGGAGACTTTGCTTCTTCCTGTTCTAGAACTTTCAGGTGTGCTGTTAAGTCACTAGTGTGAGATTTCTCCAGCTTATTTATGTGGGCGTTTAGTGCTATGAATTTCCCTCTTAGTACTGCGTTCATAGTGTCCCATAGGTTTGGATATGTGGTGTCTTCATTTTCGTTGATCTCTAGGAAGTCTTTAATTTCTTTCTTTATTTCTTCCTTAACCCATTGGTGATTCAGGTGGGTATTGTTCAGTTTCCATGAGATTGTAGGTTTTCTGTAGTTTTTGTTGTTGTTGAAATCCAACTTTAGACCATGGTGGTCTGATAGAACACAGGAGGTTATTCTAATTGTTTTGTATCTGTTTAGATTTGCTTTGTGACCAAGTATGTGGTCGATTTTAGAGAAGGTTCCATGGGGTGCTGAGAAGAAGGTATATTCTTTTTTGTTAGGATGGATTGTTCTGTAGATGTCGATTAAGTCCATTTGAGTCATGACATCAGTTAAGTCCTTTATTTCTCTGTTAAGTTTCAATTTGGGGGATCTGTCCAGTGGTGAAAGTGGGGTGTTGAGGTCTCCCACTATTAATGTGTGTGGTTTTATATGTGATTTAAGCTATAATAATGTTTCTTTTACATATGTGGGTGCCCTTGTGATTGGGGCATAAATGTTCAGAATTGAGACTTCATCTTGGTGGATCTTTCCTGTGATGAGTATGTAATGCCCTTCTTGATCTCTTTTGATTGATTTTAGTTTGAAGTCTATTTTGCTGGATATCAGGATGGCTACACCCACTTGTTTCTTAAGACCATTTGATTGGAAAGTCTTTTCCCAGCCTTTTATTTTTAGGTAGTGTCTATCTTTGAATTTGAGATGTGTTTCTTGTGTGCAGCAGAAAGATGGGTCCTGCTTTCGTATCCATTCTGTAAGCCTATGTCTTTTTATAGGTGAATTAAGTCCATTGATATTGAGAGATATTAATGTCCAGTGATTGTTCATTCCTGTTATTTTTTGGTGGTGATGTGTGTGAACTTTTCTTCGTTGGGGTCTACTGCTGTGGCTTTATCTATTGCCTGTGTTTTCGAGGTTGTATCTGACTTCCTTAGGTTGGAATTTTCCTTCTAGTGCTTTCTGTAGGCCTGGGTTTGTGGATAAATATTGTTTAAATCTGGCTTTGTCATGGAATGTCTTGTTCACTCCATCTATGACGATTGAAAGTTTTGCTGGGTATATTACTCTAGGCTGACATCCATGGTCTCTTAATGTCTGCATTACATCTGTCCAGGACCTTCTGGCTTTCAAAGTCTCCATTGAGAAATCGGGTGTTATTCTGATAGGTTTGCCTTTATATGTCACTTGGCCTTTTTCCTTTGCTGCTCTTAATATTCTTTCTTTATTCTGTACGTTTAATTGTTTAATTATTATGTGGCGAGGGGACTTTTTTGGGGGGTCTAGTCTGTTTGGTGTTCTATAGGCTTCCTGTATCTTCATAGGCATTTCCTTCTTTAAGTTGGGAAAGGTTTCTTCTATGATCTTGTTGAATATATTTTCTGTGCCCTTGAGTTGGTATTCTTCTCCTTCTTCTACCCCTATTATTCGTAGGTTTGGTCTTTTCATGGTGTCCCAAATTTCTTGGACATTTTGGTTCATGACTTTGTTGACTTTAGTGTTTTCTTTGACTGATGAATCTATTTCTTCTATTGTATCTTCAACGCTAGAGATCCTCTCTTCCATCTCTTGCATTCTGTTGATTATACTTGCATCTGAAGTTCCCAATCGTTTTCTCAGATTTTCTATTTCCAGCATTCCCTCTGTTTGTGTCTTCTTCATTTTTTCTATTTCCCTTTTCAGGTCTTGGACTGTTTCCTTCATTTGTTTCATTGATTTTTCTTGATTTTCTTTCAGTATTTTATTGTTCTCTTCCAGGACTTCTTTGATTTCTTCTAATTTGTTTGCCCTTTCCTCTAGTTGTTTACAGCGTTCTTCACATTTTTTTGTCTTTTCCTCTACACGAGCCTCTAGCTTCTTCATGATGACATTCATAAGGCTATTTTCTTCTGCTTCCTCCAATTTCTGATGTTCAGGTCTAGGTGTTGGAGGAGGCCTAGGGCCTGGTGATGGTGTATTACTATTCATTTTGTTGTATGTGTTTCTGCCTTGACGTCTGCCCATCTCCTTGTGGTTCGTTCCTGGCCTTATCCGCACACTTGGTTCAGACAGAGCTGACAGATTCAGGAAGTCTCTCTCTCTTGTCCAGATGGGAGCTCTCTTGTCCAAATTGGAAGTCCGGGGCAGGATGGAAGCTCTTGTTCAGAACGGAAGTCCGGGGGAGGATGGGTGCTCTCCATTTCCATTAATCTATACCTTGCCACATGGCTCATGGCTTACCAGCATCTTCACAAGCTGTTTCTCATCATGGCGGCTGGCAGTGTCTCTCTGACTCAGCCTTCCACTTCCCAGCTTTATTCTCCTCCTTGTCCCGCCTACACTTCCTGCCTAGCCAATGGCCAGTCAGTGTTTTATTTTTCGACTAATTAGCAACACATTTGCCATACAGAACTTCCCACAGCACTTCCCCCCTTTTTTTTTCAAAAAGGAGTGTTTTAACCTTAACAAAGTAAAATTACATATAATTTGGGAATTTGGGCGTAGCTTCTCTTACTACTTCCTGCTGGGGGGGCGGTGTATCTTATGGGGACACAAAGAAAATTTTAGGATAATGGAGTAGTCCCTGATGCTGTATCGTCTGAGCCAGTCGCCTTGAAACGGTTCTGGATGTTGGATCATCTGGGCCATGGTGTCATCGGAGACCTTTCAGGGGGTCTTGGCTGGTCAAACCTGATGTATCTTAATCTTGAACAAATCCATAGCCTTTGACTTTCTGTGGGAACAAAAGCAGAGTCTCCTTTCCAAAGTAACATATCCTTACATCGAAATTTTGAAGTCAAGATATCTTTAAAATATACATTTTGGCATAACTCAACAGCTTTTACAATCAAATGTTTTTCTGCAGTTAAAAATCCCAAAGACAACACAATCCAGATTCTCTGTGTAATATTTATCTTCATGTGGCTTTTTTTATATTAATTTTACTGTCTCTTTAATGACTTTATTTTTAAAAACTGTTTATTTCTTTATATAACTGTATATATTCCTTTTTCTCTCTTTCAAGCCTACGTACATTTTTACACACATTGGAAACTATTACATCTGAATCTGTCTTATTGTGAATCTATCACTTTAAACTGCAGCAGCTGTGGCTGCTGGCTCCGCCCACCTCAGCTTCCCATTATGGCTACGTTTACCACCAGCTCTGGGAGCAAACGGGGGTCTATGCTTTTAGCCAAGCAGCATGTAGCCCAGAAACCTCCTTTTTTGTTTTGTACTAATAAAGGCTAAATCCACCACACAGGTTAATGTGCCACTTGCAGAGGCCTCATTCCCGTCATAGGGGAATGCAGGTTGAGCACACACTCTAGGAACCCGTCAGTAGCTCAAACCAGCAGCTGCCGCTCATTTGAGAGAGACAATTAGGAAGGTGATTTTAGCTCCGTTTTAGAATCTTTTTTTCAGGTTTTAGGTGGAAACTCTTGCCAACACGTTGGATGCCATTTGTAACTAGAGTTTTTCTGCCTGGCCCACAATCAGGACAAACCTCTATCACCTGCCAGTCCCATAGCCTCAGACCCGACCAAGTAAACACAGAGACTTATATTGCTTACAAACTGTATGGCCATGGCAGGCTTCTTGCTAACAGTTCTTACAGCTTAAATTAATTCATTTCCATTAATCTATACCTTGCCACATGGCTCGTGGTTTACCGGCATCTTCACAAGCTGTTTCTCATCATGGCGGCTGGCAGTGTCTCTCTGACTCACCCTTCCACTTCCCAGCTTTATTCTCCTCCTTGTCCCGCCTACCCTTCCTGCCTAGCCAATGGCCAGTCAGTGTTTATTTTTTCGACTAATTTTTAATGGGTTTTGGGTCTGGGATAATTTTCATTGTTTAGGGGGTTTGGTTATAAGTTGTTGTCAAGGGTTAGGAAAAAGGCTAAGCAGATTAGATTTAAGATTCTTGTTTAAAAAAAAGAGAAAGAAACAAGAAGAAAAAGACAGTTACTAGTTTTAAATATTTTACATTGGATTGGATTGTTTTATATTGTATGAAAATTATAAATATTGAAATTGATATTGTTAGAAAATGATATATGTATATTTCTAATTGTACTTATACCATTCATTTAACAATGCAATTTTCTGATCCTTGAATGTTATTATTACCAAATATTAGGATATAAAGAAATGATAGTTAGTAGTTAGACATTACAATTGAACTTGTAGTCATATTAGATATGTTTTAAAAATTGAGCATATATATTTTTGATAGGTCATCTTCAAACCCTTCAGAGAACTACAGAATATGGCATTTAAAATGTTTTAATAACTTAGAAAATTTTTCTTTTTTGTTATGAGTATGAGACATGTCGGCTCCTGGCAGTACAAATCTACTTCAGAGAAAATATGGGCATTAAAGAAACTGCGTATGGATTAACTTTCATTGTGGCAAAAGTTAGCCATTGGACAACAAAGTATCCTCGAATCAACAGGACAAAATGGACATACAGTACATGAAACAAAGGACTACTGATTCTTGATTCTTGCCAAAACAAGTGTGGTTATGGCTTTATCAAAAGGCATCTTCTGAGGCCAGGACAATATGGCACCATCCCTGACATGGCATTTGCACCTCGGAAAAGGTACAGTGCCCTTTTCTTCGAAGGCAACTGAACAGACAGTGGGCCGATGGCTTCTGATGTGCCATGGAACAGCAGCTGAAACAGTTATTTTTGAAGAGTAACTAAGCTCACACCTCTCAATAGTAGACTGGCATTTGATAGAGGGATGTGGAGAAGAACAGGATGCTGAGATGAAGCCATAGGTACACAGCCAAGAAGAATGGACAGCTGAATTAAAAAACCATCCACAATTTCCAGAATTTAAAATCCTGAATCATGACATGACACTAGTAAAATTCAGGTGTTTCTGGTATATGGACTGCTCTCACCCAATGTGAGGTTGAACGGTTGACCCTGTGTACATCCTACTTCACAAATAAGTCTGTTAGATATGTTAAGCCTATAGACTGAAGATGATGCCCCAGCATTGCGAAGAAACCTCAGGTGACTGTCGGGGCAGCTGGCTGTTTCTGTCAACATACAAATATTTTGGAAGTTGCTTGCAAGCACTTTCTGTTTTTATTTTTGTTAGCTAATATTGTTTCCTTCTTGGGTCTTTGAGAGAGTTGAAGATTAGTTAGTTATAGTTGAAGGTTAGTTAGTTATAGTTGAATATTAATTAGGATAGAAAGTGAATTAGATACATTTTGGACTTAACAAAATAGGATAATGAAATTATTATCACTGAATTTGTCAAGTACAAATGGACTAGACATTGTTTAGACATTTATTACTTGTATATGTTGTACATAGTCATTGTACTTTTGTATATAGTTTTTCTCTTGGTAGTAATAAACTTTTTCTTTTTTTTCTTTTTTATTAAAATAGAAAAGGAGAAATGTGGTGGTATTTTACTTGTACTGAAATGTGAATTTAATTGCATGTTAATAAATAAAGTTGCCTGGGGCTCAGAGCTATTAGAGCCACAGCAAGTGCTTGGCAGTGGTGGCGCACGCCTTTAAGGACCTGGAGGGCGGTACATATAGGCAGTGACAAGGCAGTCACGTGTTTAGGTATACAACCAATGAGAAGGCAGAAAAGCTAGACTATATGAAGACATACACACAGGAAGTAGGTCCTTTTCGGAGAGCTCTCTTGACTGAAGAGGATCACTGAAGCAGGAAGGGTGAGGCTCTTAGCTCTGACATCTTGGCTTTCTTCTCTGAATCAGCTCTGTGTATAATATTTAATAAAACGTTTGGATACATGTACAAGCTCGCCTTACTTGAAACACAGTCTGCTTTTGAGAAAAGAGGATTCTTCTACTCCACTGTGTTTTCTATAGAGCCAGAAGAGTAAGCTTGACCAAAACAAAAGAACTGTGCTTCTTACACACACGGGCTATATCTAGTTCAACTCTGCTTAGGAAACTCACAAGAACAGTAGCATCTCTTCAGTCCAATACAATGTACATGCGGGGTTTATACACGAGTGATGTTTGCACTATGTATGGCAATGGGAACGCATTAGTGACTTTCCTTACCAGAAAGCAACTCTTGCTCATAAAACCAGAAAACGCATGTGATTCAACTCCCTTTATGAGGGGGAAACAAACAGTAGCTCGCCTTAAAAGAAACACACTCTGTTTTTGAGAAAAAAGTACTCTTCTACTCTACTGTGATTCATGTAGGGCCAGAAGAGTGAGCATGCTCAGAACAATAAAACTGTGCTTCATACACCCATGGGCCATATCTAGTTCAACTCTGCTTAGGAAACTGACAGGAAGAGTAGCTTCTCTTCAGTCCAATACGCTGTACTTGCGGGAACAGACGCGAGGGCTATTTGCACTGTGTATGGCAATGGGAGCACAATAGTGACTTTCCTTACATGAAAACAACTCTTGTCCGTAGGACCAGAAACTGCATGTGATTCAACTCTGTTTATGAATGTGAAACAAACACAAGCTCACCTGACTTGAAACACACTCTGCTTTTCAGAAAAGGGCACTATTCTACTCTACTGTGTTTCCTATAGGGCCAGAACAGTGAGTTTGCTCAGAACAAAAGAACTGTGCTTCCTCACATGCGGGCCATATCTAGTTCAACTCTCCTTAGGAAACTGACAAGAACAGTAGCTTCTATTCAGTCCAATACACTGTACTTGCTGGGACAAGACGCGAGTGCTATTTGCAATCTGTATGGCAATGGGAGCACAATAGTGACTTTCCTTACCAGAATAAAACTCTTGTTCATAGGACCAGAAACTGCATGTGATTCAACTCCGTTTATGAATGGGAAACAAAGACTAGCTCGCCTTACAAGAAACACACTCTGCTTTTTAGAAAAGAGCACTCTTCTACTCTATTGTGTTTACTATAGGGCCAAGAGTGAGCTTGCTCAAAACAAAAGAAATGTTCTTCCTACACACAAAGGCCATATCTAGTTGAACTCCGCTTAGAAACTGACAAGAAGAGTAAATTCTCTTCAGTCCAATACACTGTACTGCTGGGAAGAGACGCAAGTGCTATTTGTGCTATTTGTACTCTCTTTGGCAATGGGAGCACTACAGTGACTTTCCTAAAAAAAAAAAAAAAAAAAAAAAACCTCTTGCTCATAGGACCAGAAACTACATGTGATTCAACTACATTTATGAATGTGAAACAAACACTAGCTCACCTGACTAGAAACACACTTTGCTTTTGACAAAAGAGCACTCTTCTACTCTACTCTGTTTCATGTAGGGCAAGAACAGTGAACTTGCTAAGAACAAAAGAACTGTCCCTTCTAAACACATGGGCCATATCTAGTTCAACTTTGCTTAGGAAACTGACAAGAGTAGTAGATTCTCTCAAGTCCAATACACTGTACTTGCAGGGAACAGAGGCTGGTGCTATTTGTACTGTGTATAGCAATTGGAGAACAGTAGTGACTTTCCTTTCCAGAAAACAACTCTTGCTTGTAGGGATAGAAACTGCAAATGATTCAACTCCATTTATGAATGGAAAACAAACACTAACTCCCCATACAAGAAACTCACTCTTCTTTTGAGAAAAGCACACTCTTCTACTCTACTCTGTTTTTTATAGGGCCAGAATAGTGAGCTTGTTCAGAATAAAAAAAATGTGCTTCCTACAAACATAGGCCATATCTAGTTCAACTCTGCTTAGGAAACTGACAAGAACAGTAGCTTCTCTTCAGTCCAATACACTGTACTGCTGGGAACAGACGCAAGTGCTGTTTGCACTGTGTATTGCAATGGGAGCACAATAGTAACATTCATTACCAGAAAACAATTCTTGTTTGTAGGACCAGAAACTGCATGTGATTCAACTCGGTTTATCAATGGGAAACAAACACAAGCTCGCCTTACTTGAAACACACTCTGGTTTTGAGAAATGAGCACTATTCTACTCTACAGTGTTTCCTGTAGAGCCAGAACACTGAGCTTGCTCAGAACAAAAGAACTGTGCTTTCTACACACATGGGCCATATCTAGTACACTTCTGCTTAGGAAATTGACAAGAACAGTAGCTTCTCTTTAGTGCAATACACTGTACTTGCTGGGAACAGATGCGAGTGCTATTTGCACTGTGTATGGCAAAGGGAGTGCAATAGTGACTTTCCTTACCAGAAAAAAAAAAAAAACTCTTGTTCGTAGGACCAGAAACTGCATGTGATTCAACTCTATTTATAAATGGAAAACAAACACAACCTCCCCTTACTAGAAAAACACTCTGCTTTTGAGAAAAGATCACTCTTCTACTCTACTGTGTTTCCTTTAGGCCCAGGACAGTGAGCTTACTGAGAACAAGGAACTATGCTTCCTACACACACGGGACATATCGATTTCAACTCTGCATAGGAAACTGACAAGAACATTAGCTTCTTTTCAATCCAATACACTGTATATGCTGGCAAATACGCGAGTGCTATTTGCACTGTGTATGGCACTGACAGAACAATAGTGATTTTCCCTACCAGAAAACATCTCTTGCTCATAGGACCAGAAACTGCATGAGATTCAACTCCGATTATGAATGCGAAAAAAAAACAACACTAAATCGCCTTACAAAAAACAACTCGGCTTTTGAGAAAAGAGCACTCTTCTACTCTACACTGTTTCCCATAAGGCCAGAACAAAGCATTTATCAGAATTAGAGATCTGCTTTCTACACACATGGGCAATATCTAGTTCAACAATGCTTAGGAAACTCACAAGAAAAGTAGCTTCTCTTCAGTCCAATACACTGTACTTGCTGGGAACATACCCGAGTGCTGTTTGCACTGTGTATGGCAATGGGAGCACAATAGTGACTTTCCTTACCAGTAAACCACTCTTGCTCGTAGGACCAGAAACTGCATGTGATTCAACTCCGTTTATGAATGGGAAACAAAGACTAGCTTACCATACAAGTAACAAACTCTGCTTTTTAGAAAAGATCACTCTTCTACCCTACTGTGTTTCCTATAGTGCCAGAAAAGTGAGCTTCCTGAGAAGAAAAGAACTGTGCTTCCTACACAAAAAGGCCATATCCAGTTCAACTCTGCTTAGGAAACTGAAAAGAACAGTAGCTTCTCTTCAGTCCAATACACTGTACTTGCTGGGAAATACGTGAGTGCTATTTGCACTGTGCATGGCAATGGGAGCATAATAGTAACTTTCCTTACCAGAAAACAACTCTGCTCATAGGACCAGAAACTGCATGGGATTCAATTCCGTTTATGAATAGGAAACAAACACTAGCTCGCCTGACTAGAAACACACTCTGCTTTTGAGAAAGATCACTCTTCTACTCTACTCTGTTTCCTATGGGACCAGAACACAGCATTGCACAGAAAAAAATATATCTTTGCTTTCTACACATATCAACTATATCTAGTTCAACTCTGCTTAGGAAACTGACAAGAACAGTAGCTTCTCTTTATTCCAATACACTGCACTTGCTGGGAACACATGCAAGTTCTATTTCCACTCTGTATGGCAATGGGAGTACTATAGTGAATTTCCTTACCGAAAGCATTTCTTGTTCGTAGGACCAAAAACTGCATGTGATTCAACTCCTTTTTTGAATGGGAAAAAAAACACTAGCTCAACTCACAAGAAACACTCTCTGCTTTTGAGACAAGAGCACTCTTCTACTCTACTCTGTTTCCTATAGGGCCAGAAGAGTGAGCTTTTCGAAACAAAAACTGTGCCTTCTATACACATGGGCCATATCTAATTCAACTCTGCTTAGGAAACAGTATTTCTTAGGTCAAATACATTGTACTTGCTGCGAAATATGTGACAGCTATTTGCAATGTGTATGGCAATGGGACCGAATAGTGACTTTTGTTACCAGAAAACAACTTTTGCTCATAGGAGCAGAAACTGCGTGTGATTCAACTCTGTTTATGAAACGGAAACAAACACTAGATCTCCTTACAAGAAACACACTCTGCTTTTGAGAAATGAGCACTTTTCTATTCTACTCTGTTTCCTATACAGCTAGAAGAGTTAGCTTGTTCAGAACAAAAGAACTGAGCTTCCTCCACACAGGGTCCATATCTAGTTCAACTCTGCTTATGAAACTGACAAGAACAGTAGCTTGTCTTCAGTCCAATACACTGTATTTGCTGGGAGGAGACGTGAGGGCTATTTGTACTTTGTATGTCAATGGGAGCAGAACAGTGACTTTCCTTACCAGAAGACAATTCTTGCTCATAGGACCAAAAACTGCATGTGATTCAACTCCATTTATGAATGGGAAACACAATAGCTCACCTTACAAGAAACACACTCTGCTTTTGAGAACAGAGTCCTCTTCAAAACTGCTCTGTTTCATATAGGGCCAGAAGAGTGAGCATGCTCAGAACAATAGAAGTGTGCTTCATACACCCATGGGCCATATCTAGTTCTACGCTTGTTAGGAAACTGACAGGAAGAGTAGCTTCTCTTCAGTCCAATACACTGTACTTGCGGGATCAGACGTGAATGCGATTTGCACTGTGTATGACAATGGGAGCTCAATAGTGACTTTCATTACTAGAAAACAACTCTCGTCTGTAGGACCAGAAACTGCATGTGATTCAACTCCGTTTATGAATGTGAAACAAACAAAAGCTCACCTTACTTGAAACAAACTCTGCAGGGCAAGTACAGTGAGTTTGCTCAGAACAAAAGAACTGTGCTTCCTACACATGTGCGCCATATCTAGTTCAACTCTCCTTAGGAAACTGAAAAGAACAGTAGCTTCTCTTTAGTCCAATACACTGTTCTTCCAGGGAACAGATGCATGTGCTATTTGCATTGTGTATGGCAATGTGAGCGCAATTGTGACTTTCCTTACCAGAAAACAACTCTTGCTCGTATGACCAGAAACTGCATGTGACTCAACTCCGTTTATGATTGGAAAACAAACACTAGCTCGCCTTACATGAAACACACTCTGCTTTTGAGAAAATAGCACTCTTCTATTCTACTATGTTTTCTATAGGGCTAGAACAGTGAGCTTGCTCAGAACAAATGAACTGTGCTTCCTACACACACAGTCCACATACAGTTCAACTCTGCATAGGAAACTGACAAGAACAGTAGCTTCTCTTCAGTCCAATACACTGTATTTCCAGGGAAGAAATGCGAAGTCTATTTGCTCTACGTATGGCAATGGGAGAGCATTAGTGAACCTCCTTTCCAGAAAATGATTCTTGCTCATAGGACCAGAAAATGTATGTGATTAAACTCCGTTTATGAATAGGAAAAAAACACTAGCTCGCCTTACAATAACACACTCTGCTTTTGAGAAAAGAGCACACTTCTACTCTACTGTGTTTCCTTTAGGGACAGAACAGTCAGCTTGCTCAGAACAAAAGAACTGTGCTTCCTACACTCACGGGCCATATACAGTTTAACTCTGATTTGGAAACTGACAAGAGCAGTAGCTTCTCTTCAGTACAATACACTGTACTTGCTGGGAACAGACACGAGTGCTATTTGTACTGTGTATGGCAATGGGAGCAAAATAGTGACTTTCCTTACCAGAAAACAACTCTCGCTCTTAGGAACAAAAACTGTATGTGATTAAACTCTGTTTATGAAGGAGAAACCAACACTAGCTCGCCTTACAAGAAACATTCTCTGCTTCTGAGAAAAGAGCACTCTTCTACTTAACTGTGTTTCCTATAGGGCCAGAACAGTATCCTTGGTCAGAACAAAAGAACTGTGCTTCTTAAAGCCTCGGGCCATATCAACTTCAACTCTGCTTAGGACACTGACAAGAACAGTAGGTTCTTTTCATTCAATACACTGTACTTGCTGGGAACATACGCGAGTCGTATTCATTCTGTGTATGGCAATGGGAGTGCAATAGTGACTTTCCTTTCCAGAAAACAACTCTTGTTCATAGGACCAGAAACTGCATGGAATTCAACTCCGTTTATAAATGGAAACAAACATTAGCTCGCCTTACAAGAAAAACACTTCGCTTTTTTGAAAAGAGCACTCTTCTACTCTACTGTGTTTCATATATGAAAAGAATAGTGAGCTGTTCAGAAAAAAAGAACTGTGCTTCCTACACACACGGGCCATATCTACTTCAACTCTACTTAGAAAAAAGACAAGAACAGTAGTTTCTCTTCAGTCCAATACACTGTACTTTCTGGGAACATACGTGAGTGCTATTTGCACTGTGAATGGCCATGGGAGCACAACAGTAACTTTCATTACCAGAAAAAAATTCTTGCTCGTAGGACCAGAAACTGCATGTGATTCAACTCTGTTTATGAATGGGAAACAAACACTAGCTTGCCTTACACGAAACACACTCTGCTTTAGAGAAAAGAGCACTCTTCTACTCTACAGTGTTATCATAGGGCCAGAACTGTGAGATTGCTCAAAACAAAAAATTGTGCTTCCTACACACTAGAGTCATATCTTGTTCAACTCTGCTTAGGAATCTGACAGGAACAGTAGATTCTCTTCAGTCCAATACATTGTAGTTTCTGGGAACAAACACGAGGGCTATTTTCATTGTGTATGGCAATGGGAGCCAAATAGTGACTTTCCTTACCAGAAAACGACTCTTCCTCATAGGACAAGAAACTGCACGTAATTCTACTTTGTTTATGAATGGGAAACAAACACTAGCTCTCCTTACAAGAAACACACTATGCTTTTGAGAAAAGAGCACTCTACTTTGTTATCATATGGCCAAAACAGTGAGCTTCTTCTTAACAAAAGAACTGTGCTTCCTACACTGACGGGCCATATCTAGTTCAACTCTGCATAGAAAATTGATAAGAACAGAAGCTTCTCTTCAGTCCAATACACTGTACTAGCTGGGAACAGGCGAGAGTGGTATTTGAACTGTATTGCAATGGGAGCACAATAGTGACTTTCTTTACCAGAAAAATCTCTTGCTCATGTGACCAGAAATTGCATGTGATTCAACTCCGTTTATTAATTGGAAACAAACACTAGGTCGCCTTACAAGAAACACACTCTGCTTTTGAGAAAAGAACACTCTTCTACTCTACTGTGTTTCCTATAGGGCCAGAACAGTGAACTTGCTCAAAACAAAAGAACTGTACTTCCTACACACATGGGCCATATCTAGTTCAACTCTGCTTAAAAAACTGACAAGAACAGTATCTTTCCTTCAGACCAATACACTGTAGTTTCTTGGAATAGACACGAGGGCTATTTTCACTCTGTATGGCAATGGGAGCACTATAGTGACTTTCGATACCAGAAAAAAACGCTTGCTCATAGGATCAGAAACTGCATGTGATTCAACTCTGTTTATGAATGGGAAACAAACACTAGCTCGACTTACAAGAAATACTCTCTACTTGTGAGAAAAGAGCACTCTTCTACTCTACTTTGTTTCCTATATGGCTAGAACAGTGAGCTTGCTAAGAACAAAAGAACTGTGCTGTATACACTCACGGGCCATATCTAGTTCAACTCTGCTTAGGAAACTCACAAGAACAGTAGCTTCTCTTCAGTCCAGTACACTGTACTTACTGGGAATAGACGTGAGTGCTATTGCACTTTCTATGGCAAAGGGAGCACAGTAGTGACTTTCCTTATCCGAAAACAACTCTTGCTTGTTGGACCAGAAACTGCAGGTGATTCACCTCCATTTATGAATGGGAAACAAACACTAGATTGCCTTACAAGAACCACACTCTGTTTTTGAAAAGAGAGCACTCTTCTACTGTAGTGTGATTCCAATATGGCGCGAAATGTCAGCATGCTCAGAAGAAAAGAACTGTGATTCCACCACACACGAGCCATATTTGTTCAACGCTGCTTAGAAACTGACAAGAACAGTAGCTTCTCTTCAGTTCCAAACACTGTACTTGCTGGGAAGAGACACGAGTGTTATTTGCACTGTGTATAGCAATGGGAGCGCAATAGTGACTTTCCTTACCACAAATCAACTCTTGCTCATAGGATCAGAAACTGCATGTGATTCAACTCTGTTTATGAATGGGAAAAAAACACTAACTCGCCTTAGTAGAAACACAATCTGCTTTTGAGAAAAGGGCACTCTTTTACTCTACTGTGTTTCTTATAGTGCCAGAAGAGTGAGCTTGCTCAGAACAAAAGAACTGTGCCTCCTACACACACAAGCCTTATCTAGTTCAACTCTGCTTAGGACACTGACAAGAAAAGTAGTTTCTCTTCAGTCCAATACACTGAACTTGCTGGGGAAAAACGTGAGTGCTATTTGCACTGTGTATGGCAATGGGAGCACAAGAGTGACATTCCTTATCAGAAAACAGCTCGTGCCAGTTGGGCCAGAAACTGCATGTGATTCAACACCGTTTATAAATGGGAAATAAACACTAACTTGCCTCACAAGAAACACACTCTGCTTTTGAGAAAAGAGCACTCTTCTACTCTGCTGTGTTTCCTAAATGGCCAGAACAGTGAGCTTGCTCAGAACAAAATATCTGTGCTTCCTACACACACCGGCCATGTCTAGTTCAACTCTGCTTAGGAAAGTGACAAGAACAGTAGCTTCTCTTCAGTCCAATACACTGTACTTGCTGGGAACAGATGCAAGTGCTATTTGCAATGTTTATCGCAATAGGAGCACAAAGTGAATTTCCTTAACAACAACAACAAAAAAAAAAACCACTTGCTCCTAGGACCAGAAACTGCATGTGATTCAACTCCATTTATAAATGGAAAACACACTCTACCTCACCTTACGAGAAACACACTATGTTTTGGAGCAAAGAGCACTCTTCTACTCTACTGTGGTTCCTATAGGGTCAGAACAGTGTGCTTTCTCTGAACAAAAGAATTGTGCTTCCTACACACACGGGCCATATCTATTGCAATTCTGCTTAGGAAAATGAAAAGAACAGTAGCTTCTCTTCAGTCGAATACACTGTACTCTCTGGAAACAGAAGCCATTTTTCTTTGCACTTTGTATGGCAATGGGAGCGCAATAGTGACTTTCCTTACAAGAAAACAACTCAACTCTTGCTCAAAGGACCAGAAACTAATATGATTCAACTCCATTTATGAATGGGAAACAAACAGTAGCTTGCCTTAAAAGAAACACACTCTGTTTTTGAAAAAAAGAGCACTTTTCTACTATTCTGTTTTTCCTGTAGGGCCAGAACAGTGAGCTTGCACAGAACAAAGAACTGTTCTTCCCAAATAAAACAGGCCAGATCTAGCTCAACTCTGCTTAGGAAACTGACAAGAGCAGTAGATTTCTTCCGTCCAATACACTGAACATGCTGCCAACAGACGCGAGTGCAATTTGTACTGTGTATGGAAAAGGGACCACAATAGTGACTTTCCTTACCAGTAAACAACTCTTTGCTCAAAGGACCAGAACCTGCATGTGATTCAACTCTGTTTATGAATAAGAAACCAACAATACCTCACCTTAAAGGAAAGACAATCTATTTTGAGAAAAGAGCACTCTTCTACTCTACTGTGTTTTCTTTAGAGCCAGAAGACAGAGCTTGCTCAGAACAAAAGAACTGTGCTTCCTGCACACATGGGCAATATTTAGTTCAACTCTGCTTAGGAAACTGACAAGAAGAATAGTTTCTCTTCTGTCCAATACTCTGTACTTGGTGGGAACAGACTTGAGTGCTTTTAGCACTGTGTATGGCAGTGGGAGTGCTATAGTGACTTTCTTTAGCAGAAAACAACTCTTACTCATAGAACCAGAAATTGCATGTGATTCAACTCCGTTTATGAATGGGAAACAAACACTAGCTCGCCTTACAAAAACACACTCTGCTTTTCAGAAAAGAGCACTCTTCTACACTACTGTGTTTCCTAAAGGGCCCGAAGAGTGAGCTTGCTCAGAACAAAAGAACTGTGCTTTCTTCACACTCGGGCCATATCTAGTTCAAGTCTGCATAGGAAACTTACAAGAAAAGTATCTTCTCTTCAGTCCAATACACTGTACTTGTGGGAAAAGACGCCAGTGCTATTAGCACTGTGTATGGTAATGGGAGCACAATAGTGACTCACCTTACCAGAAAACAAATCTTGCTCATAGGACCAGAAACTGCATGGAATTCAACACCGTTTATGTAGTAGAAACCAACTCTAGTTTGCCTTACAAGAAAGATACACTGCCTTTTAGAAAAGAGCACTCTTCAACTCTTATGTATTTCCTAAATGGCCAGAACAATGAGCTTACTCAAAAAAAGAACTGTGCTTCCTACACACACGGCTAGATCTAGTTCAACTCTGCTTAGGAAACTGACAAGAACAGGAGCTTCTCTTCATTCCAATACACTGTTCAACCTGGGAACAGTCGTGAGTGCTATTTGCACTGTGTATGACATTGGAAGCACAGTAGTGACTTTCTTTACCATAAAAAAACTCTTGTTCATTGGACCAGAAACTGCATGTGATTCAACTCCGTTTATGAATGGGAAACAAACACTAGCTCGTCTTACTAGAAACACACTCTGCTTTTGACAAAAGAGCACTCTTCTACTCTACTGTGTTTCCTAAAGACCAGAACAGTGAGCTTGCTCAGAACAAAAGAACTGTGCTTCCTACAAACACTAACCATATCTAGTTCAACTCCCTTAGGAAACAGACAAGAGCAGTAGCTCCTTTTCAGTCCAAAAAATGGTAGTTGCTGTGAACAGACGCGAGTGCTATTTGCACTGTATGGCAATGGGAGCACAATAGTTTCTTTTCTTACCAGAAAACAAGTCTCACTTGTAGGACCAGAAACTCCACGTGATTCAACTCTGTTTATGAATGTGAAACCAACAGTAGCTTGCCTTTCAAGAAACTCACTCTGTGTTGCTGGAGAATTTCTCTCCAGCTCCTGCCACCAAATCCCGCCAGTCCCAGAGCCCACTTATAAAATAAACACACAGACTCTTACATTATTTAAACTGCTTGGCCATTAGCTCAGGCCTGTTATTGTCTAGCTCTTACTCTTATATTTAGCCCATTTCTATTAATCTTTACTTTGCCACATGGCTCATGGCTTACTGGTACCTTACATCTTCCTTGTCCTGATGGCGGCTGGCAGTGTCTCCCTCTCAGCCTTCCACTTCCCAGCTTTCTTTTCCTTGTCCCGCCTATACTTCCTGCCTAGCCAATGGCCAATCCGTGATTTATTTACTGACCAATCAGCAACACACTTGACATACAGACCATCCCACAGCACTTCCCCTTTTCTTTTCTTAAAAAGGAAGGTTTTAACTTTAACATAGTAAAATTACATATAACAAAACAATTATCAAGCAAGAATTACAGTTACAATATTAAAGAAGAGATCCTATCTATCTTATATTTGTAAGTTTAAGGTTTTATATCTAACTTATCTTTTATTATAACTAAGGAAAATTGTAAGTATCTAGTCTTTAACCACATCAAAGACCTCAGAAGGATATACTACTACCTGAGAAATGGAGAAGGATATAAGCAACTTTTAGGAGTCTTGTAGGGTAGACAGAGACAGCTGGCAGCCTGGACAGTCATTCAAAGTTCTCTTGTAAAGTTGGGGCATCTGTCTTCAGCCCACAGGCCTAGAGTCTCTTATTCACTTTTCTCTGTGTCCTGTAGAATGTCTGGCAGTTTTCTCT
Source organism: Peromyscus eremicus (assembly GCF_949786415.1). Classification (NCBI taxonomy): domain Eukaryota; kingdom Metazoa; phylum Chordata; class Mammalia; order Rodentia; family Cricetidae; genus Peromyscus; species Peromyscus eremicus. The sequence goes on from NW_026734294.1 coordinate 945,208, forward strand.
GCAAAGCAGGAACCTGAAGGACCATTTTGTCAAGCAAAGTTCAGTGGTCACCTTTGTATGGGTCCTGCATGTCCAGTTGATCAGGCAGTCCAGGCAAGAACAGTTTCTTGGCCAAATGGCTATTTTTGTCAAGGTGAAGATAAACTCCGTATGGAGTGTCTTCGATGCCCATCCTCCTCTCTGAAGTAAATCGGTGCTGTCAGGAGCAGACATGTCTCACTGTCCAGAAAGTCTAAATTTTTAAAACATTTTAAATGCCATATTCTGTAGGTCTTTGAAGTGTTTGAAGACTACCTATCTATCTGAAATATATCTATGTATATCTAGAAGACTTAACTAACATGGCTACAAATATTATCATAGATGACTAACTATTAATCTATTTTTTAATTATTCATTACAACTTTAAATGAGTTACATAAACATAATACCTCAAACAAGAATAGAAATATATATACAGTATAACAAAATTAAGTTTAAATTTGTATCAATAAACTAAAATCTATAGCAATGTAAAACATTTTAAACAAGTTGTTACTCTTTAAAAGTAGGTTCATTAATCTACCCTTTCATCCTATCATATCTAAACTATCCCCCTTTTTGTTTTAGAAAGAGATTGTATTTATAATCAACCTGATTTAAATAAAAATATTGGTTTTTCTCTGTCCCACAACAGAGGGCTCTTCTGATTTGGGACACAAGAATCTCTTAACCATTTTTTTTTTGAGCAATATGTCTGGGTTTAGAGGGGGAGTGAGCCAATTCCATCTCTAAAGCCAGCTTGGTATATTTGGGAATTTGGGCGTAGCTTCTCTTACTACTTCCTGCTGGAGGGGGGCGCTGTATCTTATGGAGACAGAAAGAAAATTTTAGGATCATGGAGTAGTCCATGAGGCTGTATATCTGAACCAGTTGACTTGAAACCATTCTGGATGTTGAATCATCTGGGCCATGGTGTCATTGGAGACCTTTCAGGGGGTCTTGGCTGGTCAAACCTGATGTATCTTAATCTGGAACAAATGCATAGTCTCTGGCTTTCTGTGGAAACAAAAGCAGAGACTCTTTTCCAAAGCAACATATCCTTATATCCAAATTTTGAAGTCAAGGTACCTTTAAAATTTACAATTTGGCATACCTCAACAGCTTTTACAATCAAATGTTTTTCTTCAGTTACAAATATCAAAGACAACATAATCCAGATTCTCTGTGTGATAGCCATTCTTTACATGGCTTATTACCTTTAATGTTTTTTTAAAGACTTTATTTTTAAAAACTATTTGTTTATATAACTGTATATATTTTTTCTCTCTTTTAAGCCTACATACATTTTACACACATTGAGAACTATTCCATCTGAATCAGTCTTATTGTGAACCTATTGATTTAAATAAACTGCAGCTTTCTAAGAGTGAAATGGTGCTGTGGCTGTTGGCTCCGCCCACTTCAGTTTCCCAACTTGGCAGTGGTCTGCTTTCCGCCAGCTCTGGGAGCCATAACTCTCAGAAATAGTGGGTCTACACTTTTACCAAAGTAGCGTGTAGCCCAGAAACCTCTTTTTTTTTGTTTTGTACTAGCAAAGGCTAAATCCATCACACAGTTTAATGTGCTACTTGCAGAGGCCTCATTCCCACCATACTGCAGGTCAAGAGTGCACGCTAGGAACCCGCCAGTAGCTCAAACCGGCAGCTGCCGCTCATTTGAGAGAGACAATTAGGAAGCTGTTTTTAGTTCCGTTTTAGAATCTTTTTTCTAAGTTTTTAGGTGGAAACTCTTGCCACCACGTTGGACGCCATTTGTTGCTGGAGAATTTCTCTCCAGCTCCTGCCACCAAGTCCCGCCAGTCCCAGAGCCCACTTATAAAATAAACACACAGACTCTTACATTATTTAAACTGCTTGGCCATTAGCTCAGGCCTGTTATTGTCTAGCTCTTACTCTTATATTTAGCCCATTTCTATTAATCTTTACTTTGCCACATGGCTCATGGCTTACTGGTACCTTACATCTTCCTTGTCCTGATGGCGGCTGGCAGTGTCTCCCTCTCAGCCTTCCACTTCCCAGCTTTCTTTTCCTTGTCCCGCCTATACTTCCTGCCTAGCCAATGGCCAATCCGTGATTTATTTACTGACCAATCAGCAACACACTTGACATACAGACCATCCCACAGCAACTCTGCTTTTGAAAAAGAGTACTCTTCTACTCTACTGTGTTTCCTAAAGGGCCTGAAGAGATACCTTGTTAAGTACAAAAGAACTGTGCTTCCTACATACATGGGCCATATCTAGTTCAACTCTGCTTAGGAAACTCACAAGAACAGTAGCTTCTCCTCTGTCCAATACACTGTACTTGCTGGGAACAGACACGACTGCTATTTGTACTGTGTATGGCAATGGGAGCGAAATAGTGCCTTTCTTTACCAGAAAACAACTCTTGTTCATAGGACCAGAAATTGCATGTTATTCAAATCCATATATGAAAGGGAAAAAACACTACATCGCCTTACAAGAAACACACTCTGCTTTTCAGAAAAGACAACTCTTCGACTCTAATCTGTTTCATATACGGCAAGAACAGTGAGCTTGCTCAGAAAAAAAGAAATGTGCTTCCTACACACATGGGCCATATCTAGTTCAACTCTGCTTAGGAAACTTATAAGAACAGTAGCTTCTCCTCTGTCCAATACACTGTACTTGTTGGAAACAGACACGACTGCTATTTGCACTGTGCATGACAATATGAGACCAAGAGTGACTTTCCTTACCAGAAAACAGCTCTTGCTCATAGGACCAGAAGCTGCATGTGATTCAACTACATTTATGAATGGGAACAAACACTATATCGCCTTACAAGAAACACACTCTGCTTTTGAGAAAAGAGCACTTGTCTACTCCACTGTGTTTCCATAGGGCCAGAACAGTGAGCTTGCTCAGAACAAAACATCTGTGCTTCCTACAGACGCGGGCCATATCTAGGTCAACTCTGCTTAGGAAACTGACAAGAACAGGAGCTCCTCTTCAGTCCAATACACTGTACTTGCTGGGAATAGACGCGAGTGCTATTTGCACTGTGTATGGCAATGGGAGCGCAATAGTGACTATTCTTACCAGAAAACAACTCTTGATCGTAGGACGAGAAACTGCATGGGATTCAACTCCATTTCTGACTGGGAAACAAACGCTAGCTCGCCTTACAAGAAACACACTCTTCTTTTGAGAAAAGGGCACTCTTCTACTCTACTGTGTTTCCTATAGGGCCAGAACAGTTAACTTGCTCAGAACAAAAGAACTGTGCCTCCTACACACAGGAGCCTTATCTAGTTCAACTCTGTTTAGGACACTGACAAGAACAGTGGCTTCTCTTCAGTCCAATACACTGTATTTGCTGGGAAGAGACATGAGTGTTATTTGTACTGCGTATGACAATAGAGCACAATAGTGACTTTCCTTACCAGAAAACATCTCTTGCTTGTAGGACCAGAAACTCCATGTTATTCAACTCCATTTATGAATGGGAAACAAACACTAGCTCAGTTAAAAGAAACATACTCTGCTTTTGAGAAAAGAGTACTCTTCTACTCTACTGTGTTTCTTATAGGGCCAGAAGAGTGAGCTTGCTCAAAACAAAAGAACTGTGGTTCCTACACACATGGGCCATATCTAGTTAAACTCTGCTTAGAAACTGACAAGAACAGTAGTTTCTCTTCAGTCCAATACACTGTACATGCTAGGAAAAGACGCGAGTGCTATTTGCACTGTGTATGGCAATGGGAGCCCACTGTGAATTTCCTTACCAGAAAACAACTCTTGCTCATAGGACCAGAAACTGCATGTGATTCAACTTCTTTCATGAATGGGAATCAAACACTAGCTCGCCTTACAAGAAACACACTCTGTTTTTGAGAAAAGAGCATTTTTCTACTCTACTGTGTTTCTTATTGGGCCAGAACTGTTAGCTTGCTCAGAGCAAAAGATCTGTGTTTACAGCACACACGGGCCTTATCTAGTTCAACTCTGCTTAAGAAACTGACAAGAACAGAAGATACTCTTCAGTCCCATACACTGTCCCTGCTCGCAATACACGCAAGTGCTATTTGTACTGTGTATGGCAATGGGAGCACAATAGTAACTTTCCTTACCAGAAAACAACTCTTGCTCATAGGACCAGAAACTGCTTGCTATTCAACTCCGTTATGAATGGGAAACAAACACTTGCTCTCCTTACAAGAAACACACTCTGCTTTTGAGAAAAGAGCACTCTTCTTCTCTACTGTGTATCATATAAAACCAGAAGAGTGAGTTTGCTCAGAAAAAAAGAACTGTGCTTCCTACACACACAGTCCATATATAGTTCAACGGAGCTTAGGAAACTGAGAAGAACAGTAACTTCTGTTCAGTCCAGTACATTGTAGATGGGAATAAACGCTAGTGCTGTTTGTACTGTATATGTCAATGCGAGCGCAATAGTGACTTTTCTTACCACAAAACAACACTTGCTCTTAGGACCAGAAACTGCATGTGATTCAACTCTATTTATGAATGGGAAACAAACAGTAGCTCGCCTTACAAGAAACACACTCTTCTTTTGAGAAAACAGCACTCTTCTACTCTACTGTGTTTCCATATGTCCAGAATTGTTAGGTTGCTCAGAGCAAAAGAACTCTGCTTCCTACACACACGGACCACATGTAGTTCAACTCTGCTTAGGAAACTGACAAGAACTGTGGTTTCTCGTCAGTCTCATACACTGTACTTGCGGGAAATAGAAGTGAGTGCTATTTGTATTGTGTATGGCAGTGGGAGCACAATATTGAATTTCCTTACCAGAAAACAACTCTTTCTCGTAGGACCAGAAACTGCATGTGATTCAACTCTGTTTAATAATGGGAAACAAACACTAGCTCGCTTTACAAGAAACACACTCAGCTTTTGAAAAAAGAGTAATCTTCTACTCTACTGTGTTTCCTATAGGGCCAGAAGAGTGAGCATGCTCAGAACAAAAGAACTGTGCTTCCTACACACATGGGCCAAATCTAGTTAAACTCTGCTTAGAAACTGACAAGAACAGTAGCTTCTCTTCAGTCCAATACACTGTACTTGCTGGGAACAGATGCGAGAGCTACTTGCACTGTGTATGTAAATGGGAGCACAATAGTGACTTTACTTACCAGAAAACAACTCTTGCTGGTAGAACCAGAAACTGCATGTGATTCAACTCCGTTTATGAATGGGAAACAAACACTAGCTCGCCTTGTAAGAAATATACTCTGGTTTTGATAAAAGAGTACTTTTCTACTCTACTGTGTTTCATTGAGGGCCAGAACAGTGAGCTTGCTCAGAACAAAAGAATTGTGCTTCCTAAACACAAGGGACATATCTAGTTCAACTCTACTTAAAAAACTGACAAGAACAGTAGCTTCTCTTCAGTACAATGTACAGTATTTTCTGGGAACAGACGCGAGAGATATTTGCACTGTGTATGTCAATGGGAGCACAATAGTTTCTTTCCTTACCAGAAAACAACTCTTGCTCGTAGGACCAGAAACTGCATGTGATTCAAATCCCTATATGAATGGCAAAGAAACACTAGCTTGCCTTACAAGAAATACACTCTGCTTTTGAGAAAAGAGCATATTCTACTCTACTGGAATTCCACAGGGCCAGAACAGTGAGCTTGCTCAGAAGAAAAGAAATGTACTTCCTACACATACGTGCTATATCTAGTTCAAGACTGCTTAGGAAGCTGACAAGAACAGTAGCTTCTCTTCAGTCCAATACACTGTACTTGCTGAGAGCAGATGCGAGAGCTACTTGCACTGTGTATGGCAATGTGAGCACAATAGTGACTTTATTTACCAGAAAACAACTCTTGCTGGTAGAACCAGAAACTGCATGTAATTCATCTCCGCTTATGAATGGGAAACAAACACTAGCAAGCCATACAAGAAACACACTCTTCTTTTGAGAAAAGAGAACTCTTCACCCCTACTGTGTTTCCTTTAGGGACAGAATATTGAGCATGCTCAGAGGTAAAGAACTGTTCTTCCTACACACACAGATCATATCTAGTTCAACTCTGCTTAGGCAAGTGACCAGAACAGTATCTTCTCTTCAGTCCAATACACTGTACTTGCTGGGAACAGTTGCGAGTGCTATTTGCACTGTGTATGGCAATAGGAGATCAATTGTGACTTTCCTTACAAGAAAACAACTCTTGCTCATAGGACCAGAAACTGCATGCAATTCAACTCTGCTTATGAATGGGAAACAAACACTAGCTCGCCTTCCAAGAAACACACTCTGCTTTTGAGAATAGATAACTCTTCTACTTTACTCTGTTTCCTATAGTGCCAGAACAGTGAGCTTACTCACAACAAAAGAACGGTGCTTCCTACACACACGGGCCATATCTAGTTCAACTCTGCTTAGGAAACTGACAAGAACAGTAGCTTCTCTTCAGTCCAATACATTGCACTTGCTGGGAACAGACGCAATTGCTATTTGCATTGCATATGGCAATGGGAGCACAATAGTGACTTTTCTTACCAGAAAACAACTCTTGCTCGTAGGAACAGAAACTACTGTGATTCCACTCCGTTTATGAATGGGAACAAACACTAGCTCGTCTTACAAGAAAAACAATCTGCTTTTGAGAAAAGAGCAATGTTCTACTCTAGTGTATTTTTTATAGAACATGAAAAATGATATTACACAGAACAAAAGAACTGTGGTTCCTACACACACGGGCAATATCTAGTTCAACTCTGCTTAAGAAACTGACAAGAACAGTAGCTTCTCCTCAGTCCAATACACTGTACTTTCTGGGAACAGACACGAGTGCGAATTGACCTCTGTTTAGCAATGGGAGCACAATAGTAACTTTCCATAACAGAAAACAACTCTATTTCGTAGCACCAGAGACTGTATATGATTCAACTCCGTTTATGAATCACAAACAAACACTATCTTGCCTTACAAGAAACACACTCTGCTTTTGAGAAAAGAGCACTCTTCTATTCTGCTGTGTTTCCTATAGGGCCAGAACAATGAGCAGGCTCAGAACAAATGAACTGTGCTTCCTACACACACGGGCAATATCTAGTTCAACTCTGCTTAGGAAGCTGACAAGAACAGTAACCTCTCTTCAGTACAATACACTTTACTTGCTGGGAATAGACACGAGTGCTATTTGCACTGTGTATGGCAATGGGAGCGCAATAGTGACTTCTTCCCAGAATACAACTCTTGCTTCTAGGAACAGAAACTGCACGTGATTCAACTCCGTTTATAAGTGGGAAACAAACACTAGCTTGCCTTAGAAGAAACACACTCCAATTTTGAGAAAAGAGCACTCTTCTACTCAACGGGGTATCCGATAGTGCCAGAAGAGTAAGCTTGCTCAGAACAAAAGAACTTTGCTTCCTACACACATGGGCTATATCTAGTTCATCTCTGCTTAGGAAACTGACAAGAACAGCAGCTTCTCTTCAGTCCAAAACACTGTACTTGTTGAGAAGAGACTTGAACACCAATTGCACTGTGTATGGCAATGGGAGCAAAATAGTGACTTTCCATACCAGAAAACAATTCTTGCTGGTAGAACTAGAAACTGCGTGTGATTCAACTCCATTTATGAATGGGAAACAAACACTAGCTCACCATACAAGAAACACACTCTTCTTTTAATAAAAGAGCACTCTTCACCCCATCTGTGTTTCCTATAGGGCCAGAACAGTGAGTGTGCTCAGAGGTAAAGAACTGTGCTTCCTACACACACGGGCCCTATCTAGTTCAACTCTGCTTAGGCAAATGATCAGAACAGTAGCTTCTCTTCAGTCCAATACACTGTACTTGCTGGGAACAGACACGAGTGCTATTTGCACTGTGTATGGCAATGGGAGCTCATTAGTGACTTTCCTTACCAGAAAACAACTCTTGCTCATAGGACCAGAAACTGCATGTGATTCAACTCCTTTTATGAATGGGAAACAAAACTATCTCCTCTTACAAGCAATACACTCTGCTTTTGAGAAAAGAGCACTCTTCTAGTCTACTGTGTGTCTTATAGAGCCAGAACAGTGAGCTTGCTCAGAACAAAAGAACTTTGCTTCCTACACACACGGGCCATATCTAGTTCAACTCTGCTTAGTTAACTGACAAGAACAGTAGCTTCTCTTCAGTCCAATACACTGTACTTTCTGGGAACAGAAGCGAGTGCGTATTGACCTGTGTATAGCAATGGGAGCACAATAGTGACTTTCTTTACAAGATAAACAACTCTTGCTCAAAGTACCAGAAACTAATGTGATTCAACTCCGTTTATGAATGGGAAACAAACAGTAGCTTGCCTTAAAAGAAACACACTCTGTTTTTGAGAAAAGAGCACTCTTCTACTCAACTGTTTTTCTTGTAGGGCCAGAACAGTGAGCTTGCACAGAAAAAGAACTGTTCTTTTCACACAAACGGGCCAGATCTAGCTCAACTCTGCTTAGGAAACTGACAAGAGCAGTAGGTTTTCTTAAGTCCAATACACTGTACTTGCAGCCAACAGAAGCGAGTGCAATTTGCACTATGTATGGAAAAGGGAGCACAATAGTGACTTTCCTTACCAGTAAACAATTCTTTGCTCAAAGGACCAGAACCTGCATGTGATTCAACTCTGTTTATGAATAAGAAACCAACAATACCTCACCTTAAAGGAAAGACAATCTATTTTGAGAAAAGAGCACTCTTCTACTATACTGTGTTTTCTTTAGAGCCAGAAGAGAGAGCTTGCTCAGAACAAAAGAACTGTGCTTCCTGCACACCCGGGCAATATTTAGTTCAACTCTGCTTAGGAAACTGACAAGAAGAATAGTTTCTCTTCTGTCCAATACTCTGTACTTGGTGGGAACAGACGCGAGTGCTTTTAGCACTGTGTATGGCAATGAGAGTGCAATAGTGACTCTCCCTAGCAGAAAACAGCTCTTGCTCGTAGGACCAGAAATTGCATGTGATTCAACTCCGTTTATTAATGGGAAACAAACACTAGCTCGCCTTACAAAAAACACACTCTGCTTTTGAGAAAAGAGCACTCTTCTACTCTGCTGTGTTTCCTATAGGGCCCGAAGAGTGAGCTTGCTCAGAACAAAAGAACTGTGCTTTCTTCACACTCGGGCCATATCTAGTTCAAGTCTGCATAGGAAATTTATAAGTAAAGTATCTTCTCTTCAGTCCAATACACTGTACTTGTGTGAAAAGACGCCAGTGCTATTAGCACTGTGTATGGTAATGAGAGCGCAATAGTGACTTTCATTACCATAAAACAAATCTTGCTCATAGGACCAGAAACTGCATGGAATTCAACTCTGTTCATGTAGTAGAAACCAACTCTAGTTTGCCTTACAAGAAAGATACTCTGCCTTTTAGAAAAGAGCACTCTTCGACACTTATATTTTTCCTAAATGGCCAGAACAATGAGCTTGCTCAGAAAAAAAGAACTGTGCTTCCTACACTCACGGCTAGATCTAGTTCAACTCTGCTTAAAAAATTGACAAGAACAGGAGCTTCTCTTCATTCCAATACACTGTTTATCCTGGGAAGAGACGCGAGTGCTATTTGCACTGTGTATGGCATTGGAAGCACAGTAGTGACTTTCCTTACAATAAAAAAACTCTTTTTCATTGGACCAGAAACTGCCTGTGATTCAACTCTGTTTATGAATGGGAAACAAACACTAGCTCATCTTACTAGAAACACACTCTGCTTTTGACAAAAGAGCACTCTTCTACTCTACTGTGTTTCCTAAAGACCAGAACAGTGAGCTTGCTCAGAACAAAAGAACTGTGCTTCCTACAAACACTAACCATATCTAGTTCAAATCCCTTAGGAAACAGACAAGAGCAGTAGCTCCTTTTCAGTCCAATAAATTGTAGTTGCTGTGAACAGATGCGAGTGCTATTTGCACTATGTATGGCAATGGGAGCACAATAGTTTCTTTCCTTACCAGAAAACAAGTCTTACTTATAGGACCAGACACTCCATGTGATTCAACTCCGCTTATGAATGTGAAACCAACAGTAGCTTGCCTTTCAAGAAATTCACTGTGCTTTTGAAAAAAAAGTACTCTTCTACTCTACTGTTTTTCCTAAAGGGCCAGAAGAGAGAGTTTGTTAAGTACAAAAGAACTGTGCTTCCTACACACATGGGCCATATCTAGTTCAACTCTGCTTAGGAAATTCACAAGAACAGTAGCTTATCCTCTGTCCAATACACTGTACTTGCTGGGCACAGACACGACTGCTTTTTGTACTGTGTATGGCAATGGGAGCAAAATAATGACTTTCCTTAAGGAAAACAACTCTTGTTCATAGGACCAGAAATTGCATGTGATTCAACTCCAAATATGAAAGGAATCCAACACTACATTGACTTACAAGAAACACACTCTGCTTTTCAGAATAGACCACTCTTCGACTCTACTCTGTTTCATATACGGCAAGAACAGTGAGCTTGCTCAGAACAAAAGAACTCTGGTTCCTACACACACGGTCTATATCTAATTCAACCATGCTTTGGAAACTGACAAGAATTGTAGCTTCTCTTCCGTACAATACACTGTACTTATTGAGAACAGATGCGAGTGCAATTTTTACTGTGTATCGCTTTGGGGGCACAATAGTGACTTTCCTTACCAGAAAACATCTCTTACTTGTACGAATAGAAACTGCATGTGATTCAACTTCGTTTATGACTGGGAAACAAACACTAGCTCGCCCTACAAGAAACACCCTCTGCTTTTGAGAAAAGAGCACTCTTCTATTCTACTGTGTTTTTTATAGAGCCAGAACAGTGAGCTTACTCAGAACAAAAGAACTGTGATTCCTACACACACGGGCCATATCTAGTTCAACTCATCCTTGGAAACTGACAAGAACAGTAGCGTCTCTATAGTCCAATACACTGTCATTGCTAGGAACAGTTGCTAGTGCTATTTACACTGTGTATGGCAATGGGAGCACAATAGTGACTTTCCTTACCATAAAACAACTCTTGCTCGTAGGGCCAGAAACTGCATGTGATTCAATTCCCTTTATGAATGGAAAACAAACACTAGCTCACCTTACAAGAAACACACTCTGTTTTTAAGAAATGGGCATTCTCTACTCTACTGTGTTTCCTATAGGGCCAGAACAGTGAGCTTGCACAGAACAAAAGAACTGTGATTCCTACACACATGGGCCATATCTAGTTAAACTCTTCCTTGGAAACTGACAAGAACAGGAGCTTCTCTATAGTCCAATACACTGTCATTGCTCAGAAGAGATGCTAGTGCTATTTACAAAGTGTATGGCAATGGGAGCGCAATAGTGACTTTCCTTCACAGAAAACAGCTCTTGCTCTTAGGACCAGAAACTGGGTGTGATTACACTCTGTTTATGAATTGGAAACAAATACTAGCTTGCGTTACAGGAAACACATTTCGCTTTTGAGAAAAGAGCACTCTTCTACTCTACTGTGTTTCCTATAGGGCCAGAACAGTGAGCTTCCTCAGAACAAAAGAACTGTGCTTCCTACACATACGGGCCATATCTAGTTCAACTCTGCTTAAGAAACTGACAAGAACAGTAGCTTCTCTTCAGTCCAATACACTGTACTTGCTGGGAACAGACGAGAGTGCTAAGTGCCATAGTGACTTTCCTTACCAAAAAAGAAATCTTTTTCAAAGGACCAGAAACTGTATGTAATTCAACGTCGTTTATGAATGGGAAACAAACACTAGCTCGCCTTACAAGTAACACACTCTGCTTTTGAGAAAAGAGCATTCATGAACTCTACTGTTTTTACTCTACGGCCAGAACAGTGAGATTGCACAGAACAAAAGAACTGTGATTCTTACATGCATTGGCCATCTCTAGTTCAACTCTGCTTGGGCAAATAACAAGAAAAGTAGCTTCTCTTCACTCCAATACACTGTACTTGCTGGGAAGAGATGCGAGTGCTGTTTGCACTGTGTATGGCAATGGGAGAACAATAGTGACTTTCCTTACCAGGAAACAACTCTTGCTCTTAGAACCAGAAACTGCATGTGATTCAACTCTGTTTATGAATGGGAAACAAATACTAGCTCGGCTTACAAGAAACACACTCTGTTTCTAAAAAACGGGCATTCTCTACTCTACTGTATTTCCTAAGGGCCAGAACAGTGAGTTTGCACATAACAAAAGAACTGTGATTTCTACACACACGGACCATATCTAGTTTAACTGTTATTTGGAAACTGACAAGAACAGTAGCTTCTCTATAGTTCGATACACTGTAATTCCTGGGAACAGATGCTAGAGCTATTTGCACTGTGTATGGCAATGGGAGCACAATAGTGACTTTACTTACCAGAAAGAAAAAAAAAACTCTTTCTCATAGGACCAGAAACTGTATGTGATTCCACTCCGTTTATGAATGGGAAAAAAACACTAGCTTGCCTTACAAGAAACACACTCTGTTTTAGAGAAAAGAGCACTCTTCTACTCTACTGTGTTTCCTACAGGGCCAGAACAGTGAGCTTGCTCAGAAAAAAAGAACTGAGCTTTCTACACACAAGAGGCATATCTAGTTCAAATCTGCTTAGGAAACTGACAAGAACAGTAGCTTCTCTTTAGTCCAGTACACTGTACTTGCTGGGAAAGGACGCGAGTGCTTTTTGCACTGTATATAGCAATGGGAGAGCAATGGTGACTTTTCTTACCAGGAAACAACTCTTGCTCATAGGACCAGAAGCTGCATGTGATTCAACTCCATTTATGAATGGGAAACAAACACTAGCTCGCCTTACAAGAAACACACTCTACTTTTGAGAAAAGAGCACTCATGTACTCTACTGTTTTACTATACGGCCAGAACAGTGAGATTGCACAGAACAAAAGAACTGTGATTCTTACACGCACTGGCCATCTCTAGTTCAACTCTGCTTGGGAAAATAACAAGAAAAGTAGCTTCTCTTCACTCCAATTCACTGTACTTGCTGGGAAGAGATGCGAGTGCTATTTGCACTGTGTATGGCAGTGGGAGAGCAATAGTGACTTTCCTTACCAGGAAACAACTCTTGCTTGTAGAACCAGAAACTACATTTGATTCAACTCCGTTTATGAATGGGAAACAAACACTAGCTCGCCTTACAAGAAACACACTCTGTTTTTAAGAAACGGGCATTCTCTACTCTACTGTTTTTCCTATAAGGCCAGAACAGTGAGCTTGCACATAACAAAAGAACTGTGATTCCTACACACACGAACCATATCTAGTTTAACTCTTCATTGGAAACTGACAAGAACAGTAGCTTCTCTATAGTTTAATACACTGTAATTCCTGGGAACAGACGCTAGAGCTATTTGCACTGTATATGGCAAAGGGAGCGCAATAGTGACTTTACTTACCAGAAAATAAAACTCTTTCTCATAGGACCAAAAACTGCATGTGATTCCACTCCGTTTATGAATGGGAAAAAACACTAGCTTGCCTACAAGAAAAACACTCTGTTTTTGAGAAAAGAGCACTCTTCTACACTACTGTGTTTCCATTAGGGCCAGAACAGTGAGCTTGCTCAGAAAAAAAGAACTGTGCTTTCTACACACACGAGCCATATCTAGTTCAAATCTGCTTAGGAAACTGACAAGAACAGTAGCTTCTCTTCAGTCCATTACACTGTACTTGCTAGGAAGAGACGCGAGTGCTATTTGCACTGTATATAGCAATGGGAGAGCCATAGTGACTCTTCTTACCAGGAAACAACTCTTGCTCATAGGATCAGAGACTGCATGTGATTCAACTATGTTTATGAATGGCAAACAAACACTAGCTCACCTTAGAAGAAACACGCTCTGCTTTTGAGAAAAGAGCACTCTGCTACTCTACTGTGTTTTTTATAGAGCCAGAACAGTGAGCTTGCTCAGAACAAAAGAACTTTGTTTCCTAAACACACGGGCCATATCTAGTTCAACTCTGCTTAGGAAACTGAGAAGAACAGTAGCTCCTCTTCAGTCCAATACACTGTACTTGCTGGTAACAGACGCCAGTGCTATTTGTCCTGTGTATGGCAATGGCAGCGCAATAGTGACTCTTCTTACTATAAAAAAACTCTTGCTCGTAGGACCAGAAACAGCATGTGATTCAACTCCATTTAGGACTGGGAAACAAAAGCTAGCTCACCTTACAAGAAACACACTCTGCTTTTGTGGAAAGAGCACTCTTCTACTCTACTGTGTTTCCTATAGGGCCAGAACAGTGAGCTTGCTCAGAACAAAAGAACTGTGCTTCCTACACACGGGCCATATCTAGTTCAACTCTGCTTAGGAAACTGACAAGAACAGTAGCTCCTCTTCAGTCCGATAAACCGTACTTGCTGGGAAAAGACTCAAGTGCTATTTGCCTTGTGTAGGGCAATGGGAGCGCAATAGAGACGTTCCTTACCAGAAAACAACTCTTGTTCGTAGGACCAGAAACTGCATGTGATTCAACTCCATTTAGGACTAGGAAACAAACGCTAGCTTGCCTTACAAAAACACACTCTGCTTTTGAGAAAAGAGCATGCTTCTACTCTACTGTGTTTCCTGTAGGGCCAGAACAGTGAGCTTGCTCAGAACATAAGAACTGTGCTTCCTACACACACGGGCCATATCATGTTCAACTCTGCTTAGGAAACTGACAAGAACAGTAGCTCCTCTACAGTCCGATACACTGTACTTGCTGGGAACAGACGCGGGAGCTATTTGCACTGTGTATGGCAAGGGGAGCACAATAGTGACTTTCCTGACCAGAGAACAACTCTTGCTCTTAGGACCAGAAACTGCATGTGATTCAACTCCATTTAGGATTGGGAAACAAACGCTAGCTCTCCTTACAAGAAACACACTCTGCTTTTGAGAAAAGAGCACTCTTCTACTCTACTGTGTTTTTTATAGAGCCAGAACAGTGAGCTTACTCAGAACAAAAGAACTGTGATTACTACACACACGGGCCATATCTACTTCAACTCTTCCTTGGAAACTGACAAGAACAGGAGCTTCTCTATACTCCAATACACTGTCATTGCTCGGAACAGATGCTAGTGCTATTTACAAAGTGTATGGCAATGGCAGCGCAATAGTGACTTTCCTTAACAGAAAACAGCTCTTGCTCGTAGGACCAGAAACTGCATGTGATTCAACTCCATTTAGGACTGGGAAACAAACGCTAGCTCGCCTTACAAGAAACACACTCTGCTTTAGAGAAAAGAGCACTCTTCTACTCTACTGTGTTTCCTATATGGCCATAACAGTGAGCTTGGTCAGAACAAAAGAACTGTGCTTCCTACACATGGGCCATAACTAGTTCAACTCTGCTTAGGAAACTGACAAGAACAGTAGCTCCTCTTCATTCCGAAACACTGTACTTGCTGGGAACTGACGTGAGTGCTATTTGCACTGTGTATGGCAATGGGAGCGCAATAGTGACTTTCCTTACCAGAAAACAACTCTTGCTCATAAAACCAGAAACTGCATGTGATACAACTCCATTTAGGACTGGGATACAAATGCTAGCTCGCCTTACATGAAACACACTCTGCTTTTGAGAAAAGAGCACTCTTCTACTCTACTGTGCTTCCTATGGGGTCCGAACAGTGAGCTTGCTCAGAACAAAAGAACTGTGCTTCCAACACACACCGGCCATATCTAGTTCAACTCTGCTTAGGAAACTGAGAAGAACAGTAGCTCCTCTTCAGTCAAAGACACTGTACTTTCGGGGAACAGACGCGAATGCTATTTGCACTGTGTATGGCAATTGGAGCACAATAGTGACTCGTCTTACCAGAAAATAACTCTTGCTCGTGGACAAAAAAACTGCATGTGACTCAACTCCATTTAGGACTGGGAAACAAACGCTAGCTCGCCTTACAAGAAACACACTCTGCTTTTGAGAAAAGAGCACTCTTCTACTCTACTGTGTTTCCTTTTGGGTCTGAACAGTGAGCTTGCTCAGAACAAAAGAACTGTGCTTCCTACACACACGGTCATAACTAGTTCAATTCTGCTTAGGAACCTGACAAGAAAAGTAGATCCTCTTCAGTCCAATACACTGTACTTGCTGCTAACAAACGCCAGTGCTATTTGTCCTGTGTATGGCAATGGCAGCGCAATAGTGACTCTTCTTACCATAAAACAACTCTTGCTCGTAGGACCAGAAACTGCATGTGATTCAACTCCATTTAGGACTGGGAAACGAAAGCTAGCTCACTTTACAAGAAACACACTCTGCTTTAGAGAAAAGAGCACTCTTCTACTCTACTGTGTTTCCTATGGTGCCAGAACAGTGAGCTTGCTCAGAACAAAAGAACTGTGCTTCCTACACACGGGCCATATCTAGTTCAACTCTGCTTAGGAAACTGACAAGAACAGTAGCTCCTCTTCAGTCCGATACACTGTACTTGCTGGGAACAGACGCGAGTGCTATTTGCACTGTGTATGGCAATGGGAGCGCAATAGTGACTTTCCTTACCAGAAAACAACTCTTGCTCGTAGGACCAGAAACTGCATGTGATACCACTCCATTTAGGACTGGGAAGCAAATGCTAGCTCGACTTACAAGAAACACACTCTGCTTTAGAGAAAAGAGCACTCATCTACTCTACTGTGTTTACTATGGGGTCCAAACAGTGAGCTTGCTCAGAACAAAAGAACTGTGCTTCCTACACACACGGACCATATCATGTTCAACTCTGCTTAGGAAACTGACAAGAACAGTAGCTCCTCTTCAGTCCAATACACTGTACTTGCTGGGAACAGACGCATGTGCTATTTGCACTGTGTATGCCAATGGGAGCACAATAGTGACTTTCCTTACCAGAAAACAACTCTTGCTCATAGGACTAGAAACTGTATGTGATTCCACTCCATTTAGGACGGGAAACAAATGCTAGCTCGCCTTAGGAGAAACACACTCTGCTTTAGAGAAAATAGCACTCTTCTACTCTACTGTGTTTCCTATGGGGTCCAAACAGTGAGCTTGTTCAGAACAAAAGAACTGTGCTTAATACACACACGGACCACATCTAGTTCAACTCTGCTTAGGAAACTGACAAGAACAGTAGCTCCTATTCAGTCCAATATACTTTACTTGCTGGGAAAAGACGCGAGTGCTATTTGCCTTGTGTAGGGCAATGGGAGCACAATAGTGACTTTCCTTACCAGAAAACAACTCTTGTTCGTAGGACCAGAAACTGCATGTGATTCAACTCCATTTAGGACAGGGAAACAAACCCTAGCTCGCTTTACAAGAAACACACTCTGCTTTTGAGAAAAGAGCACTCTTCTACTCTACTGTGTTTCCTATAAGGCCAGAACAGTGAGCTTGCTCAGAACATAAGAACTGTGCTTCCTACACACACGGGCCATATCTAGTTCAACTCTGCTTAGGAAACTGACAAGAACAGTAGCTCCTCTTCAGTCTGATACACTGTACTTGTGGGGAACAGAAGCGAGTGATATTTGCACTGTGTATGGCAATTGGAGCACAATAGTGACTTGTGTTACCAGAAAACAACTCTTGCTCGTGGACAAAAAACTGCATGTGACTCAACTCCATTTAGGACTGGGAAACAAACGCTAGCTCGACTTCCAAGAAACACACTCTGCTTTTGAGAAAAGAGCACTCTTCTACTCTACTGTGTTTCCTATGTGTTCCGAACAGTGTGCTTGCTCAGAACAAAAAAACTGTGCTTCCTACACACACGGCCATATCTAGTTCAAGTCTGCTTAGGAACCTGACAAGAACAGAAGATCCTATTCAGTCCAATACACTGTACTTGCTGGGAACAGACGCCAGTGCTATTTGTCATCTGTATGTCAATGACAGCGCAATAGTGACTCTTCTTACCAGAAAACAACTGTTGCTTGTAGGACCAGAAACTGCATGTGATTCAACTCCATTTAGGACTGGGAAACAAACTCTAGCTCGCTTTACAAGAAACACACTCTGCTTTTGAGAAAAGAGCACTCTTCTACTCTACTGTGTTTCCTATAGGGCCAGAACAGTGAGCTTGCTCAGAAAAAAAGAACTGTGCTTCCTACACACACGGACCATATCTAGGTCAAATCTGCTTAGGAAACTGAGAAGAACAGAAGCTCCTCTTCAGTCCAATACACTGTACTTGCTGCGAACAGACGCCAGTGATATTTGTCCTGTGTATGGCAATGGCAGCGCAATAGTGACTCTTCTTACTATAAAACAACTCTTGCTCGTAGGACCAGAAACAGCATGTGATTCAATTCCATTTAGGACTGGGAAACAAAAGCTAGCTCACCTTACAAGAAACACACTCTGCTTTTGTGGAAAGAGCACTCTTCTACTCTACTGTGTTTCCTATAGGGCCAGAACAGTGAGCTTGCTCAGAACAAAAGAACTGTGCTTCCTACACACGGGCCATATCTAGTTCAACTCTGCTTAGGAAACTGACAAGAACAGTAGCTCCTCTTCAGTCCGATAAACCGTACTTGCTGGGAAAAGACGCAAGTGCTATTTGCCTTGTGTAGGGCAATGGGAGCGCAATAGAGACGTTCTTTACCAGAAAACAACTCTTGTTCGTAGGACCAGAAACTGCATGTGATTCAACTCCATTTAGGACTAGGAAACAAACGCTAGCTTGCCTTACAAAAACACACTCTGCTTTTGAGAAAAGAGCATGCTTCTACTCTACTGTGTTTCCTGTAGGGCCAGAACAGTGAGCTTGCTCAGAACATAAGAACTGTGCTTCCTACACACACGGGCCATATCATGTTCAACTCTGCTTAGGAAACTGACAAGAACAGTAGTTCCTCTTCAGTCCAATACACTGTACTTGCTGGGAAGAGACGCGGGAGCTATTTGCACTGTGTATGGCAAGGGGAGCACAATAGTGACTTTCCTGACCAGAGAACAACTCTTGTTCTTAGGACCAGAAACTGCATGTGATTCAACTCCATTTAGGATTGGGAAACAAACGCTAGCTCTCCTTACAAGAAACACACTCTGCTTTTGAGAAAAGAGCACTCTTCTACTCTACTGTGTTTCCTATGGTGTCTGAACAGTGAGCTTGCTCAGAACAAAAGAACTGTGCTTCCTACACACATGGCCATATCTAGTTCAATTCTGCTTAGGAACCTGACAAGAACAGTAGATCCTCTTCAGTCCAATACACTGTCCTTGCTGGGAACAGACGCCAGTGCTATTTGTCCTGTGTATGGCAATGGCAGCGCAATAGTGACTCTTCTTACCATAAAACAACTCTTGCTCATAGGACTATAAACTGCATGTGATTCAACTCCATTTAGGACTGGGAAACAAACGCTAGCTCGCCTTACAAGAAACACACTCTGCTTTTGAGAAAAGAGCACTCTTCTACTCTACTGTGTTTCCTATATGGCCATAACAGTGAGCTTGGTCAGAACTAAAGAACTGTGCTTCCTACACACGGGCCATAACTAGTTCAACTCTGCTTAGGAAACTGACAAGAACAGTAGATCCTCTTCATTCCGAAACACTGTACTTGCTGGGAACTGACGTGAGTGCTATTTGCACTGTGTATGGCAATGGGAGTGCAATAGTGACTTTCCTTACCAGAAAACAACTCTTGCTCATAGAACCAGAAACTGCATGTGATTCAAATCCATTTAGGACTGGGATACAAATGCTAGCTCGCCTTACATGAAACACACTCTGCTTTTGAGAAAAGAGCACTCTTCTACTCTACTGTGCTTCCTATGGGGTCCGAACAGTGAGCTTGCTCAGAACAAAAGAACTGTGCTTCCTACACACACCGGCCATATCTAGTTCAACTCTGCTTAGGAAACTGAGAAGAACAGTAGCTCCTCTTCAGTCAAAGACACTGTACTTTCGGGGAACAGACGCGAATGCTATTTGCACTGTGTATGGTAATTGGAGCACAATAGTGACTCGTCTTACCAGAAAATAACTCTTGCTCGTGGACAAAAAACTGCATGTGACTCAACTCCATTTAGGACTGGGAAACAAACGCTAGCTCGCCTTACAAGAAACACACTCTGCTTTTGAGAAAAGAGCACTCTTCTACTCTACTGTGTTTCCTTTTGGGTCTGAACAGTGAGCTTGCTCAGAACAAAAGAACTGTGTTTCCTACACACACGGCCATAACTAGTTCAATTCTGCTTAGGAACCTGACAAGAAAAGTAGATCCTCTTCAGTCCAATACACTGTACTTGCTGCTAACAAACGCCAGTGCTATTTGTCCTGTGTATGGCAATGGCAGCGCAATAGTGACTCTTCTTACCATAAAAAAACTCTTGCTCGTAGGACCAGAAACTGCATGTGATTCAACTCCATTTAGGACTGGGAAACAAAAGCTAGCTCACTTTACAAGAAACACACTCTGCTTTAGAGAAAAGAGCACTCTTCTACTCTACTGTGTTTCCTATGGGGCCAGAACAGTGAGCTTGCTCAGAACAAAAGAAATGTGCTTCCTACACACGGGCCATATCTAGTTCAACTCTGCTTAGGAAACTGACAAGAACAGTAGCTCCTCTTCAGTCCGATACACTGTACTTGCTGGGAACAGACGCGAGTGCTATTTGCACTGTGTAAGGCAATGGGAGCGCAATAGTGACTTTCCTTACCAGAAAACAACTCTTGCTCGTAGGACCAGAAACTGCATGTGATACCACTCCATTTAGGACTGGGAAGCAAATGCTAGCTCGCCTTACAAGAAACACACTCTGCTTTAGAGAAAAGAGCACTCTTCTACTCTACTGTGTTTACTATGGGGTCCAAACAGTGAGCTTGCTCAGAACAAAAGAACTGTGCTTCCTACACACACGGACCATATCATGTTCAACTCTGCTTAGGAAACTAACAAGAACAGTAGCTCCTCTTCAGTCCAATACACTGTACTTGCTGGGAACAGACGCATGTGCTATTTGCACTGTGTATGCCAATGGGAGCACAATAGTGACTTTCCTTACCAGAAAACAACTCTTGCTCATAGGACTAGAAACTGCATGTGATTCCACTCCATTTAGGACTGGGAAACAAATGCTAGCTCGCCTTACAAGAAACACACTCTGCTTTAGAGAAAAGAGCACTCTTCTACTCTACTGTGTTTCCTATGGGGTCCAAACAGTGAGCTTGCTCAGAACAAAAGAACTGTGCTTCCTACACACACGGACCACATCTAGTTCAACTCTGCTTAGGAAACTGACAAGAACAGTAGCTCCTATTCAGTCCAATATACTTTACTTGCTGGGAAAAGACGCGAGTGCTATTTGCCTTGTGTAGGGCAATGGGAGCACAATAGTGACTTTCCTTACCAGAAAACAACTCTTGTTCGTAGGACCAGAAACTGCATGTGATTCAACTCCATTTAGGACTGGGAAACAAACCCTAGCTCGCTTTACAAGAAACACACTCTGCTTTTGAGAAAAGAGCACTCTTCTACTCTACTGTGTTTCCTATAGGGCCAGAACAGTGAGCTTGCTCAGAACATAAGAACTGTGCTTCCTACACACACGGGCCATATCTAGTTCAACTCTGCTTAGGAAACTGACAAGAACAGTAGCTCCTCTTCAGTCTGATACACTGTACTTGTGGGGAACAGAAGCGAGTGATATTTGCACTGTGTATGGCAATTGGAGCACAATAGTGACTTGTGTTACCAGAAAACAACTCTTGCTCGTGGACAAAAAACTGCATGTGACTCAACTCCATTTAGGACTGGGAAACAAACGCTAGCTCGACTTCCAAGAAACACACTCTGCTTTTGAGAAAAGAGCACTCTTCTACTCTACTGTGTTTCCTATGTGTTCCGAACAGTGTGCTTGCTCAGAACAAAAAAACTGTGCTTCCTACACACACGGCCATATCTAGTTCAAGTCTGCTTAGGAACCTGACAAGAACAGAAGATCCTATTCAGTCCAATACACTGTACTTGCTGGGAACAGACGCCAGTGCTATTTGTCATCTGTATGTCAATGACAGCGCAATAGTGACTCTTCTTACCAGAAAACAACTGTTGCTTGTAGGACCAGAAACTGCATGTGATTCAACTCCATTTAGGACTGGGAAACAAACTCTAGCTCGCTTTACAAGAAACACACTCTGCTTTTGAGAAAAGAGCACTCTTCTACTCTACTGTGTTTCCTATAGGGCCAGAACAGTGAGCTTGCTCAGAAAAAAAGAACTGTGCTTCCTACACACACGGACCATATCTAGGTCAAATCTGCTTAGGAAACTGAGAAGAACAGAAGCTCCTCTTCAGTCCAATACACTGTACTTGCTGCGAACAGACGCCAGTGATATTTGTCCTGTGTATGGCAATGGCAGCGCAATAGTGACTCTTCTTACTATAAAAAAACTCTTGCTCGTAGGACCAGAAACAGCATGTGATTCAACTCCATTTAGGACTGGGAAACAAAAGCTAGCTCACCTTACAAGAAACACACTCTGCTTTTGTGGAAAGAGCACTCTTCTACTCTACTGTGTTTCCTATAGGGCCAGAACAGTGAGCTTGCTCAGAACAAAAGAACTGTGCTTCCTACACACGGGCCATATCTAGTTCAACTCTGCTTAGGAAACTGACAAGAACAGTAGCTCCTCTTCAGTCCGATAAACCGTACTTGCTGGGAAAAGACTCAAGTGCTATTTGCCTTGTGTAGGGCAATGGGAGCGCAATAGAGACGTTCCTTACCAGAAAACAACTCTTGTTCGTAGGACCAGAAACTGCATGTGATTCAACTCCATTTAGGACTAGGAAACAAATGCTAGCTTGCCTTACAAAAACACACTCTGCTTTTGAGAAAAGAGCATGCTTCTACTCTACTGTGTTTCCTGTAGGGCCAGAACAGTGAGCTTGCTCAGAACATAAGAACTGTGCTTCCTACACACACGGGCCATATCATGTTCAACTCTGCTTAGGAAACTGACAAGAACAGTAGCTCCTCTACAGTCCGATACACTGTACTTGCTGGGAACAGACGCGGGAGCTATTTGCACTGTGTATGGCAAGGGGAGCACAATAGTGACTTTCCTGACCAGAGAACAACTCTTGCTCTTAGGACCAGAAACTGCATGTGATTCAACTCCATTTAGGATTGGGAAACAAACGCTAGCTCTCCTTACAAGAAACACACTCTGCTTTTGAGAAAAGAGCACTCTTCTACTCTACTGTGTTTTTTATAGAGCCAGAACAGTGAGCTTACTCAGAACAAAAGAACTGTGATTACTACACACACGGGCCATATCTACTTCAACTCTTCCTTGGAAACTGACAAGAACAGGAGCTTCTCTATAGTCCAATACACTGTCATTGCTCGGAACAGATGCTAGTGCTATTTACAAAGTGTATGGCAATGGCAGCGCAATAGTGACTTTCCTTAACAGAAAACAGCTCTTGCTCGTAGGACCAGAAACTGCATGTGATTCAACTCCATTTAGGACTGGGAAACAAACGCTAGCTCGCCTTACAAGAAACACACTCTGCTTTAGAGAAAAGAGCACTCTTCTACTCTACTGTGTTTCCTATATGGCCATAACAGTGAGCTTGGTCAGAACAAAAGAACTGTGCTTCCTACACACGGGCCATAACTAGTTCAACTCTGCTTAGGAAACTGACAAGAACAGTAGCTCCTCTTCATTCCGAAACACTGTACTTGCTGGGAACTGACGTGAGTGCTATTTGCACTGTGTATGGCAATGGGAGCGCAATAGTGACTTTCCTTACCAGAAAACAACTCTTGCTCATAAAACCAGAAACTGCATGTGATACAACTCCATTTAGGACTGGGATACAAATGCTAGCTCGCCTTACATGAAACACACTCTGCTTTTGAGAAAAGAGCACTCTTCTACTCTACTGTGCTTCCTATGGGGTCCGAACAGTGAGCTTGCTCAGAACAAAAGAACTGTGCTTCCTACACACACCGGCCATATCTAGTTCAACTCTGCTTAGGAAACTGAGAAGAACAGTAGCTCCTCTTCAGTCAAAGACACTGTACTTTCGGGGAACAGACGCGAATGCTATTTGCACTGTGTATGGTAATTGGAGCACAATAGTGACTCGTCTTACCAGAAAATAACTCTTGCTCGTGGACAAAAAACTGCATGTGACTCAACTCCATTTAGGACTGGGAAACAAACGCTAGCTCGCCTTACAAGAAACACACTCTGCTTTTGAGAAAAGAGCACTCTTCTACTCTACTGTGTTTCCTTTTGGGTCTGAACAGTGAGCTTGCTCAGAACAAAAGAACTGTGCTTCCTACACACACGGCCATAACTAGTTCAATTCTGCTTAGGAACCTGACAAGAAAAGTAGATCCTCTTCAGTCCAATACACTGTACTTGCTGCTAACAAACGCCAGTGCTATTTGTCCTGTGTATGGCAATGGCAGCGCAATAGTGACTCTTCTTACCATAAAAAAACTCTTGCTCGTAGGACCAGAAACTGCATGTGATTCAACTCCATTTAGGACTGGGAAACAAAAGCTAGCTCACTTTACAAGAAACACACTCTGCTTTAGAGAAAAGAGCACTCTTCTACTCTACTGTGTTTCCTATGGGGCCAGAACAGTGAGCTTGCTCAGAACAAAAGAAATGTGCTTCCTACACACGGGCCATATCTAGTTCAACTCTGCTTAGGAAACTGACAAGAACAGTAGCTCCTCTTCAGTCCGATACACTGTACTTGCTGGGAACAGACGCGAGTGCTATTTGCACTGTGTAAGGCAATGGGAGCGCAATAGTGACTTTCCTTACCAGAAAACAACTCTTGCTCGTAGGACCAGAAACTGCATGTGATACCACTCCATTTAGGACTGGGAAGCAAATGCTAGCTCGCCTTACAAGAAACACACTCTGCTTTAGAGAAAAGAGCACTCTTCTACTCTACTGTGTTTACTATGGGGTCCAAACAGTGAGCTTGCTCAGAACAAAAGAACTGTGCTTCCTACACACACGGACCATATCATGTTCAACTCTGCTTAGGAAACTAACAAGAACAGTAGCTCCTCTTCAGTCCAATACACTGTACTTGCTGGGAACAGACGCATGTGCTATTTGCACTGTGTATGCCAATGGGAGCACAATAGTGACTTTCCTTACCAGAAAACAACTCTTGCTCATAGGACTAGAAACTGCATGTGATTCCACTCCATTTAGGACTGGGAAACAAATGCTAGCTCGCCTTACAAGAAACACACTCTGCTTTAGAGAAAAGAGCACTCTTCTACTCTACTGTGTTTCCTATGGGGTCCAAACAGTGAGCTTGCTCAGAACAAAAGAACTGTGCTTCCTACACACACGGACCACATCTAGTTCAACTCTGCTTAGGAAACTGACAAGAACAGTAGCTCCTATTCAGTCCAATATACTTTACTTGCTGGGAAAAGACGCGAGTGCTTTGCCTTGTGTAGGGCAATGGGAGCACAATAGTGACTTTCCTTACCAGAAAACAACTCTTGTTCGTAGGACCAGAAACTGCATGTGATTCAACTCCATTTAGGACTGGGAAACAAACTCTAGCTCGCTTTACAAGAAACACACTGTGCTTTTGAGAAAAGAGCACTCTTCTACTCTACTGTGTTTCCTATAGGGCCAGAACAGTGAGCTTGCTCAGAACATAAGAACTGTGCTTCCTACACACACGGGCCATATCTAGTTCAACTCTGCTTAGGAAACTGACAAGAACAGTAGCTCCTCTTTAGTCTGATACACTGTACTTGTGGAGAACAGAAGCGAGTGATATTTGCACTGTGTATGGCAATTGGAGCACAATAGTGACTTATGTTACCAGAAAACAACTCTTGCTCATTGGACAAAAAACTGCATGTGACTCAACTCCATTTAGGACTGGGAAACAAACGCTAGCTCGACTTCCAAGAAACACACTCTGCTTTTGAGAAAAGAGCACTCTTCTACTCTACTGTGTTTCCTATGTGTTCTGAACAGTGAGCTTGCTCAGAACAAAAAAACTGTGCTTCCTACACACACGGCCATATCTAGTTCAAGTCTGCTTAGGAACCTGACAAGAACAGAAGATCCTATTCAGTCCAATACACTGTACTTGCTGGGAACAGACGCCAGTGCTATTTGTCCTCTGTATGTCAATGACAGCGCAATAGTGACTCTTCTTACCAGAAAACAACTCTTGCTCGTAGGACCAGAAACTGCATGTGATTCAACTCCATTTAGGACTGGGAAACAAACTCTAGCTCGCTTTACAAGAAACACACTCTGCTTTTGAGAAAAGAGCACTCTTCTACTCTACTGTGTTTCCTATACGGCCAGAACAGTGAGCTTGCTCAGAAAAAAAGAACTGTGCTTCCTACACACACGGACCATATCTAGGTCAAATCTGCTTAGGAAACTGAGAAGAACAGAAGCTCCTCTTCAGTCCAATACACTGTACTTGCTGGGAACAGACGCATGTGCGATTTGCACTGTGTGTGGCAATGGGAGCACAATAGTGACTTTCCTTACCAGAAAACAACTCTTGCTATTAGGACCAGAAACTGCATGTGATTCCACTCCATTTAGGACTGGGAAACAAATGCTAGCTCGCCTTAAAAAAACAAACTCTGCTTTAGAGAAAAGAGCACTCTTGTACTCTACTGTGTTTCCTATGGGGTCCAAACAGTGAGCTTGCTCAGAACAAAATAACTGTGCTTAATACACACATGGACCATATCTAGTTCAACTCTGCTTAGGAAACTGACAAGAACAGTAGCTCCTATTCAGTCCCATACACTGTACTTGCTGGGAAAAGACGCGAGTGCTATTTGCCTTGTGTAGGGCAATGGGAGCGCAATAGTGACTTTCCTTACCAGAAAACAACTCTTGCTCGTAGGACCAGAAACTGCATGTGATTCAACTCCATTTAGGACTAGGAAACAAACGCTAGCTCGCCTTACAAAAACACACTCTGCTTTTGAGAAAAGAGCACTCTTCTACTCTACTGTGTTTCCTATGGTGTCCGAACAGTGAGCTTGCTCAGAACAAAAGAACTGTGCTTCCTACACACATGGCCATATCTAGTTCAATTCTACTTAGGAACCTGACAAGAACAGTAGATCCTCTTCAGTCCAATACACTGTACGTGCTGGGAACAGACGCCAGTGCTATTTGTCCTGTGTATGGCAATGGCAGCACAATAGTGACTCTTCTTACCATAAAACAACTCTTGCTCGTAGGACCAGAAACTGCATGTGATTCAACTCCATTTAGGACTGGGAAACAAAAGCTAGCTCACCTTACAGAAACACACTCTGCTTTAGAGAAAAGAGAACTCTTCTACTCTACTGTGTTTCCTATAGGGCCAGAACAGTGAGAATGCTCAGAACAAAGAACTGTGCTTCTTACACACGAGCCATATCTAGTTCAACTCTGCTTAGGAAACTGACAAGAACAGTAGCTCCTCTTCAGTCCAATACACTGTACTGACTGGAAACAGACGCGAGTGCTATTTGCACTGTGTATGGCAATGGGAGCACAATAGTGACTTTCCTTACCAGAAAACAACTCTTGCTCATAGGACCAGAAACTGCATGTGATTCAACTCCATTTAGGACTAGGAAGCAAAAGATAGCTCGCCTTACAAGAAACACACTCTGCTTTTGAGAAAAGAGCACTCTTCTACTATACTGTGTTTCCTATAGGGTTGGAACACTGAGCTTGCTCAGAACTCTTCAGTCCGATACACTGTACTTGCTGGGAACAGACTCTAGTGCTATTTGTCCAGTGTATGGCAATGGCAGCGCAATAGTGACTCTTCTTACCATAAAACAACTCTTGCTCGTAGGACCAGAAACTGCATGTAATTCAACTCCATTTATGACTGGGGAACAAAAGCTAGCTCACCTTACAAGAAACACACTCTGCTTTAGAGAAAAGAGCACTCTTCTACTCTGCTGTGTTTTCTATAGGGCCAGAACAGTGAGCTTGCTCAGAACAAAAGAACTGTGCTTCCTACACACACGGGCCATATCTAGTTCAACTCTACTTAGGAAACTGACAAGAACAGTAACTCCTATTCAGTCCAATACACTGTACTTGCTGGGAAAAGACGCGAGTGCTATTTGCCTTGTGTAAGGCAATGGGCGCGCAATAGTGACTTTCCTTACCAGAAAACAACTCTTGTTCTTAGGACCAGAAACTGCATGTAACTCAAATCCATTTAGGACTGCAAAACAAACGCTAGCTCGCCTTACAAGAAACACACTCTGCTTTTGAGAAAAGAGCACTCTTCTCCTCTACTGTGTTTCCTATGTGGTCTGAACAGTGAGCTTGCTCAGAACAAAAGAACTGTGCTTCCTACACACACGGGCCATATCTAGTTCAACTCTGCTTAGGAAACTGACAAGAACAGTTGCTCCTCTTCAGTCCGATACACTGTACTTGCTGGGAACAGACGCGAGAGCTATTTGCACTATGTATGGCAAGGGGAGCGCAATAGTGACTTTCTTTACCAGAAAACAACTCTTACTTGTAGGACCAGAAACTGCATGTGATTCCAATCCATTTAGGACTAGGAAACAAATGCTAGCTCGCCTTACAAAAACACACTCTGCTTTAGAGAAAAGAGCACTCTTCTACTCTACTGTGTTTCCTATGGGGTCCAAGCAGTGAGCTTGCTCAGAACAAAAGAACTGTGCTTAATACACACGGACCACATCTAGTTCAACTCTGCTTAGGAAACTGACAAGAACAGTAGCTCCTATTCAGTCCAATACACTGTACTAGCTGGGAAAATACGCGAGTGCTATTTGCCTTGTGTAGGGCAATGGGAGCGCAATAGTGACTTTTTTTACCAGAAAACAACTCTTGTTCGTAGGACCAGAAACTGCATGTGATTCAACTCCATTTAGGACTGGGAAACAAATGCTAGCTCGCCTTACATGAAACACACTCTGCTTTTGAGAAAAGAGAACTCTTCTACTCTACTGAGTTTCCTATAGGTCCAGAACAATGAGCTTGCTCAGAACAAAAGAAATGTGCTACCAACACAGGGCCATAACTAGTTCAATTCTGCTTAGGAAACTGACAAGAACAGTAGCTCCTCTTCTGTCCAATACACTGTACTTGCTGGGAACAGACGGGAGGGCTATTTGCACTGTGGATGGCAATGGGAGCAAAATAGTGACTTCCTTACCAGAAAACAGCTCTTGCTCGTAGGACCAGAAACTGCATGTGATTCAACTCCATTTAGGACTGGGAAACAAACGCTAGCTCGCCTTACAAGAAACCCACTCTGCTTTTGAGAAAAGAGCACTCTTCTACTCTACTGTGTTTCCTATAGGGCCAGAACAGTGAGCTTGCTAAGACATAAGAACTGTGCTTCCTACACACACGGGCCATATCTACTTCAACTCTACTTAGGAAACTGACAAGAACAGTAGCTCCTCTTCAGTCTGATACACTGTACTTGTGGGGAATAGAAGCGAGTGATATTTGCACTGTGTATGGCAATTGGATCACAAATAGTGACTTGTCTTACCAGAAAACAACTCTTGCTCGTTGGACAAAAAACTGCATGTGACTCAACTCCATTTAGGACTGGAAACAAACGCTAGCTCGACTTCCAAGAAACACACTCTGCTTTTGAGAAAAGAGCACTCTTGTACTCTACTGTTTTTCCTATGTGTTCCGAACAGGTGAGCTTGCTCAGAAAACAAAAAAAACTGTGCTTCCTACACACACGGCCATATCTAGTTCAAGTCTGCTTAGGATCCTGACAAGAACAGTAGATCCTCTTCAGTCCAATACACTGTACTTGCTGGGAACAGACGCGAGTGCTATTTGTCCCGTGTTTGTCAATGGTAGTGCAACAGTGACTCTTCTTACCAGAAAACAACTCTTGCTTGTAGGACAGAAACTGCATGTGATTCATCTCCATTTAGGACTGGGAAACAAACTCTAGCTCGCTTTACAAGAAACACACTCTGCTTTTAAGAAAAGAGCACTCTTCTACTCTACTGTGTTTCCTAAAGGGCCAGACCAGTGAGCTTGCTCAGAAAAAAAGAACTGTGCTTACTATCACACGGACCATATCTAGTTCAACTATGCTTAGGAAACTGAGAAGAACAGTAGCTCCTCTTCAGTCCAATACACTGTACTTGCTGGGAACAGACGGGATGGCTATTTGCACTTGAGTATGACAATGGGAACGCAATAGTGACTTTCCTTACCAGAAAACAACTCTTGCTCGTAGGACCAGAAACTGCATGTGATTCCACTCCATTTAGGACTGGGAAACAAATGCTAGCTCGCCTTACAAAAACACACTCTGCTTTAGAGAAAAGAGCACTCTTTTACTCTACTGTGTTTCCTATGGGATCCAAATAGTGAGCTTGCTCAGAAAAAAAGAACTGTGCTTCCTACACATATGGACCATATCTAGTTCAACTCTGCTTAGTAAAATTGACAAGAACAGTAGCTCCTATTCACTCCAATACACTGTACTTGCTGGGAAAAGACGCGAGTGCTATTTGCCTTGTGTAGGGTAATTGGGAGCGCAATAGTGACTTTCCTTACCAGAAAACAACTCTTGCTCGTAGGACCAGAAACTGCATGTGATTCAACTCCATTTAGGACTAGGAAACAAACGCCAGCTGGCCTTTCAAAACACACTCTGCTTTGAGAAAAGAGCACTCTTCTACTCTACTGTGTTTCCTATGGTGTCCGAACAGTGAGCTTGCTCAGAACAAAATAACTGTGCTTCCTACACACATGGCCATATCTAGTTCCATTCTGCTTAGGAACCTGACAAGAACAGTAGATCCTCTTCAGTCCAATACACTGTACGTGCTGGGAACAGACGCCAGTGCTATTTTGTCCTGTGTATGGCAATGGCAGCACAATAGTGACTCTTCTTACCAGAAAAACAACTCTTGCTCATAGGACTAGAAACTGCATGTGATTCCACTCCATTTAGGACTGGGAAACAAATGCTAGCTCGCCTTACAAGAAACACACTCTGCTTTAGAGAAAATAGCACTCTTCTACTCTACTGTGTTTCCTATGGGTCCAAACAGTGAGCTTGTTCAGAACAAAAGAACTGTGCTTAATACACACACCGGACCACATCTAGTTCAACTCTGCTTAGGAAACTGACAAGAACAGTAGCTCCTATTCAGTCCAATATACTTTACCTGCTGGGAAAGACGCGAGTGCTATTTGCCTTGTGTAGGGCAATGGGAGCACAATAGTGACTTTCCTTACCAGAAAACAACTCTTGTTCGTAGGACCAGAAACTGCATGTGATTCAACTCCATTTAGGACAGGGAAACAAACCCTAGCTCGCTTTACAAGAAACACACTCTGCTTTTGAGAAAAGAGCACTCTTCTACTCTACTGTGTTTCCTATAAGGCCAGAACAGTGAGCTTGCTCAGACATAAGAACTGTGCTTCCTACACACACGGGCCATATCTAGTTCAACTCTGCTTAGGAAACTGACAAGAACAGTAGCTCCTCTTCAGTCTGATACACTGTACTTGTGGGGAACAGAAGCGAGTGATATTTGCACTGTGTATGGCAATTGGAGCACAATAGTGACTTGTGTTACCAGAAAACAACTCTTGCTCGTGGACAAAAAACTGCATGTGACTCAAACTCCATTTAGGACTGGGAAACAAACGCTAGCTCGACTTCCAAGAAACACACTCTGCTTTGAGAAAAGAGCACTCTTCTACTCTACTGTGTTTCCTATGTGTTCCGAACAGTGTGCTTGCTCAGAACAAAAAAAACTGTGCTTCCTACACACACGGCCATATCTAGTTCAAGTCTGCTTAGGAACCTGACAAGAACAGAAGATCCTATTCAGTCCAATACACTGTACTTGCTGGGAACAGACGCCAGTGCTATTTGTCATCTGTATGTCAATGACAGCGCAATAGTGACTCTTCTTACCAGAAAACAACTGTTGCTTGTAGGACCAGAAACTGCATGTGATTCAACTCCATTTAGGACTGGGAAACAAACTCTAGCTCGCTTTACAAAGAACACACTCTGCTTTTGAGAAAAGAGCACTCTTCTACTCTACTGTGTTTCCTATAGGGCCAGAACAGTGAGCTTGCTCAGAAAAAAAGAACTGTGCTTCCTACACACACGGACCATATCTAGGTCAAATCTGCTTAGGAAACTGAGAAGAACAGAAGCTCCTCTTCAGTCCAATACACTGTACTTGCTGCGAACAGACGCCAGTGATATTTGTCCTGTGTATGGCAATGGCAGCGCAATAGTGACTCTTCTTACTATAAAACAACTCTTGCTCGTAGGACCAGAAACAGCATGTGATTCAATTCCATTTAGGACTGGGAAACAAAAGCTAGCTCACCTTACAAGAAACACACTCTGCTTTTGTGGAAAGAGCACTCTTCTACTCTACTGTGTTTCCTATAGGGCCAGAACAGTGAGCTTGCTCAGAACAAAAGAACTGTGCTTCCTACACACGGGCCATATCTAGTTCAACTCTGCTTAGGAAACTGACAAGAACAGTAGCTCCTCTTCAGTCCGATAAACCGTACTTGCTGGGAAAAGACGCAAGTGCTATTTGCCTTGTGTAGGGCAATGGGAGCGCAATAGAGACGTTCTTTACCAGAAAACAACTCTTGTTCGTAGGACCAGAAACTGCATGTGATTCAACTCCATTTAGGACTAGGAAACAAACGCTAGCTTGCCTTACAAAAACACACTCTGCTTTTGAGAAAAGAGCATGCTTCTACTCTACTGTGTTTCCTGTAGGGCCAGAACAGTGAGCTTGCTCAGAACATAAGAACTGTGCTTCCTACACACACGGGCCATATCATGTTCAACTCTGCTTAGGAAACTGACAAGAACAGTAGTTCCTCTTCAGTCCAATACACTGTACTTGCTGGGAAGAGACGCGGGAGCTATTTGCACTGTGTATGGCAAGGGGAGCACAATAGTGACTTTCCTGACCAGAGAACAACTCTTGCTCTTAGGACCAGAAACTGCATGTGATTCAACTCCATTTAGGATTGGGAAACAAACGCTAGCTCTCCTTACAAGAAACACACTCTGCTTTTGAGAAAAGAGCACTCTTCTACTCTACTGTGTTTCCTATGGTGTCTGAACAGTGAGCTTGCTCAGAACAAAAGAACTGTGCTTCCTACACACATGGCCATATCTAGTTCAACTCTGCTTAGGAAACTGACAAGAACAGTAGATCCTCTTCATTCCGAAACACTGTACTTGCTGGGAACTGACGTGAGTGCTATTTGCACTGTGTATGGCAATGGGAGCGCAATAGTGACTTTCCTTACCAGAAAACAACTCTTGCTCATAGAACCAGAAACTGCATGTGATTCAACTCCATTTAGGACTGGGATACAAATGCTAGCTCGCCTTACATGAAACACACTCTGCTTTTGAGAAAAGAGCACTCTTCTACTCTACTGTGCTTCCTATGGGGTCCGAACAGTGAGCTTGCTCAGAACAAAAGAACTGTGCTTCCTACACACACCGGCCATATCTAGTTCAACTCTGCTTAGGAAACTGAGAAGAACAGTAGCTCCTCTTCAGTCAAAGACACTGTACTTTCGGGGAACAGACGCGAATGCTATTTGCACTGTGTATGGTAATTGGAGCACAATAGTGACTCGTCTTACCAGAAAATAACTCTTGCTCGTGGACAAAAAACTGCATGTGACTCAACTCCATTTAGGACTGGGAAACAAACGCTAGCTCGCCTTACAAGAAACACACTCTGCTTTTGAGAAAAGAGCACTCTTCTACTCTACTGTGTTTCCTTTTGGGTCTGAACAGTGAGCTTGCTCAGAACAAAAGAACTGTGCTTCCTACACACACGGCCATAACTAGTTCAATTCTGCTTAGGAACCTGACAAGAAAAGTAGATCCTCTTCAGTCCAATACACTGTACTTGCTGCTAACAAACGCCAGTGCTATTTGTCCTGTGTATGGCAA